>NC_037337.1:76857100-77160130 GCF_002263795.3 Bos taurus | reverse complement strand
ATTTAAGAGAACCAGGGGCAAATCTGAGTTCTTCTAGTGCTCAGACAGCCTTCTTTTCCTGGGCTTTTCCATCTCATTCCTTCTTATCCATGCTGCCAAAGAGATCACACAGTCTTCTTGATCTCAACTAAGACGTGAGTTAATGGCTACTCTCCCAGGTCATATTTGATTACTTTTGATTTCAGACCTGCTACATCACCTGGGCAGGGACAGCCATAGAAAATGCTGCTGATTTCCTAGTAGAGTCCTGAAACTGTCATAGGTTAAAAGCAATACACACTCACTTCATGTTCCACCCACAATTTTACTGTAGGAAGCACATAGATTGAAACTAAAGTTGATGATCAGAGAAGGAAGACAATTCTGTGGCATGTTTTTAATAGCAGTTAATTTTTGCAAAGAAAATGAGCTTGTCACTAACCTTTCCCAAACCTTCATCAATTCTTATCCTATTTCCTGGAAACAAATGGCAAAGGAACTCCTGGTCTAACAAAAGTTGGCTGCACAAAAAGTTTTCTGTATCACAAAAACAAAATTTTTTGACTGATAGGAAACAGTACATGTTAAAAAAAGAAAAGGAAAAGTCATCTAGTTACCCATTCCCTTCTCCAGCTCCCATGACAAAATTATACCAAATGCAATACTCCTGACCCTGTAGCCTAAAGTCTGGAGTAGGCTGGGATCTGAATGTACCAGAGACGTTATTAAATCAACCCTCCACGCCAACTGTCCCCAGCTGACAGGCTACATCTGAGTGACTCCGGGGCTGTGTTGGGGAACTGGGCTCAGCTCTTCTCAACTCAGAGGCACTTCCGAACTACAGAACATTTTGATCCATGGGCTTTCCAACTTGTACCTTAAGGAACTGGCAGACTGACCACGAAGCTACCAGCTGTCGTGGGCGCAACTCCGAGCAATTCTGAAAAGCAAAATGTGAATGACACTCTAACTATTCAAAGGGGGAAAAAAACTTAGCTTAGAGACCAGAAATTCACCAACTTAATTTAAAAAATCACAAGCGGCAAACACTGAGCCAACACCAAGAGGGGCACACTCTGTGAAAAACAAGTATTCATAGATCACGCGTCCGCTCACATGACTAGACAATCCAGTAGATCAGTTTTCTTTTAAGTCAGCAAGGCGTTTCGTTCTCGCTTACATGACAATTTCCAACAAAGTGGGAAACTGTCTCCTAGATCGGGGTTCTAAATAAACCCCAAATGTGTATATTGGAATCACTGGAGGGCTAATGAAGAACAAAGAGACCCAGACTTGCTGAAGCAGGAAAGAGCTGGGCCTCTGTATTTTTACAGGGGTCATTCCCAGGTGATGTGGATATACACAAAGTTTGAATACCACAAGTCTTTGCTGTGTAATTAGAATCACTTTGGGGATGTTTAAAAAAAAAAAAAAAAAAAAACCCCAACGCCCAGGCCATACCTAGTACCAATTAAATGAGAGTCGCTGACGGCGGGCCCGAGTGGCAATAGTTCTAAAAATTCCCCATGTGACTCCAGTGTTCAGCCAGGTTTCAGTGCTTCTCTAACTTGAGTGTGTACAGAAGCCACCCAAGGATCTCATCAAACTGCAGATCTATTTCAGCAGAACTAGAAGGACCCGAGATTCTGCACATCTAGCAAGTTCCCAGGTGACAGAGATACTGCTGGTCTGGGGACCACATTTTGGGTAGCAATGTGATACATCTGCTCTGTCCAACAGGTAGCCACTAGCCACATGAGGCTATTTACATTTTAATTATATTAATTAAAATTGAGCTCCTCAGTCACACAAGCCGCATTGCAACTGCTCAATAGGTACATGGGACTAGTGGCTGCCACAAAACATAAAACATTTCCATTGCTTCAGGAAGTTCTATTGGACACTACTGCTCTATCATCCAGCTAATAAAAAGTACATAAAACCTCTAAGAGGATCAAGTTCAAAGCAAGAGTATCAACGATTTACTCAGACTTTTAGGGGATGATTAAGGACAGATCTACAGTGGTTGATTCTGGACATCACTGTCACCAGTGTGGATGAAGGACTTAAAAGCATGCATAGTATGTAAGCAAATCATCAAAACAAGCAGGGAAATCTCTACGGGGAGGAAGTCCAGAATAATATTAAACAAATCAGAAGTCAGCAAGAATAAAACAAATGAGGGAGTTCCCTGGTGGTCCAGTGGCTGGGAATCCTCCTGCCAATGCAAGGGACACGGGTCTGATCTCTGGTCCATAAGGATCCTGCATGCCATGCAGCAACTGAGCCTGTGACCCGCAACTGTAGAGACCCACATGCCCTAGAGCCCATGCCCCTCAAAGAGAAGCCACCACAATGAGAAGCCCGTGCACTGCAACGAAGAGTGGCCCCTGCTCTCTGCAACTAGAGAAAGCCCGCATGCAGCAACGAAGACCCAGTGCAGCCGAAAATAATAAATAGAGAATAAAACAAACGAAACAGATATGAGTAGCAAGTAACGTACTTAGGGATGGCAGGAGTGGGGGACGAACAAAGCATATCAATATAAGGCGGGAAATAACAAGGAACACAGCAGAAAAAGGACCAGAGGTTAGGGTTCATGAGTTGTGAACAGCAATGAAAATGCTTCTTAAAAGCATCATAAACACAGTATTGGTCAGAACTATAACTGGTTCAAGACTCTGTTTTCCAACTCAAAGGAAATTGAGAACAGAGTTGTAAAAATGTCTCAATACAGAAGTGATTCCAAGGCTTACTATTACAGAATACCACAGTGAGGGAGCTACCCAGCGAAATACCTCAAGTATACAAAGGATAGGACTTCCCTGGTGGCTCAGATGGTAAAGAAACCACCAGCAATATGGGAGACCTGAGTTTGATCCCTGGGTCGGGAAGACCCCGTGGAGAAGGGAACAGCTACCCACCCCAGTATTCTGGACTGGAGAATTTCATGGACAGAGAAGCCTGGCAGACTACACAATCTGTGGGGTTGCAAAGAGTCGGACACGACTGAATGACTTAAAAAATAAAAAATACAAAAGATAATTACACAAATTTTTGGTAAAGAAATGAGAATTGAAGCTACTCTGTAGCAAGAAGAATTTAGTTTAGAGATAAGAAAAATCTAGATTTAAGAAAAACTGAAGTTGGTTATTTTAGAGCAGAGTTTCACCACTGTGGCACTATTGATATTTTGGGCTGGACGATTCTTTGTTGTAGGGACTGTCCTGTGGAGAACATTTAGCAGCATCCCTGACCTCTCCCAACTAGATGCCAGCAACACCTGGCCAAAAATGCCCAGAAGACAAAAGGAGACATAAGCTATCTTCATTGAAAGATAAGGAAACAGACGGATTAAATTTAAAATTAAAAGGAGAGATATTTTAGGAACTATTCAAGGGACAAGCTACTGATAAACTTTCTAAAGGGAAATAAGAAAACACTGGCACCTGAAAATTTAATCTTTGGGAAAACTTTACAAATGGAAAGGTCCTAAAACAATTTTTAAGTTAAAGATAATTTTCAGATCTTATAGAAGCTAAAAGACCTAACTTAACACGGCCATGGTTTCCCTGGGGTCTTCATTTTACTCCATGTGTTTCATTAAGTAGCTTTCAATAACGAAGCAAGGGATTCTCATTTTTTAAAAAATGCTTCCTTCAGTGCTAAAGTCATTAACAAAGCAAATGTATTTAGTGTGGTTCCAAAATATTCATTTCTTTAAGGTAAACACACATATAAATTTATGGATACAATCTCTTAAGAAGGGCACACTTGATTCCTATAAATATATTATTATTGAATACATTATTCTTGAACTGAATATATCATTCTTGAAAGGTCTGACACCAGCAGTAAAAGCCTGGCCTTGCTGGCTCTGGTCAGCAGTCACAGGAGCTGACAAAAGCGGTTTGTCCACTAGAGGGACCTCAGCTTGTCACATTGTTCCCAGGACAAATGGAAGCACAAACGTGAACAAAACAGGAAAGAGAAAGAAACCCATGTGTGTGAATGTGCGTGCGTTGCACACTAGGTCGGGGAGCGGAGAGAGAGGACAGTAGAAAAATAAACTCCAGAGCTAAACACACCCTCTATGTCACCTTAACATTGGTATAAAGAAGAAGAAGAAAAAACCTGACCACATTTTCAAAGCATTTCTTCTCCCTGTGCAAAATAAATAAAAAAGCAATCTCCAAAATTAGGTAGTCTTTAAAAAAAAAAATCCCCATATTTTAATAGAAGTCATTAAGATTTCTCTATTTCTTACTAAAAAGAGTTTATACTCTTATAAGCCAAGCTACTAGGCTCTGTTCATAACAAATATTATTGGCACCTACAATTAATTGCCTGCTAGGCATAAAACAAAGTTCATTATTGGAAAGTCTAGGTAATTCTTTAAAAGCTTGTTAAATCAATGTTCAGAAGAACCACAGGTAAAGCTTTGAAGGTGGGTGTGATACAGAAAATTTCAGTCATGAACTATCAAGGGGCTCTTGCAATCAGGACAAATCAGCTTCTAAATTTTAAAACATTCTTTTGATTACAAAACAATAGATTCATTGTAGAAATTTTAGAAAATGCAAATAAGATTAGAAAAGAAAAAAATTACCTTTAACCCCATCATCCACACAAATAACTCCTATCATGTGTATATATACATCCTTCTGTTTTTTCCTATGTGTAGAACCACCTTTAATTTTAATCTATAAAAAATGAATCTTTAACTACCTTTTTTCATTTAAATCATGAGTATCTCTATCAAACACACACATTTTTATACATAAATATAGTACAGTATAATGAAAGTTGCTCAGTCATGTCCAACTCTTTGTGACCCCATGGACTGTACAGTCCATGGAATTCTCTAGGCCAGAATACTGGAGTGGGTAGCCGTTCCCTTCCCCAGGGGATCTTCCCAACCCAGGAATCGAACCCAGGTCTCCCACATTGCAGGTGGACTCTACCGTCTGAGCCACCAGTGAAGCCCATATATAAAAACACACAATTATGTAGATACAAATTTGTAATTGAGGTATAACTGACACGTAACATTAGGTTCCGGTGTACAATGTTATGATTTGATATTTGTATATACTGTGAAATGATCACCATAGGCCTACCGAACACCTGCTAACTTTTTAATTTTTAAGTGGCTGCATAAGATTTCACTGTATGTATCACGACACAGAGACTTCACCTAAACTTTACACTTACGGCATCCCCAACTGTTGATATTTAGGTTGTCTTCAATTGGTCAGTGTGAAAAGCCCTTCAACGGGGTCCTCTCTTCCAAACTGATGTTGTCACAAAAGCTGCTCCAACATTTATTTCCTCAGAAAAGCTTTACCTATACAACACCACAAAGCACCGAAGAATTGATGCTTTGAAACTGTGGTGTTGGAGAAGACTCTTGAGAGTCCCTTGGACTGCAAGGAGATCAAACCAGTCAATCCTAAAGGAAATCAGTCCTGAATATTCATTGGAAGGACTGATGCTGAAGCTGAAGCTCCAGTACTTTGGCCACCTGATGCGAAGAGCTGACTCATTAGAAAAGACCCTGATGCTGGGAAAGACTAAAGGCAGTAGGAGAAGGGGACGACAGAGGATGAGATGGTTGGATGGCATCACTGACTCGACGGACATGAGTTTGAGCAAGCTCCAGGAGATGGTGAAGGACAGGGAAGCCTGGTGTGCTGCAGGCCATGGGGTCACAAAGAGTCGGACACGACTGAGAGACTGGACAACATACAACACCAAGTACAGAACCTAGAAAAAACTCAAAATTGATGCTGATCCAAGTTCTTCCACTTCAGGAAGCCCTTTATCATTTTCCCACTTCAGATCAGTCTACATCTACAGGGGGCCTCCTTCCTGCTCCAAACCACTGTTCCTCTAGGGGGCGTCTGTACTTCACTCTCGCCGACTCCTCCAGAGTCTTCTGTCTTCTCTCACATCCGATTTTCCCATTCCATCTATCCTGACTGTGTATGTGACGGGTGGGGGGAACTTCCCAAACAACCCGCAACCCCCAACTGGTATTTCAAAAACACACAGGCCTTTATTTTGACAATTAAATTCCTGTTACTGCAGAAACTGTGTCCAACTCTACATCCAGGGCTAGAAGCAACGAGGCTTGCAGCAGCTCTGTGATGTGGAAGACAATGCGTATTTTTCCTCTCCCTCTGAAAGCACTGTACACATCACAAGGGTTAATGGCCTAATTCTTTATTATCTTTTCTATCCACATTCATCACAAGACACCCTGCCCAGGAAGGCAAGAATGAGAGGTTATTGTTAAGACGGAATGAATGAGACAATGTGTGGTTCTGTTCTTCTGACCTGACAGCGTGACCCAGGCAGAGGGACTGTGGCCAGGGAGGCGCACAGCCTGGCCTCCACGCATCCCGGCACAGCTGCCCCTGCGCACCGCAGGCAGACAAACATGGCTCCAGGCCTCCCTCTGACCCTCTACCTTCGGAGAAGCAGGGGAAGCAGTTGAGGTCAAGATGCTGCTGAGAGAAGGTGCTCTCTCTCAGTGAGAACTAAGGCATCAGAGCCAATTCCTGGCAGCCCCTTCCTACCTCGGGTACCCCTCAGACTAGAGTGATGATCAGTTTTTTTTCTTTAAAATAGAAACTGTGGGGCTTCCCTGGTAGTCCACTGGTTCAGAATCTGCCTTGCATTGCAGGGGACACTGTTTGATCCCCAGTCCAGAAAGATCCCGCATGCCGTGGAGTAACTAAGCCCATGGGCCACAAGTGCTGAGTCTGTGCTCTAGAGCTCACAGGCCGCAGCTACTGAGCCCCCATGCTGCAACTACTGGAGCCCAAGCCCGTGTACAGCAACGAAGACACCCAGTGCAGCCAAAGATAAATAAAATCTTTAAAAATATATATATAAAGTGTGATGAATTTCTAAGGATGAGGAGCCACAATGAGGACACCCTCTGCAGAAGCACTTCGGGAAGAATCTTTTTCAATTAGTTGCTTAGATCTCTAATCATTAATGAGAAGTTTAGGAAAACGATGTCCTGACATCTGTACACCAAGCCGGTAACATATCCACTGCCATCAAGAGCCATACCACCCCCCAGGCATTGGTGAGGAGGGACTTCCGGGCAGCTCTTTATGGAAAGCAAAGGCATTTTTGTCCACAGGGTTGCCACGTGCTTCCCCACAGAAGCTATTCAAATGTATACTGTACTTTCTGGAAAAATCAGGTTTCTCTGGCGTTGATGAAGACTTTTCTCAAAGACCAGAGCAAGAGCCCAGAGAAAAGGCCACAGAAGAAACAGAATCCTTCTCTTGGAAGTTCAAAGTCTCGTTCTACCCACGAGCACACAACGGGCTTCTGAAGTGGAGGAGTTTCAGGAAGCTACTGGAGGTCAAGAGAAGGGCAACGGTTTTCTTTGCAGCACTCTCGTGTTTTTCATTCAAAATAAATAGAACAGAAACGGAACAAAAAGAACCCTCAAACTCAAAACCCAATTTCAGGGGACACCCGGGGCACCCCAAAGCCAGACTCACTCTGTGGCCACCATCTGGGGGATGGGCTCATCCAGGAGTTCCAGGCTATGCAGGATCCAGTAGCAGAGCCATGGGCGGCTGGCATCCAGACACTGCGAAAGGAACAGGGCAGAAAACACACCCCTTATTCAGAATCGTTCCAAGACCCTGCTGACAAGGCGACATCTGTCTCCCTCCCGGCCGCCTGGCAAGGAGGAGAAGGGCCACCTCAGAGGGATGAAGGACACTTTGCCTGGAGGCCTTAGCCCCGAGCTGAAGTGACCATATGTGAGCAAAGGACAACGGGACAAAGGCGTTTAACCTGAACCCAATGAGTCCTTCCCTGACAGGCACTGAAAGAAGCCAAGCAGAGGACTCCTCACACAGCAGAAACTCAAGTGCTACTGTTTTCTCAGTGTAGACCCAAGGAGAGCCACAATTACAGGGAAGGATTTCCTGCATTCACTCGTTTATTGATTTAACAAATATTTAATAAGTATCTCCTCATGCCCAGCACTAGGGGCACAAGCATGAATAAAATGCAGTTCTTTCTCTTGAGGTGCTTGGGTTAGAATGTGTGTGGTTATCTGTAGAGGAGGAGGGCATTAGACAGACACGGAAGTACTAGTGCATTTCTGGAATAAGGCAGAACAAGACAAGCGCATACACAGAGCTGGATAAATGCTATAACGGGCACATGGAAGAAACTGGCTAATTCTGCCTGAGCAGCTGGAAAATGTTTCCAAAGGTGACCTGTGAACAGGTCTTGATCCTAGTTCAAGCCATAAACACTCAAGCATTCAAGCCTAGGCAGGCTGGTAGTATTATTGCCCCAGTTTTACGAATCTAAAGTGTATAAACGGTGTATAAATGAGATCCAGAGAGATGAACTTTTTCCAGATGACAAAGAGAGTAAATGTAAGAAACAAGAACCCAGGTTTCTAGACTCTCGATCCAGTGCTCTTTTCATTGGCCTAAGCTGCCGTCTTCATAAACATGCACATAAATACGCTTGCTCACCACCTAGGGGCAGCTGGTGTGCTGACAGAAGACGTTGCTATGGGTTTCAGTGCCAGCTCCTTCTCTCATTAGCTACGTGGTGGTGGTGGTTTAGTCACTAAGTCATGTCCAGCTCTTTGTGACCCCCATGGACTGTAGCCTGCCAGGCGCCTCTGTCCACGGGATTCCCCAGGCAAGAACAACGGAATGGGTTGCCATTTCTTCTCCAAGGGATCTTCCTGACCCAGGCAACAAACCCAGGTCTCCTGCTTGGCAGGTGGATTCTTTACCACTGAGCCCCTTGGGAAGCCCCTCGCTAGCTACATGCCTTTGAGAAAATTAATCAATTAATCTTGCTAAGCCTATTTCCTAATCTAGAAAAAAATACCTACCTCCTGGACTAGCTGTGAGGATTAAATGAGACATTGAATGACAAACTTTAGCACACTATTCGGTGAGCTGTTAGCTGTCATGGTATTAACTGTATCAGGACTAACTTGACCCTAACCATCGAGGATTGAATACTGAAAGTCCACAGGCCAGATGTAGCCCGTGGACTGTTCTGTTTGTTCCCTGTAGTGTTTTGTTTGTTTAATTAGAATTAGTTGTAACAGCTACATGTTGAGAGATTCATAAAGAAATCTGAATTTCTGGCTTCATTTCAAAGAACAAGAAGAGATCTGGCAACCCTGGGTCTGCAGTGCTGCTTGACAGCAGCTGGCAGGAACAGAGAAAAAGCATGGTCCTCCGGTTTGCCTCAATTCTGCTCCCCCGACCATCACCCACCACCGCAACCCAGCCCACATCCCTGGCTTATGCCACCTGCTTGAGTCTATAGGCCCAAACCCCTGCCATAAATAATCAAATGCGGGCCAAAGAAAAAGCAAGTGAAAAGCAGAGCTTCTCTGTGGAAAGTGGGGCAGGCAGATTGCAGCCTCTGGTTCACATTTACCCTCTGCCTGTCACTCAGCCCCTAGTCCCAACACCCTTCCCCTCCACTTCTGCTGCCCTCCCCTGAGCCCCTCTGTGGACCCCGAGGGCTCTAAGGAATATTGACTTAAAGTCCACTTCATGTCTGAGCATTTTTACCGTGTTCAATTGCAGAGTACTTTCTGGGACTTATACACTGGTGCTCTGGCCAGTAGAGAAGTTAGATCTGCTTACAGGGCAATGGGGTGAAGATATCTAGACTCCCTTTTAGCTAATAGTCAAAGAGCATCTAGAAGAATGCACATGAACCCCCCGCAGCCACGATGTGGGTGGAAGGAAGTCCCCCCGCCCCGAGCTGGGGGCTCCAGTAGCTCTGAGCAAGAAGAGACTAGAGCTCTAGTTCTGTCCTTTCAGAAGGAGGCGTCCCAGCTCTGTGGGGCCAGGTGGCTGTGCACCTGGATCCTACCAGAGCCACGTGGACAGTGAGTGAGCCTGCAACAGGCCAAGCCCACACATGCCTTTTACATCCAACAGAAAAAAGAAAAGAAAGATTAAGGCAGATAATCTGATAGAGAGAGCTCCTGGGAGAGAAGTTTACCTCGTAGGCATCTGTCAGCTGTCGGAGGCCTCTTTTCAGATAATGGAAGTGCTTCTCTCTCTGCAAAACAAGCCTGGAAAAACAAAGAGCTTTAGTAAAACTACTCTCACAGCCCCTGCTTCCCCAGTACAGAACACATGTGTGCACGTGGGCACACCTGCACATTCACACCGGCACACGCACTCTCACCTTCTGGTCACCGCCCCCGCCCCCCCCAGTCAAACCTGTTCAGCTTCCCAGGACACCTACACCGGAGAAAAGAGGCCAGCCTCTGAATGCCCCTCAAGTGTCTGCAAATCATGCTGACAAATGTTTGGGGGGATCCTCTCCCTTGTGGCTGGTAGCTTTGGGCGAGAAACACCACCATAAGCACACTTAGCCAGGCAGCAAGAAACCATCCAGGAAGTTCCTCTGGGGTCCAGCTGAGAACAGATACGTTATGGCTCTCCATCCTGAGCCTCACTGCGTCCCTGATTTGGTTCACCTCTATTGTTCCAGGCATTTCTTCTGGGGTCACTTTTCTGAGGTCTGAGGTTTGTACTCTGCCTGCTCCTCACTCATCCGTCTGTTACTGTGCTATGCTGTGCTAAGTCACCTCAACTGTGTCCGACTCTGTGACCCTATGGACAATAGTCTGCCAGGCTCCTCTGTCCATGGGATTCTCCAAGCTGGAGTGGGTTGCCATGCCCTCCTCCAGGGGATCTTCCCAACCCAGGGATCAAACTCGCGTCTTTCATGTCTCCTGCATTGCCGGGCAGGTTCTTTACCATTAGCACCACCTGGGAAGCCCTCAGTCTATTATTCCCTCCCCCACATCCCACCTTCACGTGCTGCCCCACAGTCCTGGCTGGAGGATAATATCTGTATGCTGCAGCCAGTCGCTCTCCTTGGCCCTGATGTCAGCAGCACTGGCTCTAAGATGGACTGTATCTGCCGTGACCACCTGCACAGGCCGGCCAAGGGCAGGGGTGGGTGTCTTTTGCTGGGTCTTACAGAAGGGGTCTGTTTGTGTGGTTACAGACGGAAAGAAAAAAGCAAAGAATTTGAGACATTCACTGTGCTTGCTGATTCCAGAAAAGAAACGAAAGAAGAAGCATTCTCTTCCCTAGGTATTCAATTCAACAATTGTTTACTGAACTCCCACGGTACTGTGCACAGAATAAGTAGTCTTTACTTCAAAAAGGCTTCCAGTTCAGTACTGGAAATGAGATAAGGACATAAGTGGCTACAAGATGATGGAAAAAAAAAAAAAAGGGTAGGTTTCATAAAGAAAAAACATATAAAATGTTCCTGAGGCTCTAAAGAGGTTGGGGGAGGCTTCTCATTCAGAAAGAAATGATCAGCGGAGGCTGCGCGAACAGGTGGAACTTGAGGTGGGGGCCCTGGAAGAGGGAGAATGTTTTTACAGGTAGAGGAGAAGAGGAGGTGAAGTGATGGTGGGAAGACAGTTCAGTCAGAAGAGAAACAACAGGAACCAAAACAGGACCATCCAAGAGAACGTAAGAGTCTTTGTACTGTCTAATAGGAAGCCACAAGCCACATGTGGGTACTGAGACTTGCAACGTGGCTACTGTAACTGAGCAACTAAATTTTAAACTTTGTTAATTTACGTTTAAATGGGTGCAAGTGGCTAACAGCTTTACTACATCCTACAGATGAATATAAAGCATGCAGGGGAACTGACAAGTCAGGGACTTGGCCTGGCTGTTAGCAATGAAAGAGGAATGATCAAGAAGGGATCTGGGATGCCAGCTGAGAAATTTAACTCAATGTAACACTCAAAGGGAACCTGCAGTAATATGGGGAGACTTGGAGAACATTATGTTAAGTGAAATAAGTCAGACAAAAAGATGAATACTGTACAATCTCACTTGTATGTGACACTCTAGGGCTTCCACCAAAGAAAAAAAAAGCCCTGAGCTCACAGATACAGAAGACAGACTGGTAGCTGCCTAAGGTGGGAGGTGGAAGGGGATGGCAGTGAAATGGGTGACGAGGGTCAAAAGGCACAAAGCTCTAGTTATAAAATGAGTAAGTCATGAAGATGTAATGTGCAGCACGGTGACCTTAGTTAATAATACTGTATTGCGTTATGTGGCAGCCTGAATGGGAGGGGAGTCTGGGGGAGAATGGATACATGCGTATTACAGCTGAGCTGCTCTGCTGTGTACCTGAAACTATCACTACACTGTTAATCAGCTATACTCCAACATAAGATAAAGTTGTTTTTAATGTAAATAATAATACTGCATTGCATATTTGAAAGTAGCTACCAGAGAGGATGTTGAAACTTCTCATCATAAGAAAAAAAATTTGTGAGTACATATAGTGCTTAATGGGCTTCCCTGGTGGCTCAGATGGTAAAGAATCTGCCTGCAGTGCAGGAGACCTGGGTTCAATCTCTAGGTCAGGAAGATCAAGAAGGAAATGGCTACCCACTCCAGTATTTTTGCCTGGAGAATTTCATAGACAGAGGAGCCTGGTGGGCTACAGTCCATTGGGTTGCAAAGAGTCAGACACAACTGAGTGACTTTCAATTTCACATGGTGCTGAATGTTAATCGGACGTACTGTGGTGACCGTACTGCAGTATATACAAATACTGAATCATTACACTGCACACCTGAAATGAATATAATGTTACGTCAGTTATACCTCAATAAAAAAAAAACCTGGCACAAGAAACCTTTGAGGATTTTCAGCTGAGAAAAAAGTAACTACAATCATGGCTTTAGAAAAATTATCTGACCCCACTAGGTATTCGGTATGTGTTTACAAACTGGACTGAGGAAAACACTTAAGTGGGAATAGATGAAGCAGGAAGACAGGGTAAGACACTGTTAATGTCAACCAGGGGGCGGTGGGGTGGGAGCTAGGTTCAAGAGGGAGGGGACATATGTATGCCTATGCCTGATTCACACTGGTTTGTTACTAAAGAAGGTAAATCTGTAAGCATGTGAAACAGTGAGAATGACTAACCAGAGGGAAGGAAAAATTAACTTTTATGGGAAAGCAGGATGCTGATACACAAAACTGTTCTAAGCATTGTCCAAAGGCTTCTTGGGATGGACCACCTCACTCCAGAGAAGATGCATGTTTCACAGTCTGAGAGCAAGGAAAACCATTTCTGGGATGAGGAATAAATGGTAGGATGTAACAACATTCAGCTTCAGCCTTGAATTTCAGCCAAATCTTCTACTTGGCAGTGGCTCCGAAAGGCTGAAGAGACGGATGCCTCCTCGGCATCATTCCTGACACCCCTGGACCAGGGCATGGTCAGTGGTCTGGGGAGCATGTGTGTGTTTCTCTCACATCCAATCAACATCATGACCTCAGAGACACACACGAGCTGTGTCACCCAGATTAATCGCTAACATCTGAATATTCACTTTAGCTAACAAGGAAGGTTTGTTCCTGCAATATAATACCAAAATTTTTAAATTTGACTGATGAAATGTTAAATATTGTAATTGTGACAGTGATTTAAAATGCTGATTAAAGTTTCATATCTCTTCTTATGTCCCAGAAGTTCATTCTACGGAGAAGATGTTTGGCCCCAGCCTTATATTGATAAGCTGATTTATATTCTATCATTCACCCACAATGTGTAATGTCTCTATATTAATTAGCATGCTGTGACATAAGATGCTAATTAGCATCCTTTAAAACACTCATTTTCATAGGCAACAATGATAAAATGGGAAATGTCAGATTCCTGAAATAAACCCAGAGCCCTGATGTGTTCTATTTCCACAAAGGAGGAACATTTTTTGTTTTCTACCCACATCTGACCTAAAGACCTATGAATCAAGGGACTTCCCTCCTTTACTGCCTTCCACTGCTGCTGCTAAATCTCTTCAGTCATGTCCGACTCTGTGCGACCCCATAAACAGCGGCCCACCAGGCTCCCCCATCCCTGGGATTCTCCAGGCAAGAACACTGGAGTGGGTTGCCATTTCCTTCTCCAATGCACGAAAGTGAAAAGAGAAAGTGAAGTCGCTTAGTCGTGTCCGACTCTTAGCGACCCCATGGACCACAGCCTACCAGGCTCCTCTGTCCATGGGATTTTCCAGGCAAGAGTACTGGAGTGGGGTGCCATTGCCTTCTCCGTGTCCTCCACTACCACTCCCCAAACACAGCTTCTTCTCAGATTATAACCTCCCAATCTCCCTCCCATCTCAGTAAGGATAAAAGGAAAGCCCAAGATCTCTACTCTTATGGTGGGTGACAAGGGAATGTCAAATGATCAAAGGTCCTCTGGGAACACAGAGGACCTATGTCCACAGTGGATAGAGACTCAGAGAACAACAGGTGAGTCATCACAGTGCAACTCTAACCACAAACCCCTCCTGAAGCCACCATGCCCCACAGCATTACCAAGTCCCACTACCTCCGGGAAAACAGCCTGTACTGGCCAGAGGGCTCCTTCTCCCCGAGCTGTTTACATAAACAGTGTCATTTGCTAAGCTCCAGCTGCCACTCATGACAAGAGTCATAATTCATTTTCTGAGGTCGGGGCTTTGGGTTAATGCAGAGATTTAGGTTAGCAGTTTGGAAAAAGACTTCTCTGCTTAGCTGATGCTTTCCTTTTCCAGGGAAGGAAGATGAAGAGAATTTTTCCACCTGGCTTTCCCTTTTTCTGACTCTTTTTCTGTCTTGGTGAATCAGAGTTTTCTAGCTAAACTTCTTTTTTAGGGAAATAGGGGCAAAAAACAAAGACACAAAGTTAACTGAGGCTAGAAATATTTGTAATGCTCCAGTAACTCCTGCCTGGAGAATCCCATGGACAGAAGAGCCTGGAAGGCTGCGGTCCATGGGGTCGCTGAGGGTCCGACAGGACTGAGCAACTTTACTTTCACTTTTCACTTTCATGCACTGGAGAAGGAAATGGCAATCCACTCCAGTGCTCTTGCCTGGAGAATCCCAGGGATGGGAGAGCCTGGTGGGCTGCCATCTATGGGGTCACACAGAGTCGGACACGACTGAAGCGACTTAGCAGCAGCAGTAAGTGAAAGACAGACTGACCCAGAGACTGACTTGCCAGGAGTCAGTGCGTGAGGAGGCGTCAGGAAGTTGGGAGACGTGAACAAGATCAGGCCAGATTTTAGACCCATAAGCTTCCCACCCAGAGAGAACCAGCCCAGCCAGTGGCCCAACTACTCTACGTTCAGAGATTGTCTAGGAAAAGTACTGTAACATCAATGTAAAATGATGAGCAAACACAACTTGAACTACTGATGAGGAAAGATCGCACAGGGTGGTTTCAGAGAAGCAATCTGTGATTAGAAGAGAAATGCCCTTATGAAATTCTAGTGTGATACATTACAAAACTGGGGGGGGGGAGGGAAATGAAGGTTCAAATTAATAAGTTTCTATTTATAATCCCCCTTTTGGAATTTCTGCCTCAAAAGAGCTTAGAAGGCTTCAACTTGCTAAGCACCAAGGAAAACAAAAGGCACTGTATCTCTCACTTAAAGTGTGGCCCCAAGAATCTGCTACACAGCCACCAAAAAGGGCCAGGCTAGGAGAGGCTCAAACGCCCCACATTTCCCAGTCAAGTCATAACACACACCAAAGGAATCCATCCTTTTCCATCCCCCTGACTCTATATCTGTTTCAAAGTGTTACATGAGAAAGAAAAACTTGAGAGTTCTGAACACCAGTGCAGAGGGTCAGAACTAAGCTACAGGATCACAAACTTTTTCTCTCTCTCCATCTTCAGAGCTCACAGTTCAGGCTCTGAGGGGGATCCCCATGTAACACCTGATGGCTCAGCTCCAGTGCACAACTCCTCCAGTGGGTATTCTAACAGTGGCAGGAGCTGGGGTCAGGAGCATCTTCAGGGAGCCACAGGTGAGGAAACATCAACCTCATAGCTACAATACCCCGAGGTTGGACAAGCTCAAGGAGGAAAGAAGAAAGGCTCCCACGGGAGATGGTACTTCCCAGCTCCACTCAGACTGCTAACCACAGCTTACCTTGGTACAAGGTGGTTGAACTTGTAAGAACTGAAGACCTCTTGGATCTTTTCTTCTACTTTTGCCTGGTAAGGATGTAGCAGATGGGAGAAAGAAAACAAAAACAGGTAAGACTTTTATCAGCTTTTTGTTCCTCTCGCCACAAATGCCTACTGGCTAGAGTTCCTTGGTGTGGCTTTGAACCTAACAGCATGATATGACTGCATGCAGGAGCTCTGCAGGAGGACAGGTTTGGGACAAGGACAGAAAGAATGATCTGCACCACATTAACATCACAACCCACGTCTCCAGTAAACTAATCCGTAATATCCAAACGAATGGCGGTTCTGTGGTTTGGCATCCCGACACCAGCTACTCGGAGATAAAGACAGATCCCTTTTGCTTGATCTGTTCTTGCCTGCTCTATGAAGTTGTTTAGGTGTTCGTTAACTGGTCATTCTCAAATACTCAATTTCTGCCAAGGGTCCTACTTCTTACTGTCAGATTTAATAATTTAAATACAGATTGAACAGTATTAAAATTCCTGAAGGGATTTACAAGAATATCGATCGTGGGGACACCAAAGAAACAGCACACCTAATCATCAGACCTGTGTCACACAGCAACTCCACAGTCCCATAAAACATAGACTCTCAGAAAGTCAAGTCACAAAGGAAATGAGATGACCACTCTCCTCTGAAGACCACAGCATGACGTGGTCACCAGCACAGCTTCCCTAAGGAAAGAGCACAGTAGTGCCGGAGGCGACTGACCAGCAGGACACAGGGTTTCAGCTTCACAGCCATCCTTGCTTTGTGAGGCCAGTCCTTGCTGAGATTCCAAGATACGTAATAATGTCCTCTCGTTGCGGTTGTTCAGTTACTAAGTCATGTCCAGCTCTCTGCGACCCCATGGACTGCAGCACGCCAGGTTTTCCGGTCCTTCACTATCTCCCACAGTTTGCTCAAATTCATGTCCACCAAGTCGGTGATGCTATCTAACCATCTTGGGAAATATAAAAAATGCATTATTTAATATTTCTGAAACACCCACTGAGTTAGAGCTTCCAGCTCCTTTGACAAGTGTGCAAGAATCAAGATGAGGGGAGCAGTGATGTGTATCAGCTAAAACGGCAGCCAATCTAAAATTTGTTTATATTTGGTTTCAGGATATGCTTTGGTATTTGCCTTTGAACATGAGTTTGAGGGACTGTCTGGCTAAGAATTTACAATACTTCAAAAAACAGACTGAAATCACTGTGAGATTGTCTCATGAGGAGTAAGAAAGTCGTCCCAGACTCCTCAGGACTCTCTCCCTGCCAGACATTGATATGAGACTAATGCAAAGCACCAGACTCGGCGGAACACAGACTGCGTTGTCAGCCATGCCTCCCTTGGTATATGCTGAACAAGATTAAAAAGAAAGAAAGAAAGAAACATATGTCAGGAAGATCATTAAATAAAAAGATGTGTGTACTACATACTGGGGGGTTGCTGTTTTGTTTTTCTATAATATACTGTTATAGTTCAAGTGAACTGATGGATTCTGAATAAAACAAAAAGCAAGTAGGAGGAAAACTCACTTCCTGTACCTAAACACAAATCAATTCACATCCATATGACTTAATAATATTCAGAGGCTAATGGATGAGCATTCTAACTGACACGTAAGACCCCCAGGAGGCAAAGCTTCCAGCTGAGAACTTCTTAGGGAAGTCCCACCATCAGTCACCATTTGGGCAACATAAGCAGCCAGGAACCAGGTGATGAAAACCAAGGTTTATTTCTAAAGTAAGACACCTAACAGAAACACAGGTATGTCATACCTGCAAAGAAGAAACTGCTTAAACCATTCCCAACATAGTCTCATTTCTCTTCTGGTTTCCTAATTACTCCTCTTCAGAATGAACAACTGACAGTTCCGTGAAGTTAGTAACTGACTTGTGTCTGAAAATATACATTATAAATTCTAATAAATACCAGAGTATTTCAGATCAGCTGTTCATGATAATGAACAAATAATTCACTTTATTTTCTCTTAAGAATGGGTACGTTTTTCCAACAGTTTTATCAAGATATAATTCATATACCATTCAATTCACCCATTTAAAGTGTATTATTCAGAGGTTTTTAGTATATTCACAGAGCTGCGTATCATCACCATAATCAATTTTAGAACACTTTCACTACTCCAAAAAGAAACCCCATACCCCTAAGCAATCACCCTCAATCCTTCCAGTCCCTGTCAATCACTAATCTACTTTCTTTCACTATCCATTTGGCTATTCTGAATATTTTATATAAATGGAATCAGTTGACGAGCATTTAGGTTGCTTCTACTTTTTGGCTATTATGAATAATGCTGCTATGAATATTCTTGTCCAAGTTTTTGGATGGATATATGTTTTCATATGTATATACCTAATAAAATTTCCCAGGTGGCGCTAGTGGTAACGAACCTCCCTGTCAATGCAGGAGACAGAAGAGATATGCATTCAGTCCCTGGGTTGGGAAGATCCCCTGGAGTATGAACTGGAAACCCACTGCAGTATTCTTGCTTGGAGAATCCCATGGACAGAGGAGCCTGGTGGGCCATAGGCCATACAGTCACAAAGAGTCAGACACAACTGAAGTGACTTAGCATGCACGCACGCATGAAACTGAGAAGGACCCTTTGGGCCTCCTGGGCACAGAAGCCTTTCTCTGCCAGCACCCTTTACCCATTCCTTGTTTGTAGGGAACAGACACCAGCCTTCATGATCTTCCCTGATTTCCAAAGGGCAGATTCAAATACTTGCTAATCAGGGAAGGGAGGGGATGCAGAGATAAGGCAGTGTTAGCCAGGAAAGGACAGTGCAGCCTGGGACAGGGTCCTGGTGCTGTCTCAGCTCAGTTCAGTCACTCAGTTGTGTCTGACTCTTTGCAACCCTTGAACTGCAGCACTCCAGGCTTCCCTGGCCTTCACGAACTCCTGAAGCTTGCTCAAACTAATGTCAATTGAGTTGGTGATGCCATCCAACCATCTCATCTTCTGTCATCCCTTCTCCTCCTGCCTTCAATCTTTCCCAGTACCAGGGTCTTTAACAGTGAGCTAGTTCTTCGCATCAGGTGGCCAAAGGATTGGAGTTTCAGCTTCAGCATCAGTCCTTTCAATGAATATTCAGGATTAATTTCCTTTAGGATTCACTGATCTCACAGCTGAGAAAAGAAGAGAAGCTAAAGGCAAAGGAGAAAAGGAAAGATATACCCATCCGAATGCAGAGTTCCAAAGAACAGCAAGGAGAGATAAGAAAGCCTTCCTCAGTGATCAATGCAAAGAAATAGAGGAAAACAATAGAATGGAAAAAACTAGAGATCTCTTCAAGGAAATTAGAGATACCAAGGGAACATTTCATGCAAAGATGGGCACAATAAAGGACAGAAACAGTATGGACCTAACAGAAGCAGAAGTTATGAAGAAGAGGTGGCAAGAATACACAGAAGAACTATACAAAAAAGATCTTAATGACCCAGATAACCACGATGGTGTGATCACTCACCTAGAGCCAGACATCCTGGAATGTGAAGTCAAGTGGGCCTTAGGAAGTATCACTATGAACGAAGATAGTGGAGGTGATGGAATTCCAGTTGAGCTATTTCAAATCCTAAAACATGATGCTGTGAAAGTGCTGTACTCAATATGCCAGCAAATCTGGAAAACTCAGCACAGGACTGAAAAAGGTCAAATCCCAAAGAAAGGCAATGCCAAAGAAAGTTCAAACTACTGCACAGTTGCACTCATCACACACGCTAGCAAAGTAATGCTCAAAATTCTCCAAGCTGGCTTCAACAGTACATGAACTGAGAACTTCCAGATGTTCAACCCGGATTTAGAAAAGGCAGAGGAACCAGAGATCAAATTGCCAACATTTGTTGGATCATAGAAAAAGCAAGAGAATTCCAGAAAAACATCTACTTCTGCTTTACTGACTATGCCAAAGCTTTTGACTGTGTGGATCACCACAAAAATTCTTGACAAGATGGGAATACCAGACCACCTTATCTGCCTCCTAAGAAATCTGTATGCAGGTCAGGAAGCAACAGTTAGAACTGGACATGGAATAACAGACTGGTTCCAAATTGGGAAAGGAGTACATCAAGGCTGTATATTGTTACCCTTCTTTTTTAACTTATATGCAGAGCACATGCGAAATACTGGTCTGGATGAAGTACAAGCTGAAATTAAGATTGCCAGGAGAAATATCAATAACCTCAGATATGTAGATGACACCTCCCTTATGGCAGAAAGCAAAGAGGAACTGAAGAGCCTCTTGATGAAAATAAAAGAGGAGAGCTGAAAAAGCTGGCTTAAAACTCAACATTCAAAAAACTAAGATCATGGCATCCAGTCCCATCACTTCATAGCAAATAGATGGGGAAACAATGGAAACAGTGAGAGACTTTATTTTCTTGGGCTCCAAAATCCCTACAGATGGTGACTGCAGCCATGAAATTAAAAGACACTTGCTCCTTGGAAGAAAAGCTATGACCAACCTAGACAGCATATTAAAAAGCAGAGACATTAGTTTGCCGACAAAGGTCCCTCTAGTCAAAGCTATGGTTTTTCCAGTAGTCATGTATGGATGTGAGAGTTGGACAATAAAGAAAGCCGAGTGCCGAAGAACTGATGTTTTGAACTATGGTATTGGGAGAAGATTCTTGAGAGTCCCTTGAACTGCAAGGAGATCAAACCAGTCCATCCTAAAGGAAATCAGTCCTGAATTTGGAAGGACTGATGCTGAAGCTGAAACTCCGATCTTTAGGCCACCTCATGTGAAGAACTGACTCATCTGAAAGACCCTGATGCTGGGAAAGATTGAAGGCAGGAAGAGAATGGGATGACAGAGGATGAGATGGTTGAATGGCATCACCGACTCAATGCACATGAGTTTGAGCAAGCTCCAGGAGTTGGTGATGAACAGGGCAGCCTGGTTTGCCACAGTTCATGGGGTCTCAAAGAGTCAGACATGACTGAGCTACTGAACTGAACTGAACCAATCTCCTTGCTGTCCAAGGGACTCTCAAGAATCTTCTCCAACACAATTTAAAAGCATCAATTCTTTGGCACTCAATCTTTATGGTCCAACTCTCATATCCATACATGACTTCTGGAAAAACCATAGCTTTGACTATATGGACCTTTGTCAGCAATGTGATGTTTCTGCTTTTTACTACACTTTCCAGGTTTGTCATAGCTTTTCCAAGGATAAGTGTCTTTTAATTTCATGGCTGCAGTCACCCCATGATCTGCAGTGATTTTGGAGCTCAAGAAAATAAAATCTGTTTCCACTGTTTCCCCATCTATTTGCCATGAAGTGATGGCACGAGATGCCATGATCTTTTGAATGTTGAGTTTTAAGCCAGCTTTTTCACTCCCTTCTTTCACCCTCCTCAAGAGGCTCTTCAATTCTTCACTTGCTGCCATTAGAGTGGTATCATCTGCATTTCTCAGGTTGTTTATATTTGTCCCAGCAAACTTGATTCCAGCTTGTAATTCATCCAGCCCAGCATTATTTTCTGCTTCACCCAAAACTCTGCCTCTGAGATTCGATTTGGCCCTAGTGCCCAGAGGCCAAGTTTTTGGCATGACTAGGAGTCAAACTGCTGGATCATATGATATATTAATGTGTAATCATTTGAGGAACTGCCAGACTTTTCCACAGCAGTCATACCATTTTATATTCCCATCAGCAGTATATGAGAGTTCCAGTTTCTTCATATCCTCAGCAACATGATATTATGTGTTTTTGATCATAGCCATCCTAGTGTTTGTGAAGTAGCAGATGAAAGTGAAGGAGGAGAGTGAAAAAGTTGGCTTAAAGCTCAACATTCAGAAAACGAAGATCATGGCATCTGGTCCCATCACTTCATGGGAAATGGATGGGGAAACAGTGGAAACAGTATCAGACTTTATTTTGGGGGGCTCCAAAATCACTGCAGATGGTGATTGCAGCCATGAAATCAAAAGACACTTACTCCTTGGAAGGAAAGTTATGACCAACCTAGACAGCATATTCAAAAGCAGAGACATTACTTTGCCAACAAAGGTCCGTCTAGTCAAGGCTATGGTTTTTCCAGTGGTCATGTATGGATGTGAGAGTTGGACTGTGAAGAAAGCTGAGCGCCAAAGAATTGATGCTTTTGAACTGCAGTGTTGGAGAAGACTCTTGAGAGTCCCTTGGACTGCAAGGAGATCCAACCAGTCTATCCTAAAGGCGATCCTGGGTGTTCTTTGGAAGGACTGATGCTAAAGCTGAAACTCCAATACTTTGGCCACCTCATGCGAAGAGTTGACTCATTGGAAAAGACTCTGATGCTGGGAAGGATTGGGGGCAGGAGGAGAAGGAGACGACAGAGGATGAGATGGTTGGATGGCATCACTGACTCGATGGACGTGAGTCTCAGTGAACTCCAGGAGTTGGTGATGGACAGGGAGGCCTGGCGTGCTGCGATTCATGGGGTTGAAAAGAATAGGACACAACTGAGCAACTGAACTGAACTGAACTGAAGTCACTATAGTTTTGAATGCCTTTCCCTGACGGCTAAAGATATTGAGCATCTTTTTATAGGTTTATTGGACACTTGTAGATATTGTTTGGAGAAATGTCTATTCAGATCTTTCTTCATTTTTTAAACTGGGTTATTTGTCTTTTATCAATGAACTGTAATAAATCTTTATGTATTCTAGATACAAGTTCCCTATCCTACTCCCATTCTGTGGGTTGTTTTTAGGAACTGGTGTATTTTTTAATAGAAAACAATCACTTCAAAGCACAAAGTATGATTTTCAGAGTACAACTTTTAAAATAGTACTAGCAATAAGCCTACAGTTTTTTGAACAAATAGTAGTGGATTAATACAGAAATGAAAAACTAGTCATCTGAGGATGAGAAAATGAAAGTAATCGCCAAAGCATGCAACATCCTTTTCTACTTCCCCTTCTCTGCATGTCATCTGCCAGTGTTATATAAATCTGAGTAATTTTGTCACTGGGAAGATATAAGCATTCTTTCAATGTTCTGATTTGCATAGCAGAAGGAAAGGAAAAAAGCTAGTTGTATACAAAAGAGTTAACATAGCAGGCCTGAGACTGCTATCCTTAGGAAGGCCTCCTTGAAAGGTAGACCCTCGCTGGAGTCTGGGAGCCTAGAATATGCCAGGGTTCCCACCATTCCCAGAGCTGATAAGACTGGCTCACTAAGCCTAAACTGTAGAAGCAAGTTAGTTTATGCTGAGCAGCTATTTTCCTTCTGGGAGCCTGGAATTATTCTAAAAAGAGGGTGCTGGCTTTTAGTGACCAGGCCCACTAAAAACCATGAGCAACAAGTCTCTAACGGGCTTCCCTGGTAGTTCTGCATGTGTGGTCACAGTTTGATACTGGAGAAATTAAATTCCTTCTCTGTGACTCCACTGGGAGAGGACTCTTAGACACTTGTCCTAGATTCCTGCAGATTCCACCCATGAGCCTCTCCCTTGGCTGATTTGCTTTCTAGCCTTTTGCTATAATAAGTCATCACCTTGAGTACAGCTATATTCTGAGTACTCTGAATCTTTGTGTAAGCAGAAAAGGCAGAGGTCCGCAGAGAAAGAAAATCCAACCTGACTTTCCTGACATAAGAGAAGCCATTTTTGGCCTAAGCCATTCTGGGATCTAAGCCTGGCCACAATACTTGCCCTTGAACAGGTCTTAGTAATCAATGATCTTAAGACACCAAAGAATGCAGAAACTATCAGGCAAGAAAAATAACAGTAACAAAGACAACACATGAGTTGTGAAAATTCCTAGTTCTCTTTTAATGGTAAAGAGCAGCTTGAGGCCTCAACCACCAGATCTACTGGAACCAAAGGCTGACGATGCTGATCTTTACTGATGCTTCTGACTTTAACCAACTAAAGCTTGGACTCAAGCCTAATCATGAATATGCATATACCCTAGTAAAACTTCCCCAGCTTTGCTGTTAAGGGAGACACTGCCTTGGGAAAGATTCCCCAGTGTTCTCCCTATTTGTAGTAATAAATCTTTCCTTCTTCCAATCTTTGATTTGACTGTGTCTTTTGGCTCAACATCCATCAAGAGGGAAACCCAGTTTTCAGGAAACATAAGTAGTGCTCAAAATTCTCCAAGCCAGGCTTCAACAATATGTGAACCATGAACTTCCAGATGTTGAAGCTTATTTTAGAAAAGGCAGAGGAACCAGAGATCAAATTGCCAACATCTGCTGGATCATTGGAAAAGCAAAAGAGTTCCAGAAAAACATCTATTTCTGCTTCAATGACTATGCCAAAGCATTTGACTTTGGATCACAACAAACTGTTGAAAATTCTGAAGGAAATGGGAATACCAGAACACCTGACCTGCTTCTTGAGAAATCTGTATGCAGGTCAGGAAGCAACAATTAGAACTGGACATGGAACAACAGACTGGTTCCAAATAGGGAAAGGAGTACGTCAAGGCTGTATATTGTCACCCTGCTTATTTAACTTATATGCAGAGTACATCATGAGAAATGCTGGGCTGGACGAAGCACAAGCTGGAATCAAGATTGCCAGGAGAAATATTAATAACCTCAGATATGCAGATGACACCACTCTTATGGCAGAAATTGAAGAAGAACTAAAGAGCTTCTTGATGAAAGTGAAAGGGGAGAGTGAAAAAGTTGGCTTAAAGCTCAACATTCAGAAACCTAAGATCATGGCATCTGGTCCCATTCAGTTCAGTTCAGTTCGGTCGCTCAGTCATGTCCGACTCTTTGCAACCCCATGAATCGCAGCACGCCAGGCCTCCCTGTCCATCACCAACTCCTGGAGTTCACTGAGACTCACGTCCATCGAGTCAGTGATGCCATCCAGCCATCTCATCCTCTGTTGTCCCCTTCTCCTCCTGCCCCCAATCCCTCCCAGCATCAGAGACTTTCCCAATGAGTCAGTTCTTCGCATGAGATGGCCAAAGTACTGGAGTTTCAGCTTTAGCATCATTCCTTCCAAAGAACACTCAGGGCTGATCTCCTTCAGAATGGACTGGTTGGATCTCCTTGCAGTCCAAGGGACTCTCAAGAGTCTTTTCCAACACCACAGTTAAAAAGCATCAATTCTTCAGTGCTCAGCCTTCTTCACAGTCCAACTCTCACATCCGTACATGACCACATTACTTCATGGCAAACAGATGGGGAAACAGTGGCAGGCTTTATTTTGGGGGCTCCAAAATCACTGCAGATGGTGATTGCAGCCATGAAATTAAAAGACACTTACTCCTTGGAAGGAAAGTTATGACCAACGTAGACAGCATATTCAAAAGCAGAGACATTACTTTGCCAACAAAGATCCCTCTGGTCAAAGCTATGGTTTTTCCAGTAGTCATGTATGGATGTGAGAGTTGGACTATAAAGAAAGCTGAGTGCCGAAGAATTGATGCTTTTGAACTGTGGTGTTGAAGAAGGCTCTTGAAGGTCCTTTGGACTACAAGGAGATCCAACCAGTCCATCCTAAAGGAAATCAGTTCTAAATATTCACTGGAAGGACTGATGTTGAAGCTGAAACTCCAAAACTTTGGCCATCTGATGTGAAGAGCTGAATCATTTGAAAAGACCCTGATGCTGGGAAAGATTGAAGGTGAGAGAAGGGGGACGACAGAGGATGAGATGGTTGGATGGCATCACCGACTCAGTGGACATGAGCTTGAGTAAACTCCGGGAGCTGGTGATGGGCAGGGAGGCCTGGCGTGCTGTAGTCCATGGGGTCGCAAAGAGTCGGACACGACTGAGTGAATTGAACTAGTACTAGTGAATCAGTAAACCTAAGAGTGGTCTTGGGGGTCTCCAAACATTAGTAAAATTAAAAATTTAGCCTTTGGGACAGAATTAAGAAAAGCAGTCACAACTGCATAGTGTCTATAAAGCAAGAATTACAATTAAATTCCTTTTTAAAATTTTATCAAAATTCTCAGAATTGAGGGTAAGTATTTAAAAAGAAAGTTACCTAAATCATGAAGAACTCTAACACTGTATAGCTCTCAAGTCAGAATTAGGAAGGAAGGGAGTAAGGAAGAAAGGAAGGAAGATTCAGCTTCAATATAGAGATGCTAAAGTGTGTCCGCTTTCCCAGGACTTTGATTTTATCTTGAATTTTATCTTGAATTTCCATGTCTCCTTTTTACCTCAAAGCAAGAGACTATCCTGTTCTAGTTAATCTCTCCTTTCGGCAGGAGAGGCCCACAGGCAAGGCAGCTACCAACTGGCCACAATACAAAAGGTTATTAACAGCCCTACAGTAAGAGATGACTTTCTCTTGTGTAAACAGCAAAAAGCCCATAGGTTCATTTCTCTTGAGCACAAAGCACACAGTCTGTGACCATGTTAATGAAAGTGATTTGGCTCTCTTCGGAGGAGGATGACATCCGAAAGCATCTGTTTCAGAAACACTGCTACATGAAATGTTACAAGAAAGGTCATCAGGATTAGTCATCAGAAAATTTAATCCCAAGGGATTAGCTCTTCAAAAATGTTAAACAACTTGAAATAAAGGATCTTTGATTGGCTCCAGATTCAAAACATACCAGAAAGATATAAAAAGAATCTTGAGAAATCAGGGAAACTGAAAAACAAATGTGAATATTAGATGGTATTAAAGAATTATTTTTAATCTTCTTAGTCAGTCAGTTCAGTTGCTCAGTTGTGTCCGACTCTTTGCAATCCCATGGACTGCAGCACACCAGGCCTCCCTATCCATCACCAACTCCCGGAGTTTGCTCAAACTCATGTCCACTGAGTCGGTGATGCCATCTAACCATCTCATCCTCTGTCGTTCCCTTCTCCTCTCACCTTCAATCTTTCCCAGCATCAGGATCTTTTCAAATGAGTCGCCTCTTTGCATCAGGTGACCAAAGTATTGGAGCTTCAGCTACAAATCAGTCCTTCCAATGAATATTCAGGACTGATCTCCTGTAGGATGGACTGGTTGGATCTCCTTGCAGTCCAAGGGACTCTCAAGAGTCTTCTCCAACATCACAGTTCAAAAGCATCAATTCCTTGGCACTCAACTCTCTTTATAGTCCAACTCTCACATCCATATATGTACTGAAAAAACAATACTTTTGACTAGACGGACTTTTGCTGGCAAAGTAATGTCTCTGCTTTTTAATATGCTGTCTAGGTTGGTCATAGCTTTTCTTCCAAGGAGCAAGTGTCTTTTAATTTCATGGCTGTGGTCACCATCTGCAGGGATTTTGGAGCCGCCAAAAATAAAGTCTCTCACTGTTTCCACTGTTTCCCCATCTACTCGCCATGAAGTAATGGGACCAGATGCCATGATCTTAGGTTTCTGAATGTTGAGCTTTAAGCCAACTTTTTCACTCTCCCCTTTCACTTTCATCAAGAAGCCTTTTAGTATTTCTTCAATTTCTGCCATAAGAGTAGTGTCATCTGGATATCTGAGGTTATTGATATTTCTCCCAGAAATCTTGATTCCAGCATGTGCTTCACCCAGCCCAGCATTTCTCATGATGTACTCTGCACATAAGTTAAATAAGCAGGGTGACAATATATAGCTTTGACGTACTCCTTTCCCTATTTGGAACCAGTCTGTTGTTCCATGTCCAGTTCTAACTGTTGCTTCCTGACCTGCATACAGATTTCTCAAGAGGCAGGTCAGGTGTTCTGGTATTCCCATTTCCTTCAGTATTTTCCACAGTTTGTTGTGATTGGAAGGACTGATGCTGAAGCTGAAGCTCCAATACTTTGGCCACCTGATGCGAAGAGCTGACTCATTTGAAAAGACCCTGATGCTGGGAAAGATCGAGGGCAGGAGAAGGGGACGACAGAGGATGAGATGGTTAGTTGGCATCACTGACTCAGTGGACATGGGTTTGGGTAGACTCTGGCAGTTGGTGATGGATAGGGAGGCCTGGCACGCTGCAGTTCATGGTATCGCAGTCAGACACGATTGAGCAACTAAACTGAACTGACACAGTCAAAGGCTTTGGCATAGTCAATAAAGCAGAAGTAATGTTCTTCTGGAACTCTCTGCTTTTTCGATGATCCAACAAATGTTGGCAATTTGATCTCTGGTTCCTCTGCCTTTTCTAAATCCAGCTTGAACATCTGGAAGTTCACGGTTCACATATTGCTGAAGCCTAGCTTGAAGAATTTTGAGCATTACTTTACTAGAGTGTGAGATGAGTGCAATTGTGCGGTAGTTTGAGCATTCTTTGGCATTGCCTTTCTTTGGGATTGGAATGAAAACTGACCTTTTCCAGTCCTGTGGCCACTGCTGAGTTTTCCAAATTTGCTGGCATATTGAGTGCAGCACTTTCACAGCATCATCTTTCAGGATTTGAAATAGCTCAACTGGAATTCCATCACCTCCACTATCTTCGTTCATAGTGATACTTCCTAAGGCCCACTTGACTTCACATTCCAGGATGTCTGGCTCTAGATGAGTGATCATATCATCATGATTATCTGATTATTAATCTTCTTAGGTGTGATTTTATTGTCTTTATGTAGAATGTTATTCTTAAGAGACGCATGCTTTATTGTTTAGTGGTTAACTGTCAAAATAACTTCATCTTCTTTCAAAATCCAGGGGAAAAAATAGTCATATACATATAGACTTATACACACACAAACACGCGTGCACACACTATGTAAACACACAGACACAACCCCCAAAGGAAAACTTGTGTCCTGGCTGGATGATTCATTATTGGGTTATCTCTACTAGGTTATCTCTAGTCTAGTTGTGACACTAGACTATCTCGTAACTCTGTAGAGATAGAAGTTAATTTGCAGAAAACTGACAGTAATGCAAATAAATTCTGTCCACAGAAATGCAAACTGTATCTAGTAAAGTGCAACTATCACTCTATGACTATTGACCAGTTTTGCATCCATTTGCAAATCTATTTCCGCATTCCTATCTGACTATAAATGTATGGCATGTTGAGTTCTTATCTGAAGTACTGGGTTCATCAGTCAAATAAAGTCTTTGATAGGTGCTCATTTTATATTTGTATGAGTCATGATCTTATTATCTTTTAAAATTTATCCTTGAACAGTTTATGGGGGTCGGGGAAATTAGGTGGAAGGCAAAAAAATACTATCAATTTTTCGTATATTTGAAAATTTTTATAGTAAAAAGTTATAAATTATTAAGAATTAAAACAGAACACTTAATATCAAGATTCTGGGCTTCCCGGTGGTGCTAGTGGTAAAGAACCCACCTGCCAATGCAGGAGACTGGGGTTTGATCCCTAGGTCAGGAAGATGCCCTGGAAGAGGGCAAGGCAAACCACTCCAATATTCTTGCCTGGAGAATCACATAAACAGTGGAGCCTGGAGGGCTACAGACCATAGGGTGACAAAGAGTTGGACACGACTGAAGTGACTTAGCACGCACGCACCAAGATTTCACCACAACTACTTTTTTGAAAAGTCAAACACATCTGCCCACACACACTGTACATGTATTTATATGTATAGTAGTTAAATAGATGTTGAAATCAATTAGAGACTGCTTCTGTCAATTTAGAAGCAAATATTCTACAATGTAACACTGACACAGACTATTGTTGTTGTTGTTCAGTCACTCAGAGGTGTCCAACTCTTTGCGACCCCATGGACTGCATCATGCCAGACTTCCCTGTCTGCCACTATCTCCCCGAGTTTGCTCAAACTCATGTCCACTGAGTCAGTGATGCCATCCAACCATCGCATCTCTGTTGTCCCCTTTTCCTCCTGCCTTCAATTTTTCCCAGCATCAGGGTCTTTTCCAATGAGTCAGCTCTTCACATCAGGTGGCCAAAGTACTAGAGTTTCAGCTTCAGCATCAGTCCTTCCAATGAATATTCAGAGTTGATCTCCTTTAGGATTGACTGATTTGATCTCCTTGCTGTCCAAGAGACTCTACTTAATGAAACTTTAATTATGCTCCTCTGAATCCTCCTCCCAATCAGGCCTTGACTTTTGTACTTCTGTGTCCATCTTTGCAGTATGAAAAGGCAAAAAGATAAGACACTGAAAGATGAACTCCCCAGGTCAGTAGGTGCCCAATATGCTACTGGAGAACAATGGAGAAATAATTACAGAAAGAATGAAGAGACAGAGCCAAAGCAAAAACAACACCCAGTTGTGGATGTGACTGGTGATGGAAGTGAAGTCTGTAAAGAACAATATTGCTTAGGAACCTAGAATATTAGGTCCATGAATCAAGGTAATTTGGAAGTGGTCAAACAGGAGATGGCAAGAGTGAACATCAACATTTTAGGAATCAGTGAACTAAAATGGACTGGAATGAGTGAATTTAACTCAGATGACCATTATATCTACTACTGTGGGCAAGAATCCCTTAGAAGAAATGGAATAGCCATCATGGTCAACAAAAGAGTCCTAAATGCAGTATTTGGATGCAATCTCAAAAACGACAGAATGATCTCTGTTTGTTTCCAAGGCAAACCATTCAATATCACAGTAATCCAAGTCTATGCCTAAACCAGTAATGCTGAAGAAGCTTAAGTTGAATGGTTCTATGAAGACCTACAACTTCTACAACTTATACCCAAAAAAGATGTCCTTTTCATTATAGGGGACTGCAATGCAAAAGTAGGAAGTCAAGAGATACCTGGAGTAACAGGCAAATTTGGTCTTGGAGTACAGAATGAAGCAGGGCAAAGGCTAACAGAGTTTTGCCAAGAGAACACACTGGTCATAGCAAACACCCTCTTCCAACAACACAAGAGAAGACTCTATACATGGACATCACCAGATGGTCAATACCAAAATCAGATTGATTGTATTCTTTGCAGCCAAAGATGGAGAAGCTCTATACATTCAGCAAAAACAAGACTGGGAGCTGACTGTGGCTCAGATCATGAACTCCTTATTGCCAAATTCAGACTTAAATTGAAGAAAGTGGGGAAAACCACTAGACCATTCAGGTGTGATTTAAATCAAATCCCTTATGACTATACAGTGGACATGACAAACAAATTCAAGGGATTAGATCTGAGAGACAGAGTTCCTGAAGAACTATGGATGGAGGTTCGTGACATTGTACAGGAGGCAGTGATCAAGACCATACCCAAGAAAAAGAAATGCAAAAAGGCAAAATGGTTGTCTGAGAAGGCCTTACAAATAGCTGAGAAAAGAAGAGAAGTTAAAGGCAAAGGAGAAAAGGAAAGATATACCCATCTGAATGGAGAGTTCCAAAGAATAGCAAGGAGAGATAAGAAAGCCTTCCTCAGTGATCAATGCAAAGAAATAGAGGAAAACAATAGAATGGAAAAGACTAGACAACTCTTCAAGAAAATTAGAGATACCAAGGGAACATTTCATGCAAAGATGGGCACAATAAAGGACAGAAACAGTATGGACCTAACAGAAGCAGAAGTTATGAAGAAGAGGTGGCAAGAATACACAGAAGAACTATACAAAAAAGATCTTAATGACCCAGATAACCACGATGGTGTGATCACTCACCTAGAGCCAGACATCCTGGAATGTGAAGTCAAGTGGGCCTTAGGAAGTATCACTATGAATGAAGATAGTGGAGGTGATGGAATTCCAGTTGAGCTATTTCAAATCCTAAAACATGATGCTGTGAAAGTGCTGTACTCAATATGCCAGCAAATCTGGAAAACTCAGCACAGGACTGAAAAAGGTCAAATCCCAAAGAAAGGCAATGCCAAAGAATGCTATCAATTCCCAATTTTCCTTGCCGTATTCAGACTTGAGCCCAATCTCTCTCCCCCACTGCAAAACACCATCATAGTAGTGCTCCTTGAATACAGTCTTCTTTAACATGTGTCATGAATAATTTTTTCTTTAACAATATCCCTCCACATCCACCAGCAGAATGACTAAAGTTGAAAAGAGGGACAACACCAAATGTTGGCAAGGGTGTCAAGGAACCAGAGCCCTCAAACACTGCTGGTGAGAGTGTAACATGTATGATCACTCTGGAAAAGCCTAGTGGTTTCACTTAGAACTAAACATACACCTACCCTGCGATCCAACAATTCCACTTGCAGGTTTTTAACCCATGAAAGCACATGATCGTAAAAAGGCTTCTACGAGAATGTTTATAACAGCATTATTCACTATATCCAGAATCTGGCAACGGCCCAGTTGTACGTCATTAGGAGAATGGATTTAAAAAACCAACAATGGAAAAAAAAACAAAAACACAACAGAAACCTTTAGAGCAAGTAGCTCAGAGGCAGTGTACCAAGCTGAGCTTGTTAAAAATATAAATTTTCAGGTCATAGATTTATCGAATTAGAAACTACTAGGATGGGGCCCACCCAGAGGATTCTTTTTAACAAGTCCTCCAGAGGATTCTGACGCATGCTTATGTTTGATAGATCAAAAAGGTTTTCTTTAATAGTCACAGTGGATTTCAGCTCAGAGGCTGATGCTTGAGTTTGACTCCAAATAGGACTTTCTTAATTTATAACTATCTTTTTTTTCAACTGCTCACCACACTTTTCTTCTTCTTAACTAGTAAAGGTTAAACAAAGGTGACAGGTAAAACATTTCTTCTGAACAAATATCCTAATACTTTGAGTACAAGATTCAGCAGGCGGTCAGAGTTGACAGAGTCTCTGTAACCAGCTGGCGTTCCTCTCTATCAAGGCTGAGATCCTTTATGAACCCTTCATGAACCATGGGTTCTCAACCCTGGCTGCCTATTAAAAGAGCTTAAAAATACCAATGCCTGGGTCCCACCCCCAGGGGTTCTGTTTTAATTGGTTGGGGGTACAACCCTGGAGGAGGGGATGGGGAGGCCAAAGCTCCCCAGCTGATTCTAATGGTCAGCCCGATTTGAGACCACTGCCCTCACTGCCAGAGAAGGCAATGGCAACCCACTCCAGTACTCTTGCCTGGAAAATCCCATGGACGGAGGGGCCTGGAAGGCTGCAGTCCATGGGGTCACTAAGAGTCAGACACGACTGAGCGACTTCACTTTCACTTTTCACTTTCATGCATTGGAGAAGGAAATGGCAACCCACTCCAGTGTTCTTGCCTGGAGAGTCCCAGGGACGGAGAGCCTGGTGGGCTGCCGTCTATGGGGTCGCAAAGAGTCGGATACGACTGAAGCGACTTAGCAGCAGCAGCAGCAGCCCTCACTGCCAATTCCTTGTTTAGAAAACCTTGTTTTAACATCAGGTGTTCCAAAGTAATGAAGGAAAATTAAGTTTAAATCATAAATGAAAATGAAAAGAAATCATTAGAAAATGAAATCACTAGAAAAGAGTTCCCAATGGCCCACAGATCCGCAGCTATGTTATCAGTAGTAACCTGCATCATTCAAAGGTCAGGCACACAGCATTACTGTGCTAGAATGTTCAGGAAGTGTCCTCTAGTAGCATTTTTTTTTTTTTTGCCATGCCGGGTCAGGTCTTAGTTGCGTTTAGCTACTGCATGTGGAATCCAGTTCCCTGACCAGGGATTGAACCTGGGATCCCTGCATTGGGAGTACAGAGTCTTAGCAACTGGACCACCAGGGAAGTCCCTTTAGCAGCATTTTTCATTAAAGAATTCCTAACAGCCCATATACATACGAAAACGTGGTTTAAGGCAGAGATGGGAAAATCCAATATTAAAGGAAAAAACATGGACAGTAAGTGTTGCTAATAAAAACTGCCTTCCGACCTCATATCCCAAAAGTAAATAAGTAAAATCCAGGTTGATTAAACTCAAATATGAAAAACTTGAGTCAAGTGATTAAAACAGCATATAGGAGAATATCTTTATGTTCTTGGGATAGACAAAGATTTCTTCTAAAAGCCTAAACTATAAGGAAAAAGACAAAGAAGAACATAAAAATAAGCAAGATTAAAGGCAAACAAGAGCCTAGGGGAAGATATTTGAAACGTATGTAAAAGATACTATATTTTCCAAATTAAGACTGCTGACAATAAAGTCTCAGAGAGGGTGATGGCAAAATAGAACTCCACTAATTACTTGCTCAGTCATGTCCATCTCTTTGCAACCCCATGGACTGTAGCCTACCAGGCTCCAGAAAATCCATGGGATTTTCCAGGCAAGAGGACTGCAGTGGGTTGCCATTTCCTTCTCCAGGGGATCTTCCCGATCCAGGGATGGAACCCGGGTCTCCCGCATTGTAGGCAGACGCTTTACCGTCTGGGCCAGCAGGGAAGTCCCACTAATTGTAGTACACCATTGCTGCTGCTGCTGCTAAGTCGCTTCAGTCGTGTCTGACTCTGTGCAACCCCACAGACGGCAGCCCACCAGGCTCCTCTGTCCCAGGGATTCTCCAGGCAAGAACACTGGAGTGGGTTGCCATTTCCTTCTCCAATGCATGAAAGTGAAAAGGGAGAGTGAAGTTGCTCAGTCGTGTCCGACTCTAGCGACCCCATGGACTGCAGCCTACCAGGCTCCTCCGTCCATGGGAGTTTCCAGGCAAGAGTACTGCAGGCAAGAGTACTGCAGTGGGGTGCCATTGCCTTCTCCAGTAGTACACCACTAATTAATGCTTAAATTGCTAGAGCCACTGTGGAGGGCAACACAGTAGCAGGTAATAACACTGAAAAGACACAGACCCTACAACCCAGCAATTCTAACTCTGCAATGGAGATATACCTAGAGAAACCCTTGTCTGCCCTCCCAAACCTCTTTAATGTACAACATAACTTAGTCCTAACAATACATCTCTCACTTTCTCCAGTCATGAGGCAATTGGTCACTTAGGATATGGCAAAAAGGGAACATAAGAGTTCGGAGTTAAGTCTACCCATTTGTCAAAAGTTTACCCCTGCTTCTGACAGGGCACAGGCTAAGTGTTTCTATGGACAGAATGGTTTTAAGTTTACTGAAGTCAGATTACACATATTGAGGAGTCCCAGAATATGCCATCCCAAAACAGGCCTTTTTGGTATATGGATTATTTTAAGCTAAAGGGCACTGATAACCAGGAGATGAAGAAAAAGCTCTAAAAACAAGGCAATTGTAAAGTAATTAGCCTCCAATTAAAATAAATAAATTTATATTAAAAAAATAATAATAATAAAAATAAATAAAAACAAGGCATTAAGTTTCCTTTTGTAAAGATGTCTCCCTCTCCATACCAGGGGGTGGAGGACTCCTAACAACTCTAATCAATGGCGAAGGCACTGACTTAAATCTGAATGGCAAACCTAACTAAACAACTCTTGTTTACCATACTTTTCCTGGATCATTCCCATGAGTTGTCTCCCCAGCCCCAAAGCCTAAAACCCTTTCTTTGTTTTAGCCTAAGGTGGCATATAAGGACATATAATTACCCTTTCAATGGGTGTTCCCATGTGTACATACACAATGCACATGTCAATAAATTTGTTTATTTTTCTCTTGTTAATTTGTTTTTGATCAGTCTAATTTACAGGGCCCCATCTGGAGAATCTAAGCTGGGTACTGGAAAAGATTTTTTCCTTCCCTACTATATATTTAAATGGATATACAGGAGAAGGCAATGGCAACCCACTCCAGTACTCTTGCCTGGAAAAATCCCATGGACGGAGGAGCCTGGAAGGCTGCAGTCCATGTGGTCACTGAGGGTCGGACATGACTGAGTGACTTCAACTTTCACTTTTCACTTTCCCACATTGGAGAAGGAAATGGCAACCCACTCCAGTTTTCTTGCCTGGAGAATATCAGGGACGGGGGAGCCTGGTGGGCTGCCGTCTCTGGGGTCGCACAGAGTCAGACATGACTGAAGCAACTTAGCAGCAGCACAGGCACATGTAACTTTATATAATATGAACTATTAAATATACGCATGTGTGTGCATAGTCTATGTACATGATATAAACTAATATGTGTATCAGTTTGTGGTTTTCAACAAAGGAGAGACTACGTGAGAATCTTGGGGTCAGAGATGCAGTGACTGCCCCCAAGTCCCCAAGACTTAGGTGCCATGGCAATACAAATGTAGATCTAGCCATCCGCCTGCATTCTTGACAGCTCTGTTTAAAAGACAGCTCATGGAATTTTTCTAGAAGTTCAATCGGAAGCACAGAATAATTTCCATTCATAGCTGAGTGGTTAAAAAAAAACAACTCATACATTTGGTACTTTTTCTTTCACAGCTTCTATCTAAAGCAAATTTCATGCTGCACCAACTTTCATATCATAGATCATCACTTCCCTGCTCCCTACATCTCCCCCTCTCTCCCAGAGAAGGCCCATTCCAGAAAGCAGAGTTGCTGCCTGAGATTCACGCAAATACTGAAGAAGTGGTAAAGAACCATTAATAGATTAAATATAAGAAAAGGATTCATCCTAAAACAATTATCCCTCAGAAAAAACAAGTCACCTTATAGGAAATACTTACAAAGTAACTCTTGCTGTGGGGAGTTCTTTCAATTCTTTATTTTGAATATGAACCAATTAGGGTTGATACACCAGCCTAGAAGAACCTCAGTTAAGGTTGGTTTCCGCTGTCTACAGAGGTCAGCTGATGGTATCAATGAAAGAAGACAAACACACATTTAAATGCCTGGGGATATGAGCTCACACTTCCATGTGTAAACTGCCACTGTAAACCCTTTCAAAGATCCCTTTAAAAAGTAATAAAGTGTTTAAATTATGAAGATCAAAGATATGCACCAACTGGACACATCATAAAATAATAATAATTGTAACTTGTGATAAAATATTCAGTTATCTTTTCCATATTCAAAAGGGATGTATCTCGAAAAACTAAAAGTGTGGTCTGCAAAAACATATTCATAGGGAGGGAGGAGGGAGGAGGGTTCAGGATGGGGAACACATGTATACCTGTGGCGGATTCATTTTGATATTTGGCAAAACTAATACAATTATGTAAAGTTTAAAAATAAAATAAAATTAATTAAAAAAAAAACATATTCATAGATCTAAGATGTAGCTCCAATGATAATAAAAACATTAAGGTCAAAGATGGATATTAAGAATTTGAAGACAATGTTTTATGAATATGAGGAGGAGAAAGAACAATATTTCTAAATTAGTGTGATTTTAATAATGTGATTTTAAATAGTATAGATACCTAAATTTATTTATTTATTTATTTTGATACCTAAATTTAAAATGTAAATCTTGTCAGTAGGCTTTTGGTTTGTTTTGTTGTCCAGTTGCTAAGTTGGGTCCAATTCTTGGCGACACCATGGGCAGCAGCACGCCAGGCTTCCCTGTCCTTCACTATCTTCTGGAGTTTCCTCAGATTCATGTCTCTTGTGTCAGCGATGCCATCCAATCATCTCATACTCTGTCATCCCCTTCTCCTCCTGCCCTCAATCTTTCCCAACCAGCATCAGGCTCTTTTCCAATGAGTTGGCTTATCCCATCAGGTGGCCAAAGGATTGGAGCTTCAGCTCCTACAAGTACGTGCATACAAGTATACTCCAAAAAGCACTTCAGAGAGCTTTTTAAAAGGAAAACTGGGAGATTTTGATACTTGCACTTTCTTATAGTTGAGCAATGTGATATATGCTGAATTTCAATAAAATAAAATTGATTCACATAACTAGCCTACTAAGCATTTAACAAGCAAAGCTCTGGTTCCTTTTATCAGAAGCATAAAAAACTAGTTAGTCTGACCATATGTAGGAACTTGTTCCACTTCCATTTAATAATCTTTCAGAGACTAGAACTTGAACCATGTCATCAGCAGGAGTCGAGGATTCGCCCCTGGATTCCCAGTGCTCCCTCCTTTAGGATCTGCAGCAGTACAATGCCTGTCACTTGCGGCCAGCTCTTTGGCCTGGCTCTCTTCATCCCATTCTACCTTCCCCTCTTCCCCATCTACCATTAGATCAGCTGCCTCATCCGTTGACCTAATTCCCTACCACAGCCAACCTGTAAGTCTTCCCTCTTAAGGGCTCCTCAAACTGGCATGGCTGTCCCTCAAACTTCATCTTTACAGCCCGACCCCATCCACATCCTCCATGAAGTTGTTCTGACTCCCTCAGCCCACAACAGATCAGCTTCCACTCCCTGAAACCTCGCACAATGCAGTCAGAATTGAGCACTTCATTATATGCTCTTGTGAGTCATTCTATGATTGCTTCAGGAGTATTCTTTTTTTTTCCCCTCTAAGAGAAAAGAATTCATCACCGACTCAATGGACATGAGTTTGCGCGAACTCCAAGAGATGATGAAGGACAGGGAAGCTGTATATTGTCACCCCGCTTATTTAACTTATATGCAGAGTACATCATGAGAAACACTGGGCTGGATGAAGCACAAGCTGGAATCAAGATTGCCGGGAGAAATCTCAATAACCTCAGATATGCAGATGACACCACCCTTATGGCAGAAAGTGAAGAGGAACTAAAGAGCCTCTTGATGAAAGTGAAAGAGGAGCGTGAAAAAATTGGCTTAAAGCTCAACATTCAGAAAACTAAGATCATGGCATCCGGTCCCATCACTTCTTGGGGCTGACAGTGGCTGACTTTATTTTGGTGGGGGGGGCTCCAAAATCACTGCAGATGGTGATTACAGCCATGAAATTAAAAGACGCTTACTCCTTGGAAGGAAAGTTATGACCAAACTAGACAGCATATTAAAAAGCAGAGATATTACTTTGTCAACAAAGGTCCGTCTAGTCAAGGCTATGGTTTTTCCAGTGGTCATGTATGGATGTGAGAGTTCGACTATAAGGAAAGCTGAGTGCAGAAGAATTGATGCTTTTGAACTGTGGTGTAGGAGAAGACTCTTGAGAGTCCCTTAGACTGCAAGGAGACTGCAAGGACTCCAACCAGTCCATCCTAAAGGAAATCGGCCCTGGGTATTCACTGGAAGGACTGATGTTGAAGATAAACTCCAATATTTTGGCCACCTGATGCAAAGAGCTGACTCATTTGAAAAGACGCTGATGTTGGGAAAGATTGAAGGCAGGAGGAGAAGGGGACGACAGAGGATGGCATCACTGACTCAACAGACATGGGTTTGGGTGGACTCCGGGAGTTGGTGATGGACAGGGAGGCCTGGCGTGCTGCAGTTCATGGGGTTGCGAAGAGTAGGACACAACCGAGCAATGGAACAACAACAAATAATTCTTCTAGATTTCTGTCAGAATTGACTGTTACTTGACTGAATGTTGTCTAATGACATCATGCCATTTTAAGCAGAGAATGCTTTTGCCTCTGTTCAAGGGCTGTCTAAAAGGAAAATGAGAGTAGTATCTTCAGTAACAACTGCTTTTGGTAAGCCTGCTACCTCTGAGACTGTACTGGTATTACCCTACCAGCCTGAATTATGGAACATTTGCAATGGGGTGGCTGCAGATGACACAAAAAGGAAGACAATCACTAATAATACAACAACATCTTGCTTTGTGGTCATAAAAGGTCCTCTGAGCATCAGGTTCGTTGAGAAGTAAAACAGCTTGTCAAGACAGAGACCTCCAAAAGATACCCAGAATCTCAGAATTGCTCATTACCTCCACCACCACAGCCCTGAGCAGAGCTATCATCAATTCTGCAATAGCCACCTAACTGGTTTCCCTGCACCCACGCTGGCCTCCTCACAGCCTACTGTCGACAGTGACCTAAATGGGCCTGCTGAAATCTCAAAAGATTGTGGCCAAATCCTCCAGTTACAGATCAGTCTGACCTCTGGTAGGAAACAGATGGCACATTCAAAGTGGGTGATCTGAGGAGAGTTCCTATCACGACACGGGGGCCAGCAGCACAGGGGTCCTTCACCCCCTTCTAGACCTGAAGAATGAAGAGGAGGAGTGGAGGAGGAGGCAGAGCGCTCCATGGAGGAGACAATTAGGGATTGATCTGAAACCTAGAGACAGCCCCACCCAGACAATTCTTTGAGAAGAGAATACAGACGCCCATCTCATCCTTCTCTCTCACTCATCCCCTACTAATACTCCCTGTGGGTAAATGCAACCAGAAGTCAGAAAGCAAGGCTGCCTGTCAGTGCAGGTCTGCCTACTGGGACCTACAGAGCAGGTTAGAAAAGGGTGGAGTGGCTCTGGAGAGGTAAATGGAAGCTATTCAGCCAAATGGCTTCCCATCTCAATCAGAATATCTGAAAGACAAGATCCAACCTCAGCTCCTATTCCATTTGCTAACCTCTCTGCTCAGCGGCTCTCCACTCACCAGGCATACCCCTGCCTCCGGTACCCTGTACTTGCTGCCTTCTCTGCCCAGAATGCTTTTCCCCCAAATACAGGCATCGCTTGTCCCCTCACCTACTTCAGGTCTCAGCCGAAACATCACATCAACAGCAGCTTCCTTTATCACCACCATATATAAAACCTCCCTGCTCCTACCCTATCCATCCGACACATTCCATCTCCCTTATGCTGCTTTCTTTTTCTCCACAGCATTTCTCTCTAACATTAGATAGAGATGGATGGACGGACACTTTTTTTTCTCTCCTTTTTAATTTACTGCCTTCCCAGCCTAGAACAAAAGTTTCATAAAGGCATCAACTCAGCTTCTTTTGTTCACTCCCTTATGTCCAGCATCTAGAATAGTGCCTGGCACAAAGAAGGCACTCAAGTATTTGTTGGTAAATAAAAAAATGAGTGAATGCAATGAAAAACCCAGAGCTAAGGACTCTTTCCACTGTTTAGAAGTTTAACTTCTATTATCAAAGTATTGTTAAGCAAATAGTCTCCTGATAATCAGATGGGAAGCAGGTGACAAGGACTTGTTTTTACTGGCAATGGCACAAAATTGAGCTCTGTCAGTAAATCCTTAAATATAAATGGAATCTTCAAGCAGAACCAAAGGAATAACAGTAGTATCTTCTGTAAACAACTCCTAGCAAGGTTGTTTTTTCTATGACTATATAATCATTAACCTACCAACCTGGTCCTTCTCTAAGACTCGGTCTTCTCATCCATTAAATGCATAAGAATTGAATGATATATTGGGTATGGAAAATATATGCCCAATAAATGGATACTAAAATGATTATTAAAACTACTGAGGCAGCTATGAGAATGAGATACTATGTTATCTTCCCATGATCTGGAACTGTTTATCCTAGACTTAAAATGGGAGCTGGAACAACAACATGGAAAAGAAATGTAAGATGCTTTACTCTCCACCACACAGTTGGGCCTAGATTTGAAAGACATCCTAATAGTACCCATGTTCCATATCAGAACCTAGTTTCCACACCTGGTCCAGACACTGGCCAACACTTCTGTAGACCAGAACTGTGTTGTATCCATTTCTGCATCCTTCATTATACCTAAGCACTTAGAATGTAAGTGCTGGGTTTTCCCTGATAGAAACTAAGCAGGGCCTCAACTGAAAAAAAAACAAAAAACAAAAAAACGTAGTGCAGGCAAAAGGGAAAGAACAGATCAGTAAAGTCCCTGATAATGTTCCTTTTTTTGACTTACCCCTCTAACCCTGGACGTCTCTGTTCTCCTCTGTAAATTAGACCAAATTCTGATGCCCTTTTTTCCACTAACATCTTATCTATCCATAGCCTTATCTGCTGGGTCAATTCAATTAACTGTACAAAAGGTGATCCTATAGTCTTAGGTCAGATAATAAAAAAAGGGTTGACCTGGATCAATTCAACAATCCATTACTTAGGAATACTGCCAAGATCCTGGAGCTTTTTTGTTGATGGGAGATTTCTCTGCAATCCTTTGCAAAAGACTTCTGTAGAAGGACACACTGGTGGGCTAAATAACCTGGGATGCTAGATTCAAAAGGTAAGTTCCCTTTCTACCCTAAAACCCACGAAGCTTAGATCTCCAGTTAAAATATTCCCTCTCCTACTGAATGTATAAGTGTGTATTCAAACCCTTGTTTTATTATTATAGTCAATACTTATAGTCAATACAATATAATACTTATCATTACTAATTTTACCAAAATTGAGGCTTCCAACCTCAGGTATGAAAATCAAAGGTTAAGCCTGGAGACTAATGTTACTAAGAGATCTTATTTTTAGTAAGCAGTCTAATGCTTATTTGTTGGTGCTAAAAAGAATCGTTCTGATCATTTCTAGTGACAGATGGGTAACCATTTCCACAATAACTAACTTGGGAACAATTCCAATTGGAGGATGAGAAGAAAAACAAAACCATAGTTCACTACTCATTCCCCAGATACATTTCAAAGTGACAGGTTCTATCTACTTCGAGGCTGCAGCGAATGGCAAGAAGTCCAAAATGCATAGTCTTATTACAGTCTTACTTCCCAAACTGTATTATTTTCCAGTCTGTCTACCCTAGCCGGGTTCTGCAGTGCTCAAGATCAGTAACTATTTTATTTCTTTGTATTTCCAGCATTCAACATTTTGTCCAACACATTGCTGGTGCTCATATGATAGAAAAACTACTAAAATGCCCACCCATGATGCAGGCCTCAAATCTGGCACTGCAGCTCAGAAATTAAACAGAACCTGGAACTGTTTAGGTAACTGTTGACCGAAACCACCCGCCTTGGCCAAGCCCACTTGCCCAAGCTGTCTCACAAAAGGAGGTCCCATGGTGCTTCAACCAAAAACTAACTGGGAGAATTCAGGAGGGGCCAAAAGAGGAAGGAGATGACCAATCTCCCAGAGTCCTTCTCCCTGGAATCCATCTTGGCTGAGAGATGCACGTGCCACCAGGAAGGACCCTGAATCAGACTATGCGGCAAGCGAGATGATTAGCCAGACAACCTGGAAACGAATCCCATGACCATAAAACCTGAGACCGGTCGCCACATGGCAGTGAGGCTCTTCTAGGCTCCCTGACCCTGCTACTCTCCACCCAGAGGCCTCTTCCCAGTAACGCTTCTTGCTTTGTTAGCAGATGTGCCTCCTCCAACTATTCATTTCTTGGTGGTAGACAAGAGTCCACTCTCAGGCCCTGGAAGGGGTCCCCCTTCCTGTAACAACAGGCAACTCTGGTGGGACCCCTTTGCTACGACTGACCGCCTAACCACTTGGGGAACTCAGGGACCAGCTCACTCACCCACAGACCAGACCCAACAGCTGCTACCAGAGCCCTTTTGTCCCCGGCCTCCCCCTGATAGAGATGACTGGCCAGAGTGCCCCGACCAGATAACAAACAAGAGACTTTGTTGACCTTTTTTCCCTTCCCTCTCTCTTTTCAATCCCTCCTATCCTACCCTCCTTTCTTCTGTCCTGGTACTGGACACAGAAGTCTGATTGAAGGGCCTCAGCCTGAGCTGAGGGACAGAGCCTGATCACCTCTGGTGGGCAGAGAACTCCAATGATCTTACCTGGTTTCTGATAGGGCCAAGTTCCCATCCTTCCTTCCTATAAGCCCAGGAAAAATCCCTCTAATGCCTGGGCATCTGTAGATGTCAGGAGACGTCCATAAGGCCATCCCTTTTTGTCCCGCCTTCTTGCCCTCTTCTTTCAATCTGTCCTCCTTTCCTCCCTTTGAAATCTTTGGCAACCTGAGATATTCCCATTTCCTGTTTGTCAGTACTGAGGTTTTGTGTCTCTGTAGGAGGTTTTCTGAGCGATTGCAATCTTGTGATGAAGGAAGTGTCTGATTACAAAACGGTGCCTATATGTGTGTTCTACTCTGTGTCCTGGGTTGTGATTTATGATGGCCATTCTGCTTTGTGACATGGGAAAGTCTGGTTCTGTCCACTGCAGAGCCCTCTTAGATGAATGCTGTCTGACTAGAAGGATTTTACCTATGAGCCTATGAAGAAGATGATATTTTATTAAGAGATTAAGATGATACTTTATTATAGTCCTGTGTAGCCACAATATGGGAGAAGGAAATGGCACCCACTCCAGTACTGTTGCCCGGAAAATCCCATGGATGGAGGAGCCTGGTAGGCTGCAGTCCATGGGGTTGCACAGAGTCGGACACGGCTGAAGCGACTTAGCAGCAGCAGCCACAATATTCTTCAGGCTCCAGAAAAACTGGTTTGGTGAAACTCTTAAAATTCCAGAACTGGTTATTTTTGTATATATGGTTAGAAAAAGAAAGCTTGATGAAACATCTTTTCAGAATTCTGACTTTGTGGGAACAAATTCTTCTAGGAGAACTTGCTTTTCTCACCCTGTACCTTGAGACCATGGCTCTCAGGATTATTTATCTTATCTAGATGATCACTAATTCTTGAGACTTAGGGGGAAAAAAAAAAGAGGAAAGAAGCTACTGAATTTTATGTTGTAATAGCTGATTCATGATTAAGTTTAAAAAATGAATCTATGAGTTCTCTGGTTGTATCTGTCTAAATGTCAGTGTACATTATACGTATGTCCTTACCTTTGGATGGTGTTATCAAATACCATCCAAATTATCAAATGGTATTATCAAAATTAATTTGTCAATGAGCTCTACTTAATTGGCTTAAACAAAATTAAATGCTTATGTAAGTTCTCAAAAATACAGAAAATTACTGGTCAGAATTAATTTCAGATTTACAAGTACTGGGAAATATTCAGTATGAAATTAGTATCTGGTATTAAACCTTGTTTGTTGATTTAATTAACACAGACAAGTCTTTAGAGTTATTAAAGTATAATACCCTTATTGTACCTAGGTTTGATAGAAGTCAAATAAATAATAAATACATAAATTTTTTAAATAGATATTTTAAAAAAGCAAATGTTTTTAGAAACTATCACAGGCACTTATGTTCACCAATTTACAGAATATTAATTTAGAAGACATCATAATTGGTTACTTTCTCAGTTTTCACTAGAAATTAACGTTTTTAAGAGTTGAGAACTCTATAATTTAAATATGTAATTAGGGAAGAATTTCAGTATATAGTAGGAAAATAGGATGTGTGTTTTCAATGAACAAGGTATGAGGAATGGAATTGCATTTTATTAGGGGAAAAGACATAGAAGGCAATGGCACCCCACTCCAGTACTCTGGCCTGGAAAATCCCATGGATGGAGAAGCCTGGTAGGCTGCAGTCCATGAGGTCACCAAAGAGTTGGACACGACTGAGAGACTTCACTTTCACTTTTCACTTTCATGCATTGGAGAAGGAAATGGTAACCCACTCCAGTGTTCTTGCCTGGAGAATCCCAGGGACCGGGGAGCCTGGTGGGCTGCCGCCTACGGGGTCGCACAGAGTCGGACACGACTGAAGCGACTTAGCAGCAGCAGGGGAAAAGAAAGTGAGTCCGACTTAGAGCTGGTTGTTTCTGTACGGAGAAGAGCATGGGGAACAGATTAACATGGGGGATACAGACCATGGGGATACAGACCATCCTGAGGATGGTCAGGATTGGCTACTTTTAGACTGAAGTTAATTGAATTTTGTTGTTAAAGGCAAGCTGGTGCAAGACTAGATTTGCTTTTCACTCTCCATTAAGAAAACAAAATTTCCTTTGAATATTGTTTTGATAACAGGTTGTGTGAGTTTCTGTGCCTTGCTGTTGAGATCTCTTGCAACTTTGGTTAGGGAATAAGTATTATCTGCCAGTGACCTATGCTCTTACTTGACCAAGTGTTTTGAAATTTTTGACAAACTTCCCACATACCAAATTTTGATTAAAGTTCTTTTGACCTCCAGCTAACTTTGGGACATTTTAGAGGGTCTCTGAGGCATCTTGGAGAGAAGTATTTAACTAGTAGTATTTGATATATTAGATTACATGGACAGCATTATCACATGAGTGATAAACCTACTTAGAATATACTGTATGTATAAATATTATTAATATAGACATTCTAAAAATTGTATAATTTTTTTAAATTTGGGTATGTCCTGATATCGGGCTTCCCAGGTGTTGCTAGTGGTAAAGAACTCACCTGCCAATGTAAGAGACGTGCGTTCAATCCCTGGGTATGGAAGATCCCCTGGAGGAGGGCATGGCAACCTATTCCAGTATTCTTGCCTGGAAAACCCCATGGGCAGAAGAGTCTGGAGGGCTACAGTCCATGGGGTCAAAGAGTCAGACATGACTGAAGTGACTTAGCACAACATCCTGATATCATGTTATAATTTAAGCTGTTATTTTAAAATGTGTATCACAGCAATAACTAAGTTTCTCTCATCAATTACATTGTGATCAAATGTTTAACCATGACTTCTTAAGTCTTTCTCTCATTTATAGACAATTATTGTACTCTGATAAATCTCAGATTATACAGGGGAACTGGGTAAGAGAAAAAAATCCTAATTAAAAAAATCTGATGGCTTCATAAAAAGTTAACAAAAAGGATTAGTTACATAGATTTGAGTAAACTAATTAATGTGGTTATAATTTTTATGGTTTCTGTCTGAAACATTATTAGTTTTTAATCTGTGTTTTCCAGATGTAAAGAAACACTCTCAGACTTCTCTGGTGGTACAGTGGATACGAATCCGCCTGCCAATGCAGGGGACACAGGCTCAGTCCCTTGTCCGAGAGGATTCTACATGCCATGGAGCAACTAAAGCCCATGTGCCGCAACTACTGAGCCTGTGCTCTAGAGACCACAAGCCACAGCAAATAAGACCTAGCACAACCAAAAATAAATTAATTAAAAAATAAGAAACCCCTTCAAACTAATTATGACTTACAGCAAATTCGTAAATTATACCTTTATAAGCAGAATTAAAATATTTCTCTTTTCTCTCTACCTGAGCTCTCTGGAGATTGGAAACTCTTAGGTTCCTAGCAACTTCATCAGATAAATTAGGAAGGCCACCTCCTAACAGGTACAGGAATCTCAAGGTATTCTGTGGACCTCAAAAAGGGAGGAATTCACTTAAATCTACAAGGCAAAATCTGTGATAAAAGCCCTCGGTGTGGCCTTCCTGGCCTCGGGAGGACTTTTATCAATGAATCAGATTTAATTTGAGGACAAATTAATTTTGATTTGGCTATATTTGATAAAAAATGAGTGTGATTTTAGAGAAAAAGACGTTCCAATAGACACTAAAGTCTGTTTATTGAGGCCTATATTCACTAAGATCCATTTATCACATAATTCCTTGCTGTTACAATGTTACATTGCTGCAAAGTTTAACTGAATTATTAAAAAGGCACACTTTGTTTCTGAAGCTTAACTCAGTAATCTATCTTTGGATGATGGTAAGATGTTCCATGATCTGCAACCAGAAGGTTAGCATACGGTCATTTAAACGTAAAGGCTCCCTTATTTTGGTAACAATTAAAGGTTTCCGAGGTGGTGCAGTGATAATAAAATCTGCCTGCCAATGAAGGAAACATGGGAGACGTAGGTTCGATCCCTGGGTCAGGAAGATCCCCTGGAATAGGAAATGGTAACCCACTCCAGTATTCTTGCTTGGAAAATTCCATGGACAGAAGAGCCTGGCAGGCTACACAGTCCATAGGGTCGCAAAGAGCTGGACATGACTGAGCATGCACACAACGCATCACCAAACCACTAGGGACAACCAGACTAGTACTACTAGGAAATCCGGCTGGGTGCTTTAGGGACAATGCCAATATATAATTTCCCTTGAAGATAAAGACTGATACAAAGCAGATTAAATCAGATGACCTGGGATATACCGGGCTGCACCTAATAGAAGCTCTTGACTTAAATTTTAATTTGTGACCTTACTAATACTGCCAGCTGTACTATTTTTTTTTTTTTATATTGCCTGTTTTACAAAACTGTTGTTTCTTGCATTTACAAATGTGTGACTGAGCCCCTGATAAAATGATGATACGTAGTTCCATGTGAGATCAATGAGTATAAAAGCATAACTCTAGATATAGGAAGAAGCAACAAGAAGGAATATTGTCCTGGACCATAAGAGACTAAGGTGGCCTAGAGACTTCTGGCCACTGTTAATAAGGCCTAGGCCAGTAATAGCACACTAAGTGGCCCATCAGTGAAACCTTCACCAGACCTGGAAACGAGCATTCCAAGCACTGTGGGACAAAATGGTCATGAAATGCCCCCCAAACTATGATCGAATTTATGACCCTGAAGGGGCCCTGCCAACTGAAAGTTGGCACTTGCCACCTGCCTCTGCAACAATGCGGTCACTGGGCACTTCGGCCACTGACCTTCAACACATCCCGAAAGGAGTTCAGTGTGGAGATCAAGGATGAGATGCTCTGTGCGCTGGAAAAACTGACAGAACAGGCCTTCAGATAGTTATAGTTTCAAGAGATTTTATGAGCCCAAATTCTTATATCATCTCATACCTAGATAACACTAAAATTATCAGTGACACCTGCTTTGGCCAATTAAGGAGAAAAATGAAACTGAAAGTCAAAATGGAGTCGCTGTGGTTGAGACATTTAAGGTTATTAATACTAGGAGGCATTATGGACGTGATTTCAGACAAGGCCATGTACTGCTGAGAACTTGAGTTTTCTGAGCTGTGTCAGACATGGGATGTCACTGGCATTTCTCAAAACAATGTCCGCTGGTGACTGGTAGGTGCAACCTTATGGTTTCAAGGTATCCTCTTGTAACTAAAAAAATGAAAGTGCTTTAGATCAGATATTAACAAAAAGAAGAAACATATGTGTAGTGGCCGATAGCTCCTGTTACGTTAATGCTACATCAGAAGTTAAAACTTACTTAGGTACAATTAGACAACTGGTTTCAAGTCTCCCAAAGGTTCGAGGTTCAGAAAGGGTTTCAAGCTTATTCTTCTTAATACCTCAGGGAATGAGATTTATTTTGTCTAGTCCAGGTTTCATTCCTCTAATTACTTCTAATTAAGTCTGTTACACCAAAATGGTGGAACAAAGGATTGAGATCTTAATAATAAGAGACTCAGATCCAGTACCTGGAACTCAGAAACATTTCCAATTCAGTGTCTGGTCCGTAAATTGAGACAAGACTATGCCCCATTTCAACAGGAATTTGCCACTGCTATTGTTGTCCCATTCCCTGAAAGACTAAGAAGTATCAAAGAAGGGACTGAAACTGAGCAGGAATCTGTGAGGCTCCCCAGTACAAATCCTTTCTGTGTTTCCTGTTTGTAGGTTATATAGGTTTCATTCAGCCTCCAAGACCTTCACTGAGTTCCAAAGGGCAGATTCAAACAGTTGCTAATCAGGGAAGGGAGAGGATACAGAAATAGGGGAGGAACAGCCAAGTGGTGGGACAGCCTTGGGGCAGAGTCCTGGTTCCTACTCTAGGAGCATGCATATCTGTATCTTTGAGTTCTTTTGACAAACTGCCCCCCCTCCCCAACACACCAAAGTGGAGGATGGTAACTTCAGGCTGAGCCCAAGATTCCTGGCACACCATACCTCACTACCCACCAATCAGAAGAAAGTCACACACTCTGCAGCCCTCACCCCAAATGTTGCCTTTCTTTCCCCCCTCTCCCCTCTGCCCTGCAATGAACATCCTGTTAGGCCTCCTGTTTAGCCCCTGTTTCACCTGCTTACAAGGTTTATCTCTGACAGAGTCCAACAGTTTCAGGCCAAATTGTTACTATAAGGGTGGAAGTCAGTTTTAGACACAGAATACCTAGATTTAGATCAGGCAGAGAGAGATTTCTACTCTAGAAGGAAATGGCAACCCACTCCAGTGTTCCTGCCTGGAGAATCCCAGGGACGGGGGAGCCTGGTGGGCTGCCGTCTACGGGGTCGCACAAAGTCGGACACGATTGAAGCGACTTAGCAGCAGCAGCAGCAAAGAAGGTGCCCACTCCCAATAGGAAATAGCTACAGAAGAAAGAAACCTCTGCCCCAATTCCCAAGAAGTATGTTGAGTATGAAGTGTCTCCGGGGGAGTTAGGTAAGTGTTGACCAAAATAACCCAACTTGGCCAACAAGAGGTCCCCATAAGGAACGTGGTGCTTCAGACAAAAACTAACCAGGAGAATTCAGGAGAGGCTCACCGATAGAGAAGACCAACCTCCCAGAGTCTCCCTGGAATCCATCTTGGCTGAGAGATGCATGCCAAAAAAGGACCCTGAGTTAGGCTATGAAGCAAGCAACATGATTGGCCAGAGACAACCTAGAAACTAATCCCAATACCATAAAACCTGAAACTGTGAGCCACACGTGGCAGACCAGTTCCCCTGAGTTCCTTTACCCTGCTGCTCTCCACCCAGGCACCCCTTTCTCAGTAAAGTCTCTTGCTCTGTCAGCACATGTGTCTCCTTAGACAATTCATTTCCGAGTGTTAGGCAAAAGCCCACTATCAGGCCCTACAAAGGATCCCCCTTCCTACAACAGAACGGCATGACCACATTCTGGCCAATTCTCTTCCCCTTCTTTGTCCCACAACTACCATCAGGCTGTAGAAAGTGAACTCTCCATCAGAGAACCTCCCAATGTCAGGCAGAAAGGAGTGGGCTGTAAATCCGCTTGGGCTGCTTCAGTCCTCCAGGTACAGAACAAGATTCTCTCTGCTCCCCAAGGCTTAGGTACTGCTCTCTCGCTCCAGCTTTGACATCGACCCCTCCCTAACCTGGGCCAAAAAACCTCCACTCCCCCAACCCAAGCCTGGGCGCCCGGAGCTCCCCAAAGGGGAAACGCCGCGGTGCACCGTGGGAGCTGTAGTTCCCAGGTGAGTTCCGCGCCCCAGCAGCCCTGAGGACCGGACTCCCGCTCCCAGAAGCCCGCGCGCGGGCGCCTCGCCCAGTCAAGCCACCTCACCTGTTCTATGGACGTGACTGTTTCCACCGAGTCGTCCTGCAACCGCTCCCGCGCGTGCTCTGGCCTCAGACTGTACAGCGGTTCTGACCAGATAGGGGAGGAAGATGGAGGGCAACAGTAGGTGAAGGAACTCGGAGAAGCCATGATCCGGAAAGCAGCAGGCGGTGTATAGGGCTCAGCTTCGAAACCACAACGCGCATTGAAACTCGAGCGGGCTAGGGCGCTACGGTGAGCGGGTAGAGTCAAAAGATTCTGAACGCGAATTGCTCCTGCCACCTACACATCTTCAGGGAGTGGGATGCTGCCGCCCCCCTCTGGGCAAAGGGTTTGCTGCAAGAGGCTCAGTTTCCAAGCGGCAGGGAAGAATGTGTACGTCCGAATTTCATTTCACACACACCCCTCTTTTCAACATTCTGCTCATTCTCACTTAATTGTTATGTCAGTAGTTTGCAATTGCGGGTGCCCAAGAGCCCAATGAGTGTAACTCTTAAAGCATTTCTGACAGCTCTCCTGACTGACTTAATCATGCTATTACGAATAGAACTATTGTTCACCTTTGGGTACATGACAGCCGCCCGGGAGAAGCCAGCAAGTAGCTTCTCCACAAAGGCATCGCCATCTCCGCACGCAGTGATGGAGGAAAGGGGCACTATAATTTTCTCTATCTCATTGGGGTTACAGTGCGGTAGCAGAAACTAAAACGCAGTAGAAGGAACAAGTATAAGTCAAACAACCAAGAAATATTCACTCATTTATTTAGAAATTTCAAATGAAGTACCTACTATATGTCAGGGCACCCGTGCTAGGTCGCAGGAATACAAAAGTGAGCAAAACAAATCAGGTCCTTGCCCATGGGAATCCTACAGTCTGCTAGAATTGACAGAATTAAGTGAATGAACACAATAAATACATGAAGACTTGTGATAAATTGTATGAAGGAAAATAACAGGATCTGTGAAAGTAAAGGAGGAGGGGACTGATTAGACTGGCTGGTCGCCCCAAGCCTCTCCGAGTAAGTGACATGTAGAATGAGACTTGAAGGATGACAAGGAGCCATCGCACGTGAACAACATCCAAGAAGAGCCTCACAAGAGAAAGGAACAGCACGTTTGAGAGAACATGCAATAAATATGCTCATGTGTGTTTGTATTCAATCTGATATTTAATCTGAAGGTGTTCCAAATAAAAGAAATTCCTCTTAAGTGGGGTCAATCATCATATACATCTCCATTAAATGTTCAAGTTGTGATTTTAGGAAAACCCTGCTACCTTTGGGCAAGCGATAGAAGAGACCCTCTTTCAGGGACCCACAACAAAAAGACTACTCCAAAATTATAATACCAAGAGGTTAAATTATTTAGAGTCGGGGTGGGGGCTTGGAGGTTTGAGATGACAAGATGATAACAGACTTTCCAGATAGACTTGGACACAAGATCCATTTCCGGCTCAGAGGATTTTACTCTGTTCCCACTCAATTCCAAGTCACATGTCTAGGACCCAGGAAACCGTGGTATGATATTTCACAACCAGCCATCCCCCTGTTCTCAGTGTCTAAAGATGAGGCCGGGAGGCCCAGAGGCCCAAGGTAGGTAAACACTATCACCATGTCCATTTTAGAGGTGCTGTTGTTGGGTGAAGTCCTGGAGGTGCCAGAATATTTCTAAATCTGGGAATAAGTAGGACTGTGTGGGTTAGAGTCATGGATATAGCTGTACAACATGAAATGGTCCCTGTTCTTCCCTCTGTATTGGCATCTTATTGCCTTTTATTTCTGTTTTGGAAAAAAAGATCTGTTAAGGTCTGGGTCAAATCTAAGAACTCCACCATCTTTGTAAAGAGTTGTTTTACTACCTAAAAATTTAAATTGAGCTACTGGACGAGTTACTGGAACAATTCTGTAACAAATTATAACATCTGTTGCAAGTGCACCTAAAGCAATTGCAAATTGTATTCAAGAAATAGAAATCTATTTCTGAATGCAGTCTCCTGCACAGTGGGATCTGAAAGAGGTTAATAGGGAGGAAGCAAGAGCCTCCTGAAGGATAGTCTCTTTATGTGCTGCTCAGTGAACTAAGTGCTGAGGAGACAGTGGTGAATAAGCCACACACGTGCTCAGCCCTTATGGGTCTCAAGATTTACCAGAAGAAACAGACATTAAACAATCATTACAGAACTGACTTCTTATTGCAGTTGGGGGAAATGGCATGAGGGAGAAAAAAGCACAGGATAGGGTGAGACTGCATGGCAGGGGATGGAGAAGGCGATAGCACCCCACTCCAGTATTCTTGCCTGGAAAATCCCATGGATGGAGGAGCCTGGTAGGCTGCAGTCCATGGGGTCGCTAAGAGTCGGACACGACTGAGCAACTTCACTTTCACTTTTCACTTTCATGCATTGGAGAAGGAAATGGCAACCCACTCCAGTGTTCTTGCCTGGAGAAATCCCAGGGACAGGGGAGCCTGGTGGGCTGCCATCTGTGGGGTCGCACAGAGTTGGACACGACTGAAGCGACTTAGCAGCAGCAGCATGGCAGAGGAGACTGAAGGTAGTCTGGAAGATCATGAGGAAATGATGAAGGTGGGAGGACAATCCCAGGTAGAGGAAACCCAGTGGCAACAAAATCAAGTGACACAAAGAATGGAAAATACGAGGAGTTTATACTCTACGTAGCATTGAGAAGACTTTTCAGCCTTGGATCAGCGGTGGCCTACAAGTCATCTTTCCTCTGAGTTTAATAAAAACGATTTGTTCAAGAAGCAGAATGTACATAAATATCGGCAGTATGGCAGAAAATGATATATTTACAGGAGAAAGTCTTAGCAATGATAATAGCAACTCCAACTTGGACTACAGATGGTTTGGGTTTATTTAACTCAAGTGTATGACATTCTTCTAAATTAAACTGTGAATTGTAATTGTTTCTTTTAAAAATAAGATGTGGATAGTGCTATTTTGTATTCATGTTTCTATCTAGAGCAAGAAAAAAGATTAGTGGTCTAAATGAACCACTAGAGGGCGCTTCTGCTCCTAGAGTAGCTTCCAGCTGCTGCTGCTGCTGCTGCTGCTAAGTCGCTTCAGTCATGTCCGACTCTGTGCAACCCCATAAGCGGCAGCCCACCAGGCTCCCCGTCCCTGGAATTCTTCAGGCAAGAACACTGGAGTGGGTTGCCATTTCCTTCTCCAATGCATGAAAGTGAAAAGTGAAAGTAAAGCCGCTCAGTCATGTCCGACTTGCAGCAACCCCATGGACTGCAGCCTACCAGGCGCCTCCGTCCATGGGATTTTCCAGGCAACAGTACTGGAGTGGGGAGCGGTTGCCTGCCGGGGTCCAGCCCCGGCTGATCCAGGGAGTTCGAAGCGGGGACAGCGTCGGCGAGGATCAGGAAACAATAGCTTCAATTAGATATTAATTAGAGATATAAAGAGTAATAGACTGAGGATAGCTCAGTAGGAAAATTCAGTGGAGAAAAGAGGCTGAGTAGCTTGGTTTACGCGGGAGACCAATAAAACTTCAAGACAAGAAGCTTGCACCACTTACGTAGGCCGCAGACGTCCTTCTGTTCTCCCGAAGGAGAGGAGACACTGAGGCCTCCCCGGTCAGATCTTAGAAGCCCAGGCATAGTTAGTAAGCATGGCGGGTTCCACGCTCCAGATGGAGACTCAGCCAGAGTTTGAGAGAGAGAGCGACATGGGGAGACCAGTATTTCGAGAAACTGATCCCAATTCTTTATTTTCCATGGTCTACTTTTATACGCTGAGATGTTATGCAAAAGTCACGCGGGGTCAGCAGTCCTGACTTTTATCAAAGTCAGGTGCTTCATACAAATGTATACAGAGGTCTTAGGGGTGTTACATCATCTTCTGGCCAGGGGGCCTGCTGACAATTTATGACCCTCTCCTTGTGACAGCAGTCAGTCAACCAGGACACTTATTTCTCCAGGGGTGATTATTCTTAAAACAGACGCCACCCAAATAAAGTTACATTCCTATAGGGTGAGGGGGTAGTGGGTTTTAGTTAAGGAAAGAATTTACTTAGCCTAAGGTCTAACGTGATTTATATCAAAGGTTAATACTTATTTCTTCTATATATTCATTAATGTGTGTAAGGGCAGGGGATGTGGAGACTTAGCAACAAACATTGGCTCAACAAATGAAAAATCCTTCACCAATACAATTTCTAATCAGCCCACTATACTTATAATTTTCTAACTTCTCTAAAGAACCTGTTTTTAGAAGGTTTAAAGCATCTCGTGCCTCTCACGGTTGGGAGGCTGTGAGCAATCACATGTGGCTGGACAAGCCTGTGAGGCAGCCTAGAGAACCTTCAGAGGAGTTTGTAGGTTAAAACACTCTTGTCATGCCCAGGAGTTTTTATTATTAACTGGAGCCCTAAGTTAACTCCTTCTCCAAAAGAGGTAGTGGGGGACAGCCCCCCGTAAAGTCAGAGGTGTTGGTGAGAGCACAAAGTAGTAAAGTAGGCAGGCTCTGGTTATGGGGGTAGATGCTCGAGGATTTCCAGGGGGACTCCTGAGGCTCGATCCCGCCTTTTCGTATGTCGAGCCTCCTTCCTCATGACCTTTGCCACGGGCGGAGTGCCTCCCGCCGGCTCCCCACAGTTGCCTTTTCCCAGAGTAGCTTCCAGAGAAAACTTTAAAACTGCTCTCACTACATTACTCACAGAAGCCCATATGTCAGCATGAATTGTTTCTTTTAATATCTTGCAAATCTATGTTGTAATACATATTTTGGAAAGAACTCATCTATTATCCTGCTAGGTAATTAATTTTCTTCCCCACAATGACTTCTCTACCAGCATCTGCAGTCTCCTGTTCTGCCTTCCCTGTCCCTGGCCCTCCTCGGATGAAAGGGTTACCGAGCTCTTCAGCTCAGTTCAGTCACTCAGTCGTGTCCAACTCTTTGCGACCCCATGAATTGCAGCACTCCAGGCCTCCCTGTCCATCACCAACTCCCGGAGTTCACTCAAACTCATGTCCATCGAGTCGGTGATGCCATACAGCCATCTCATCCTCTGTCGTCCCCTTCTCCTCCCGCCACCAATCCCTCCCAGCATCAGGGTCTTTTCCAATGAGTCAACTCTTCGCATGAGGTGGCCAAAGTATTGGAGTTTCAGCTTTAGCATCAGTCCTTCCAAAGAACACCCAGGACTGATCTCCTCTAGGATGGACTGGTTGAATCTCCTTGCAGTCCAAGAGACTCTCAAGAGCCTGCTTATTTAACTTATATGCAGAGTACATCATGAGAAACGCTGGGCTGAAGAAGCACAAGCTGGAATCAAGATTGCTGGGAGAAATATCAATAACCTCAGATATGCAGATGACACCACCCTTATGGCAGAAAGTGAAGAGGAACTAAAAAGCCTCTTGATGAAAGTAAAAGTGGAGAGTGAAAAAGTTGGCTTAAAGCTCAACATTCAGAAAATGAAGATCATGGCATCTGGTCCCATCACTTCATGGGAAATAGATGGGGAAACAGTGGAAACACTTTATTTTTGGGGGCTCCAAAATCACTGCAGATGTTGATTGCAGCCATGAAATTAAGACACTTACTCCTTGGAAAGAAAGTTATGACCAACCTAGATAGCATATTCAAAAGCAGAGACATTACTTTGCCAACACAGGTCCGTCTAATCAAGGCTATGGTTTTTCCAGTGGTCATGTATGGATGTGAGATTTGGACTGTGAAGAAAGCTAAGCACTGAAGAATTGATGCTTTTGAACTGTGGTGTTGGAGAAGACTCTTGAGAGTCACTTGGACTGCAAGGAGATCCAACCAGCTCCTATCTAGGGCCAAACCCTCCCTCTCCCATCTACCCAGCTCTTGCTGCTACTGCTAAGTCGCTTCAGTCGTGTCCGACTCTGTGGGACCCCATAGGCGGCAGCCCACCAGGCTCCCCTGTCCCTGGGATTCTCCAGGCAAGAACACTGGAGTGGGTTACCATTTCCTTCTCCAATGCATGAAAGTGAAAAGTGAAAGTGAAGTAAGTCGTGTCCAACTCTACCGACCCCATGGACTACAGCCTACCAGGCTCCTCCGTTCATGGGATTTTCTAGGCAAAAGTACTGGAGTGGGGTGCCATTGCCTTCTCCGGCTCTTACCCAGCTCTTACCTAGGGCCAAACCCTCCCTCTCCCCTCATGCCCATCCTCCCTTACCTCTCCTAAGACATTTAATTGTTCCTGTACTTGATCATGTCCATTACCCACAAACAGGCTACTTCTCCATTCACTGGAGGGAAAAAGACACTTTTAAGCCTCTTGATTCCACTCCTCCTTCAGCTACCTCCCCATTCCTCCTTCCCTCTCTACTAATGGCTCCAGTTCCTCTCCTCCTACTGTCTCCTGAACCCATTCCAATCTGGCTTCCCCACTGGCTCTTGTCAAGTCCCCGTTAAACTTTTAATTGCTAAATCCAAGGGCCAGTCTCAGCTTTTATCCTGTCTTCTTACCTGACCTCCTAGCAGCATGTGACAGGGTTGATCATTCCCTTCTTGAAATACCTTCTTCTTGCAGTGTCTAGCACCAGCCTTTTCTATTTCCTCATCTCCCTCACGCTGTATTTGGAGTCCCTACACTCACCTGTGAGTTCCATCAGGTTCAGTGTTGCAAATACTGCCAGTAGATTGAAAACACCCTCATTTATATCTCCAACCTGGATCTCTCTCCTGAACACGTGTTTGTATCTAACATCCTATTTGCATTTCCCCTTAGATATCTAACATACATCTTAGCACGGTAAATATGTTCACAACAGAACTGCTGGTTTCTCTTCCAAACCCGTGCCCTCAGCCTTCTCCCTTCAATTACCATAAGTAACTCCATCCTCCCACTTTCCTACAAATCTCTTAGAGCCATCCTTGATGCCTCTCTTTCTCTCATTCCCCATAACTCTTAGTGAAAATACATCCAGAATTTAACCCCTGCTTACGAAATCCCACAGCTGAGGTCCTGGGCCGAGCCACCACCATCTGCCACTTGGATTCTTACTCTCATCTCTTAACTGTGCTCCCTGTTTCCACTCTTGTCCTCCAACAGCTTAATACAAACTCAAAAGCCAGACTGAACTTCTTCAGTGTAAACATCTGAAGACTTCTGATTCTCTCAGAGTCAACCTCGAGGTGCTTATCCTAGCCTAGAAGGCCCCACAACTTGGCCTTTTCTCGCACTTGCCTGACTGCTCACTCTGTCCACCACACTGGCCTCCTGCTGTTGTGTGTGCACCCCAGGGCCAGCCTCCCACACGACGCTCCACCCCCAGATGCAGACGCAGCCTGCCCTGTCACTCCTGCTCTTTACTCAGATTTTAATGCTCTGTCCCACTCTCCTGGTTTCTTTTTCGCCAGAGCACATATCGCCAGCTGACAAACTATGCATTTGTTCACTGTTTGTCTTCCTCCCACTAAACTGTAAGCTCTCAGGACAGGGATTTTTATATTGTTCATCGCTTACGCTCTAGAACATAATAGGCACTGGGTAAGTTCAATGACTCAAATGATTTCCAGTCATTGTAATAAACATTTGCGTGCTTATTTGTGTAACGTACTGTAAAAAATTATGACAGTGAACATAACATTATACTAGTCTTATCCTTCAAGAGCTCACTAGCTAATAAATACAGAACCTGTGTAAATACACACAAATATAAACAAAATACATAGATATAGACATAAAATAGGACATAACACATGCAGAATTCAGTGAAATAAAATAGCAAAGGAATAATTCGTTCTAATCTATGAAGATGGCCTTTTAATATATAACATTAGTGTTTAGTTATATTTTCAATAGAGTATTCTCTGGTAAATATTTTAAATAGTTACATTAGAATGTGGAAATTGTGAAATTCTAGTTTTTATTCTTACTTCCTGTAGCACATACAACATATGGCTCCCCTGATGACTCAGACAGTAAAGAATCTGCCTTCCGTGTGGGAGACCCAGGTTCAATTCCTGGGTTGGGAAGATCTTCTAGAGGAGGGCATGGCAACCCACTCCAGTATTCTTGCCTGGAGAATCCCCATGGACAGAGAAGCCTGGCGGGCTACAGTCCATGAGGTTGCAGAGAGTCAGACATGACTGAGCGACTAAGCACAGCAACTTATGTCTACGAGCTCCCTTGGTAGCACCATGGTAAAGAATACACCTGCCAATGCAGGAGACACAAGAGACATGGGTTCAATCCTTGAGTTGAGAATCCCATGGACAGAGGAACCTGGCAGGCTACAGTCCATAGGGTCACAAAGAGTTGGACACGACTGAAGCAACTTAGCACACACGCATACGTACAGCATGTACAAATATTTAATTGTTTTGCTGTGCACCTAAAACTACTATAATGTTATATGCCAATTATATTTCAATAAAACAAGGAAGAGAGGACGGGAGGAGAGGCTCATTCGATTTACAGCAGGCTGCCACTTGCTTTCTTCGGTGGTGCTTATTACATTCACCTTCCCATATCAGCCCTCCACCCTCCCCCTAGTTCCTTCTAACCTCTGCCTGGCCTCTGCCCCATCCTAGATTTTCCATCTGCAGCAACAACACTACCCTAGCAGATGCTTGCACCTACTACTCTCTGAAATTTTGGAAGGGGAGCACTGAGGCGAAAGAAGTTTTTCAAATCACTCCAAAAAGAATAGCTTTCTGAACAATGATTTTGTGGCATTGAGAACAACTGTGAGCTTCTCAGAAATCAATATATCAGCAATCATACATACTTGCACCATTGTGTCAAATATTGAGGCAAAATTAACAACATTATATATTACTAATCATTACATAGACTCTACTACTGAAAGCCTGTACAAAAGTATTGACTTTTAGTCCTACTTGGGATTTATTATGGCGAAAACTACTTTACCAGCACATACAGAATTGAAGCCAATTAGCATTGTTCACACTGAGAAATCACACAGAGAAATGGTTTTAAAAACTGTTGAGAGGCAATGCCAGACACATACGCTCCAGAGTTAACAAGAGACCGTCAACATCATCTGTGCCTTTAAAAATACAGATATTCCTGGGCATCTGTGCAGACCTACCCAATCAGAATCTCTGGGGCTGGGTCCCAGACACGTGCATTTTTAAAGCTCCACACGTGATGCTGATACACAGACAGGGTTGGGAGCCACCCCAGCCTTCTTTTTATGTGACAGAAATGCTGGCTATTCACTAGAGTCCTGCTTCCCTTCCACAGCGGGCATTGCAGCTGTGAAGTGACAGCCCAGCAGTCCCCAAATGCATGCAGGCAGAGCCTTCTGATTGAGTTCTGGCCAATAGAACGTGGGCAAAAGCAACATCCACCACATCCAGGCCTGGCCCTTTACCACCTTCTACTCACCCTCTGTTTCCTCTCTTGCCCTCTCTGCAAGCAGGCGGTTGATGCCTGGGGCAGCCCTCCCTAGGCTGTTAAAACTGAGATTTTTTTTAACTTTCTAGGCCCTCCATAGAAAGTTAAAAATCTCAATTAACAAAGAGATCTTCATGTTTTACTCCACTAGATAATGGTAAAATAGAGTCAAAATGATTTTCTGGATGAACGTTGTGACTTCTTTCAAATGTGTATTAATATTACCACTCCTTCCAAACAGCCTTTCTGAAGCTTGTTAATTTATGACTGGGCTTTCCTGGTAGCTCAGCTGGAAAAGAATCTACCTGCAATGCAGGAAACCCAGTTCAATTCCTGGGTCATGAAGATCCCCTAGAGAAGGACATGGCAACTCACTCCAGTATTCTTACCTGGAGAATCCCCATGACAGAGGAGCCTGGTGAGCCACAGTCCACGGGGTCGAAAAGAGTCAGACATGACTGAGCAACTAAGCACAGCAATTTATGGCTACAAGCTCCCTTGGTGGCACTGTAGTAAAGAATCCTCCTGCCAATGCAGACACAAGAGACATGGGTTCAATCCTTGGGTCTGGAAGATCCTCCGGAGTAGGAAATGGCAACCCACTCCGGGCTACAGGATCAACTAACTCTTCCTGCATCTGTTGAATGTCCCAAAATTTCACCTTCCCTACCCGAGTGTCACAGAGCCCCTCCTCCCCTGCCATCTTAGGGCAACCTCAGAGGGGGTTTAGGTGCACATGCACTTGTCTCTGACAGCTTAGCTTGCCCTGTCCCCTTTCCCTTGTCATTTCAGAGTCTCTTCCTTTTTCTATTTCTCAGAGAAGGAAAAGGATGTGAATAGAAGACGGTACTGAGACGGAATGAGGGGATATGGGGTCTGTCTGTTTCTTCTGATCCTGAGATAAGGCAGAAATCCTTCTGCTAGGTGAGCACAGTGCTTACATTCACCCAGAGTTGGGAACCCGAATGTGATTCTGGAAGAGGCATGGGATTTTGATAACCTGGAGTCCCACGGCCCACCTGTGTTGAGTCTCGGCAGCGGGCTGCCTGTTGGCGCATTTCTCCAGTTAATTCAACCGCTGTTACAACAGATCCCACAGCGGTGCCCTTGCTGGCTGTTTAAACACAGAGCATGCTCAATGTGGCTGGGGTGGAGGTGGCGGGGAGCGGGGAAGGCACTTGTCTCTCTGGTAAAAGAATCAGTTCAATGTACTTGAGAGACTGATTCTTGGAGGCTTTTGGCAGGAGGAACATCCAGCAACCATTCCTCAGATGTCACCCAGCTCTAGTAAAGACTGCCCCGGTCCAAACTGACTTCCCCTGGAGAGGATGTCAAAATGTCCCACTGAGTGATTGCAGTAAGGGGAGAATTAAGTATTTTCTTTACAAAGACCATGGTTAAAGCAAGCTTTGTTGTCTTCTCTAGTTTTGTGGTTCTTTTGCTAACATTGTCCCCAAATCTCAGCTCTTCCACCTCAGAGTGTGTACACAAGGGTACATGCCCATGTGTACACACACACAGAAAATAGAGATCTCTGACAGCTCTGAAAATAGGTGAGCTAGAAGTTTAGGCTTCTACACTATTCCACTACTGATTCTGCTTTTTTAAAAAAGAAATGTAAGCTACCGAATTTGAGGTCAGCCTAGTATGATGAAATCTCTTCTGTTTTTTTATGAGTCTGGGCATTCGTTTCCCTGGATTTGTTTAAGAAGCTGCACTCCCTTGCCTGTCTTAATCTATGCAAAGCCATTTCCTTCAAAACGAAGTTTCTTCTTGGACAAGGAACTTACCTCAGGCTTCATTTTCCTTCCCGTTCCCTTAACAGAAGCAAGCAGAGAGCCACTAACGTCCCAGTAAGGAGGCCTGTGGAAGTACTGACCATTGCAGTGCCCATTCATCAATGGGAGGGCAGCTGCAGTGCCCAGAGGGGGCCAGGCTGAGCTGAACCTCCCCACCACCACCTCCACTGGCCATGTATGGTGGTATGGGTGAAAATCACAGCAGGACGACGGGAGTGCCTTGGAAACATCCCTGACCATCTATATGGGATATGCTTACCACCCACGTGGTGGCTCAGACCGTCAAGAATCTGACTGCAGTGTGGTAGTCGGGGGTTCGATCCCTGGGTGGGGAAGATCCCCTGGAAAAGGGAATGACAACCCACTCCAGTATTCTTGCCTGGAGAATCCCATGGACAGAGGAGCCTGGCGGGATACAGTCCATGGGGTCGCAAAGAGTCAGATAAGATTGAGTGACTAACAAAAACACACACATACGCACATGGAAATCAAAGAAGGGTGATTTCCATCCTTCAGCATTTACTGAGTACTGGGGTTCAATAACATGCTCAACACTGCACAGCTGCTGAGGGGAAGAGCTAGGACTGGAACCCAAGTGGGCCCAACTCCAGAGCCCGCAGCATGTACTTGAAACCCAATGTAAAGCCAGTGAAGAGAATCACACCTGGACATCTTAGAGGATTCTGCAAAATAGGTTTCCTTGGCTTTTAATGCCATCTAAGTAACTATCAGTTCGGATTTTTTCCGTCTTTATTATAAATTTATACCCTTTGCCTGAAATATAGCTCTTCAAGCCAAGTAAACGGACTTACTGCTTTCCTTGACCTACTATTGAAAAACACATTCACATCCAATACTCAGCCTGAAAACAGTCAAACACATCCACTTTTTCATCACTTTTTAAAGATCTAATGGGCTAGACGTGCTCTCCCTTTGTACTTATTCTCAGGAATAGGCCATTTTCTAGACTCCAGAGAGCATTTATTTGTCTCTCTCTGGTGCTAACACATTCAGTGGTAGTAAATTGGGTCTTGAACAGAGGTCCATTCATTCTTTGAAACCATTGGTGTGCACCAGCAGAAATACTTAGTGGGTTGAAATAATATATTGGCATCCTGAGCACCGACCCTAAGCAGCTTAGACTCAAAACAGAGACTTGCCTGCACAACACTTCCGAAGGATTGTGCATTTGGAAATGTTTTTATGATCCGCTGCCTTTTCAGCCTGGTGAAGGTCAGCAGACATTTCCCCCGTTTAAAAAAAGCTGGGATTAGTGGGGGAGGGGTAGGTTGGAGGGAGGACACAGTCACGCAAGGTTATGGAGAAGCCAGATGGCAGAGAGGGAGAATTCTAGCAATACTCTCCAGGGTTTCTAGAGGCCGCGACTTCTAAGCGAAGACGCGCGCTTTAATCCAGACCCAGACCGAGGCCTTCCGACCTGGGGTGAGCCCAGGTGAGGACCAACCACTGTTGCTCTCAGCCCCTCTCCCCGGGCCGGGTAAGCTCCCGCGGAGGGCGGGCGCTCGGCTAGGGCGGAGCTATCAGGGCCAGGTTCGGGATGGGATTGGGGGACAAGTGAGGAGTTTGGTGGAGGTGGGCTGGGTAGCTCATCCCAGCCTCCCAGCGCACTCGGAAGATCTACAGGAAAACAAAAACGTTCCCCAACCCCCTCACCCCTGCGTCTCGGATCCCCGCCCAAAGCGGGCGGGAGGGCGTCGGGCCCCGGCTGGGGCAGAGCACCCTGGGGACAGGGAGCGCGCACTGGCCTCGCCCTCGCACCCGCCCCCGCCGAGGGGTCGGCTCCCCGGCGCGCGCTCCCCGCCTCTTCCCCAGGCGGCGGCGGCGGCGCGGGGGAAGGGGCGGGCGGGGGCCGACTCTCTCCTCCCACCGCGCTCCCGCCGCACACGCTTCCCAGTACCGAGCCAGCGGCGGCCAAGCGGCGGGGACAGCCCCGCTCCCTTCTCGCCGGCGGCGCCGTTCTCGGCCGGGCGAGCGCGCGCCGCGATGGCCCCGGCGGAGCAGGGCTGAGCCCGCCGCCCGCAGCCCCCGGCCCTCTCCGGCTCAGCCATGGCGAAACAGTACGATGTGCTGTTCCGGCTGCTCCTGATCGGGGACTCTGGGGTGGGCAAGACCTGCCTGCTGTGCCGCTTCACCGACAATGAGTTCCACTCCTCGCACATCTCCACCATTGGTAAGGGGCGATGGCCGGGGGGCGCCCCACCCTCCCCGCCGCCTCCACCTGTCCGGGCGGCGGTGCCCCTTCTCCATCCCGGGAGCAAGGGTCCGCCCCTCCGGCTAGAGGCGGGGGCTCCGGAGGCAAGGGCGTGGGATGAACCCCAGGCTGCTGGATCGCCGGCTGGGTATTTAAGCCTGGGTTCCTGGAGATAACAGGCCGCCTACTGCTGTCGGTGACTAGGGTAGGCGCTCGGGCCTCAGGCTGGGTCGCTTCCCCGCAGAAGCCGAGAAAACGGGGTGGCCTAGGCCTGGGTACTCCAAGCTGGGGCAGTGGAGAATCATAGCCACCGATATGACACCCCACACCCCCAGGTGCAGAGGGGGAGGGGAAGGAAAGCTTGTACTCAGGGTGAGGGGGTTCAGAGTAGGGGGAGCCGAGCCACTGGGTACCCCTCAGTTCAGGGGTGACCCAGTGTGGAGCCAAAGCGGGGAAGAGAGGAGGAAGGGAGGGGCCAAAGGGATTGAATTGACAGGACGAAGCTGTGAAGGTAAGCCACAAGGTGGGACACACCTGGAGGAGGGCGTAGGTAAGGTGCGAGCCAGTGTGCGCGGGATGGGGCATGGCTAGCCAGCTCCAGAAAAACGTCAGTGGGGGCGTTTGTTTTGAAGGAGGCTGAGTGGGATGAGGGCCAGGAGGGTTACTTGCGAGGCAAGGGACTCAGAATACATCTCTGCTCCGGCAGTGCCCGAGCCGGTGCTTAGAGAGGACAAGGCCTGTGGCATATGCTGCACAGGATTGTTATGGAATCACTCATTCTGGGAGGGAGTGGGTGGCCGCCCCTCTGAGCCGTCTTTCGCCCTGAGTGGCCGCCTCCTCTGAGAGGCCTGAGTTGAGGGCGTTTCACCCACGTCCAGCAGGTTCTCTGATGACGCCCTGGAGTGGCCTCAGCACTGACCAGGTCCTTCTCCCGTCAGGAAGGGCCCACACTCGGCTTCCACTTGAGACTTCCACCCTCCCTCCCCACACCCGCTCCTTGCCAAGAGAGGAGAGGAGGCAGGTAAAGCCTGGAGGAACAGAGCCCTGGGGTTCAGAGGCAGCCTTTGTTGTCAGACAGACCTGGGAACCTCACTTGGGGGCAGGGCGACCTTGAATACCACGTAAGCTTCTCATCTGTAGAATGGGGAGGATAACACATTCCTGCCTCTCCAGGTGTTGTAAAGATTAGATGAGGTGATGTTTGTAAAAGCACTTAGAACAGTCAGACGTGGGACCTGGAAAAGGCTGGTCATCACTACTGTTGTCGTCATCATGGAGCTCCTAGGATCTCATTCTCTCTTTGCTTCACTATCTTCAAGGGGCTCAGGGTCAGGTGCATTCACCTTCCTCAGGGGAGCTGTTAGCCTAGCTCCTTGGATGTCCAGGAGCTTGGGCTGGGCTGCTGTTTGAATGAGAGACATCTTAGGAATGGGGAGGGTCTGAGGCCAAGGGAGGGCTACAGGACTTTGGGGAAGGCTCGGGGAAGAGGAGATGTTGGGGAAGTGCCCAGGAGCAGCTGAGGAACCAGATGGGATGTGAGGACAGGTTGCAGCAGGTGAGGACTCTCTCTGTACTCAAGCTGGGCCTGCCTTTCCCTAGGATGCAGAGGACTGTATAGGAGTTTGGATTCTACGGAAGAGAAAGAAACCTGCCTTTCTTCACACCAGCCTTTTAAAATCTGCCCCACTGGGCTTCTTGAATGCTTCCTTGTTTAAAGCTTACTGTTGCGTTTGTGATTTTGCGTTGTCTTGGTCATGTTTTTCAGCCGTAACTAACAACCTAGGGAAAAAGTTGGATGGTCAAGAAAAGCTTTCCCTTTTGTGATACAGAAAGGTCCTCAGGGAGCTGGAAGGGGTAAACAAGAGACAAATCAAGGAGCCACAAGGATGGGTACTACCAAGTCCTATTCATTAGTTTATCCATCCCCCCCCCCGACCCCCCACAAAAAAACTGTGTCCTGTAACTAGGCTCAGCACTGCGACCTGAAGATTCTCAGATGAATAAAACCTGGAGTCACCTCTCCCAAGCTGCTCCTTGTCTAAGACACATTCTCTTACCGTCATGGACATTGATCTCGGCACCTTTCCCAGGGCTGCTTCTGTGAAAAGGGAAAATGGGGCAATTCTCCAGTTACTGCCAAGACGGAGTTCAGTTCAGATTCTTGGACCATGTCGATTTGTGATTCACTGTTGAGGTCACTTACTGTAAGAGCATGTGACATTCCAGAGAAGAACCTGCAGGGGGTGATGAGGAGACCTCCCACCACTCCTCTTTCGCAGATGGGTAGGTGGCCCTGAGCTGGCATTTCTTTCCCATGCAGCTCTGCTGACCTGGAAGGGGGCCCACGCAGAGGAGGGCAGTCAGTGCCATGATGTTCCCTACTATTTCTTCACCTGTTAAACCAATTCATTAAGCATCACCACGAAGTACCAGGTGTGTTAGAGACAGATTGCAATCCACCTTTGCCTGCCCACAGAAGGCTGTGATCCAATTGAGGAAGCAACATAGGCCAAAAAAGAGCCTTGGTCATAGGGAGAGAATCTATCTGAGAGCACGTGGTGAAGCATTCTTCAAATGTAGGGAAGGGATGACGATCCTTATCGTTACTAGTAATGAAGGTATCACGTTTGGTCCCAGCAGCTAAATAACCCTGGAAGACTTGCCTGAGGCAGCCCGTGGATGGTGAGGGGCCCGTGCACAAGTGCTGATGCTCCCCGAAGCACGCGATGGAGGAGGTCACAGAAGGAGAGGCGGCCCGGTGGATGGGAAGCGGCAGGAAGGCTCAGGGAGGAGGGGAGGCTAGAGCAAGGCCTTGCAGTGTGGGCTGCTTCTCAGTTCCTCCTGCAAGGGAAGGAGCAGATGGAGTGGCAGGAGCGGAGATGACAGAGGTGGGAATTCAGTGGGTGTTCGCGGAACTCTGGGCAGTCTGGCTGGAGCTGAAGAGAGGGAAGGAGTGAGAACATTCCTCTGTTTATCTCTCTGTCTCCCAAACTGTAGTTCAGGTGCCTTGAGGGTCAGACCAAACCTCATTCCTCGTTGTTTGCATGTCCTAGTACAGGGCCAGGCACGCTCTCCATAAACGTCCCACTGGTGAAGGAAGGAGGGTAGAGGGCACCGTGGGCCTGGCTGAGGTGCTGGCTGAGCCCCTTTGCGATGGTGTCAAGGGTTTCTGAGCAGGGGGATGACAGGGAGAAGGGAGAAAATGGCATTTAGGATGTTGGTTGGGAGACCAGTCAGGGGAGTCCAGCGGTAGTGTCTGGGCATGTCAGACCCTCTCAGCTTGTCCCTTCTCTCTCTTCCCCTCCTCCCCATCCTGTGGCACCAACACCTGTTCTGGAGCCCCTCACAGTCACCTGTTCTTGTGTCCCTCCAGAAGTGGGGAGTAGTTCAAATACATCAACCTGGCCCCTTCCGAGAGGCCTCGTGTGGCTGGCGCTGCCTGCCCAGCAGGGAGACAATGTCCCGTCCCAATGGACATCTCCGTGCAGGGACCTTTGACCTCCTTTCTGCACGGCGGCCAAGTGTCAGCTAGGCATGGAAGCTGTCGGGATGGCCCATGAGTTGGCATTCTCCCTCCAGTCCTTGATCTTCCCTGAGTAGACCTGCCACGTGGTCTACTACCCAGAAGGTGGGCTCGTAGGAGGCTTTGGCCTATGATTTTCCGGTTTGACTGGTTGAATGGCTGTGGCTTCAGGCCTGGTTCCTCAGCTGGGTTTGCTGATGCCATATCATCTTTCTCAGGAAGTTCTGTTCTCTCCCTGCCTGGGGCAAGGGCTTGTGGCTAACTGAAGAAGGGAAAGTGGGCAGGGGAAGGACCAGTGGAGAGAGATCTGAGCCTGCTATCGAGTGGCCTAACAAACACGGGGACCGATGCTTGGGCACCGCAGTCCCGAGGTCTCTGGGCCCCCAGACCATAAGGCCCTGTGTATACATGCTCTGTGAACTGTGGGAAGGTCAGGAGGGTCTCTGTGCACCCCAGCTCTCCCAGACCCTGAAGAAGGGGAGGTGAGAAGCTGAGTTGAACAAAAAGCACATGCCTGAGATTTGCCATGGCCTTACAGACAGTTAACGTCTCTGTCATTAATTTCCACATCTGTAAATTGAAGATAGTAACAGAATCTGCCATAGTGCTCGTTGTGAAGATTACAGGGGCTAACAGATATAAAGCACTTGGCAGAGCTCTCAGAAAAAATGGCAGCTGCCCTCATTGTGTTATTATGATTATTCCTAGTTCACAAGAACGTTGGAGATGAACGATACGTGCTCTGAGGCCCTCCTGTCCATCACTCATGCGTTCGGTCATTCAGGCACTATCTGTGGAGCACCCGCCACTCCAAGCCAGGAGCCAGGCGAGGAGCTGGGGAGACATCAGTGAGCAACACAGGAACGGGGGAGCACATGAGTAGGCTCTGGGTTTTACTGCAGTTTTGGTGCCGGTTTCCGCCTTGCCTTGGCAGAGCCAGGGGCTGAGAAGGAAGAGTGAGTTTGTGAGGACACGCAGAGGTGGAGGAGTGGAGCGAGAGGTGACCTGAGGGGACAAGGCGGCTCTGCCTTAAGGTTCCGACCTCAGCCACGTGCTGCTCGGCTCCCTGGCCCTGCTGCACACACCCCCTCCCCCAAGGACGTGATCCCGGAGCACGGCTCGAAAACTCTCCTTTCTGCTGCTCTATGCTCCTGTACCACCTGCACAGCTCTGCAGATTCACCCACGGCTTCGAGCACCCCAGTGCTGCCTTCTTCCTCCCCCTCTCCTCCTGCCTGCTTCCCAGAGAGCTGGGTGATGAGCTTCATAACGTCCAAATCAATATTTGGCCATTACCCTTCCACCCTGATTGCCAGCTCTTCTCAGAGTGCCTTCTGCTGTAATCTAATATTTGTGCCTGTTTCCCTGTAAAATTGCCAGTTTTCTGCACGGGCCCCTGACCTCTCCTTGGCTGTTGTGCCCTGGGCAATGTGCTTTGTCAAGCGGATCACAGAGCTTCCTGGACACTTAATTCCTCCCACTGAGGAGGAAAGAATGAATCATCGGCCCTATTTTATTACTAGGAAAACTGAGGCCCGAGAGAAGTGATGACTCACGCCTTACACGCTGGTGACCCCAATGCGAACCATCGCCTCTCCTCCACTTGCCCCAAACTGACTGGGCGTGCTCTTGCTCACCCCAGAAGGCACTCCAAAGGCGCCAAGCAGACCCTCCCTCCTGTGAGCCACAGGGGAGGCAACAGTGCCTCCCTCGCCTGCTCTGAGTGCTCCGGGCTGGAGGGCCAGTTGTGCCTCCGCTGTTGGCTGGGTCTGGGGACTGTCAGGGGCCGTGATTGAGGAGTCTGGCTGGGGGCACCTCTGAAGTTGAGATCTGAGTGTTGCTCTCATGCTACTGTTCTGAGAACATATTTATGGAGAACTCGGTGACTGGAGCCCCCTGTTCCACAGAGAGGGCCAACAGTTGTCTATAAAATATGGGTCATTCCCTGATCCCTCTTCTCTGATTAAAATTTTCTCTCTACTTATCTTTTCTCCTAGAACATAGTGACTTCCTTCATTCACTCATTTATTCCCTCACACACCTACATATCCTTTTTTTCCCCTTTCATTTATTCAATTTTGTTGAATAATATATACTGAGTGGACATCCCTGGTGGCTTAGATGGTAAAGAATCTGCCTGCAACGCAGGAGACCCAGGTCGGGAAGATCTGGAGGAGGGAATGCCAACCCACTCCAGTATTCTTGCCTGAAGAATTCCACGGACAGAGGAGCCTGGAGGGCTACAGTCTGTGGGGTCGCAGAGTTGGATACAACTGAGCAACTAGCACACACACACATGTATACTGAGTATCTGCCTTCTGCCAGGCCATGAGAATATAGAGTGAAGAAGATGCTGTGCTGCCCCTCTGGGAGCTCACAGTGCTGTTGAGGAGTCAGACATCCAGACAGACAACCAGAATATCATGCAAAAGCAATATCAGAATGCTTTGGAATCACAGAGGAGTGATACATTCCCCCAGTGTTGCTTGGTGGTGGCTTCACAGAAAAAGTGACATTTGAGTGAGGCCTCTGATCTGAGCAGGGTTTCCAAAAGGATGAGGGGTGGAGGAAGGGTGTGTGGAAAACACCTCACGACTTGGGGCTGCTACTCTTCTGTCCGGACGGCCCAGCTGGCAGTGGCTGGTCATGGTTTTGTCAACTAGACCCTTGCTGGGAGTTTGCTTTGTGGGCTTTGTGTGTGGGCAGACATGTCTAGAGGCCCTGTCCCCTCTGAGATGTTTGCTCCTGAGGCCCCAGGCCCTTGTTTCTTCCCCCCTTTGCCTTCTGCTTCTAAGCCACATTGACAGGCCCAACCGGGAAGAGGCTTGGCAGAGGGTGGAGGAGTGGGTGGTCAGAAGCCTGGCAGACCTTGGCTGCCTCAGCAGTACCCACCGACCACTCGGCAGTCAGCTGCCAGAGCCAAGCCCGGGTCATGTGAGAGTGGGGCAGGATGGGGTTGGCTGGAGCGCATGGCCCATGGCGCAGAGGCCCAGTGGGGGTCTGTGCATGCAACAGTGGGGAGGGCAAAGGGACCGATGTTTCCTGAACACCCACTCTGCACAGGAATGGGGCACTTTACACACACGAGCCTTTGGGGTAGAAATCTCATCATAAAGTGGGCGTGAGGAGTCTCCAAGTGGGCCTTGCCAGCATTTGAGGGGTTTCTCAGTGCGTCCTTCAGTTAGAGCCTCCAGATGAGTTCCTGTGTACATGAAGGTGTGTGCACATGTGTGCGTGATGAGGGTGGGTCCCCAGGAGCCCCCTGGCTGAGCTTTCCCTCTTTATCACAGAACAGAATGATGTGGCCCCTGTGTTTTCCCTCTTCTGAGGAACTGTGAGTTTCACTGAAATGTGTTCCAGCCTGAGGGATATTTGCCGCCTTCCCTGCCTCGGCCCCGACCCTTCAGACCCTCTCCCGGCACGTGCCTTCCCGTCATTCCGTCCTCAGCTCAGGTGTCACCTCCTCTAAAAGGTCTTCTCTGACCAGCCAGTCTAAAGCAGGCCGTACCTGGGTGTCCTCACGCTCCACTCCATGATTCTGCTTTTGCCTCAACACTTCTTACTGTCTGGAATGACCGGTTTCCCTATTTATTATCTGTCTTCCCCACTGTAATAGAAGTCTACTAAAGACAAGGATGTTTCTGTGTTATTCAAGTCTGTGTCCCCTGGCTTACTAGTTCCTGGCACATGAACTAACAACAGTTTGTTATGAATGAATGAATGAATGCACACATTTCCGAGAGGACTTCCCTAGAGGGAATCTGCAAGTGATATTGGTTTTGGGGGGACTCACAGACAATAAGAAACTCACTCTGTACTCATGTGTTTGGGACTGTGAGAAGATGGGGAGAGTTCTGTAAGTGGTGAACAGTTTCCAGTAAGTTCTCTGCTCAGATACGTGCCACAGGAGAAGCTCAGACATAGCAGGGAGCAAGAAGGCAGCTCCTGTGATCCCTGTGTGAGTGGGGTCCTCTCTGGTGAATGCACACATGAGAGCTCAGTGTCTTAGACCAAGGTCAGTATTGTCTGTTGCTCAGGGTCACTGCTGGTGTCGGACGACGCCCAGCAGCTTAGGCTGCTGAAGTGACCCTCCAGGACTCTGGAGTAGGAGCTCCCAGGGCTCAGGCACTGGGGCATGCATTCCTCCCAGCATCACGGGAGTTCATGTTTGACTGGGAAACCCTCCTGTGTGGTAACAGCCCTTGGGTTCCTGCGTCGCCAGAGAATCTCAAGATCTGTTGTGAAAATAGTAGCCTCCAGAGTTGCCCCTATCATCACGTGCACTGCATCTGATTGTGTCTTAGAAAAGAGAATGTTGTTCTGACATCACCAGTCTGCCTTGTGGGTGGACAGCTGAACCAGGGCCTTTGATCTCAGGTTGAATCACGGCCTTGGGAGTTAGAAGATCAGGACTCTGCCAGAAGCCCTGCTTCCCACTCCTCCCAGAATGTGATGGTTCAAATGCTGCCTGATGCCCTTTCTCAGAGAGCCTGGGGACACCTTTTCCCTAGCACGAGGGACAGTCATCCCAGATCTGGATAAGGGGAAGTCAGTGGCGTGCAGCCCCACGGACAGGGAGGCTGAAGTCCCCAGACAGAAGGGAGGGAGGAAGAAGGATGCAGCAAGTGGCAGGTTTGGGGCAGAGAAGCTCTCCCCTGCCCTGCACCTGACTGGTGTGAGGCCCGTTGTGTGGCCCGAGCCTCTGTCTGGAATCTTCTTTGAGCTTTGTCTCTTAGCTGTCCCTCGTCTTCCCCCTCTCCTTGTTCTTCCCCTCACTTGTCCCTCAGCTGGTGGGGACATGGCATTATACTTTGCTCTCTTGCTGAGGGAAGGGCATCACTCTGGTGCCTCGTTTGGGTGGCAAAGTCAGAAAGCCACAGTCCCACAGTGTCTGCCCTTTCCTCCAGACGGCGTTGGGGTTTCTCAGGGTGACCTCCTGCCCCGTCCCCCAGGAGCACCATGCACCCAGTACATACTGGTTTCCTGCAGGGAACGGGGCTGGGGGGCCTTCCTAGGACTTGAGCTTCGTAACTGGAGCCACCACGGCTCCAGGGATTGGGTGTCTGCCTTGGGTTTCAGGTGTATTAAGTGGTTCCTGTGGTGGCGTCGCATTGCTGAGGAGAAGGCTCAGGTCCCCAGGCTGCCGGGCCTCTGGGCTGTGGTTGATCACAATGATAGCATTTGGCACAGAAAAACCCTGTTTCCACCTGATGCCCGTGGCACCGGGCGGGCAGGCAACCTGGCACCTGACGTTAACCCATGAGGTGCTGGCCCGCCGACAGGCACAGCTAACTTCCCTGTCCTTCTCTATCTCCTGGAGTTTGCTCAAACTCAGGTCCATTGAGTTGGTGATGCCATTCAACCATCTCATCCTCTGTCGTCCCCTTCTCCTCCTGCCTTCAATCTTTCCAGTGAGTAGGCTCTTTGCATCAGGTGTCCAAAGTATTGGAGTTTCAGCTTCAGCATCAGTCCTTCCAGTGAATATTCAGGGTTGGTTTTCTTTAGGATTGACTGGTTTGATCTCCTTGCTGTCCAAGGGATTCTCCAGAGTCTTATCCAGCACCACAGTTCAAAAGCATCAATTCTTCAGTGCTCAGCCTTCTTTACGGTCCAACTCTCTCATCCATACATGACTACTGGAAAAACCATAGCTTTGACTATATGGACCTTTGTTGGCAAAGTGATATCTCTGCTACAGACAAGCAAACTGAGGCTCCGAGAAGTTGAAAGTTCCTCAAAGTCACACAGCAAGTGCCAGAATCAGGATTCAGACCCAGGTCTTTCTGACTCCAGTGCCAAGGATAGCTTTTCCACTAAATTAGAACCCTCAGATTTTCCTCTATCTAAAAATCACCCATGGGACTTCCCTGGTGGCCCATGTTTAAGAATCTGCCTTCCAATGCAGGGGACACGGGTTTGATCCCTGGTCAGGGAACTAAGATCCCACATGCCACAGAACTAAGTTGGCGTGCCTCAACTAGAGAGAAGCCTGCACACCCCGATGAAGATCCCACATGCTGTAACTAAGCCCCGACACAGCCAATAAATACATAATTTACAAAGTAAAATCACTCATAGTCCTGTTATAAATACAAGCTTCAGCCCCTTGCTTTCAAATTCTGATTCATCAGGTCTAGGAAAGCCAAAGTATTGGGTTGGCCACAAAGTTCACTCAGATTTTTCCGTAACATCTTATGCTACCCACCAGTGTCATTTTGTTTAAAAAAAAAAACACTTCAGGTGATTCTAAAGCTGAGCTGCAGAGTAGCTGATCTTGAGAATCAGAGAATTCCTATGCTGCCTCCCTTGTGGCAAAGGAAATGCTTCACGTGCAAAGCTTATTTCAGATGGAATCCTCAGTCTTCATTCAGTGTGTACTAGAATCACCTGGAGGGCTTGTTAAACCACAGATTCCTACCCACCCCCACCCAGAGTTTTGGATGCTAGAGATCTGAGGAGCTGGCATTTCTAACAAGCCCTGGCTGAGGCTGAGGGTTTGGGGACCACATTTTGAGAACTGCTGTCCTGAGAAGCCTGCTGTCAAAAGTGTGATCCATGGGCCAGTAATATCTTCCTCACCCCGAGGCTTATGAAGCATCTCTTGGGCGCATCTCACTCCCTGACTGAATCAGAATCTGCATTTCAACACGGTCCCCACATGATTTGCATGAACTTTAAAGCTTGAGAAGCGCTGCCTTAGAGGAGCCAGAGTGAGAACACTCCGGGGGTGGAGGCAGATAAAGAATCTGTCTTCTCCCAGGAGAGGCTGAAGATGCGACACAGGTGAAACTTGGGAGGTTCACCCAGAGGGGGCTGAGGACAGCTGAGAGGTGAGACTCAAAAGGATAGAGGACTGTCCCCCCAGGGAAGGTGGAGACGACAGGACAGCCTGAGGAAATGACGTGGGCTTCAGAAGAAAGCTGCATCGGGCATTGGTCACTTTGCCCATAAGACAGTGGACAAGGTGTTCTCTTGGATACTTTTAGCGATAGGGGAGGGGAGGGTGGGTGGACCGGGTCTGAGCCCTTCAGCATGAAGGACAGTGGCTGTGAGGAATGTGGTGGGTGAACCACCTGGAATAAACAGCTTCTGAGCAGCAGCGAGGGCTGGCTGAGGTGGCAAGGCATGATTTCCTGGGTGACTGAACAAGGCCAGCATTTTGACTCTGCCCTGCAGTGCTCAGCGGTGGAAAAAGCCAGCAGCCACACGGGGCAAGGAAGAGGCCACGGATGGGCACAGGGGCCAGGGCTGACTATAGGTGGACAAGGTGGAAGGCGCAGGGAGTGGGGAAGAGAGCAGAGGAGCAGCTTCCAGTGCAAGATCTCTGGGCTGTTACTTTTTCCATTTAAAAAGGAGGTGTGTGGGTGGGAGAGGAAACCCCTCAGAAGGCTTAGACTGTTTCTTCCCTCCTGCAGGGGAAGAGCTGATTTTTTTTTTCTTCACTTCTCAGAGGTGTTACAGGTTTGATGGGTGGTCAGGAGGGCCTCGGTTGCAAGATGGTGGGGTGTGGGGGATGCTGTGAGCCTCCAGAATTCCGCAGACTTGCTCCCTGGCCACACGGCCGAGAAGCGAGGGAAGAGAGGAGGCGGCCAAGCCCAGGGCGGCTCCCTGTCTTGTCAGCCCTGCTTCTCTTCAGACCTGCTTTCAGTCTCAGGGGGAAGCTTCCCGGCTCTGGGGGCTCCTCCCCTCGCTGAGTGCTTTTCCGTTTTTTCCAGAGAGAAACAGAAAAGCATGGGTAAGACCCCTCCGCCTGGGTAACACACAGCTGTCCTCTCGTTTCCCCGAGAGACAGGGCAAGGGCCCTGCCCTCCAACAGGCCCTGGCTACTTGCTCTGCTGACCTTGGACTCCTTATCTCACCTCCCTGGGCCTTTGTCTCCTTGCCAATAAACTCTGTACGGGCAGGGGCCATCTGTCTTCTTGGCTACTCTGTCTGCACCTAGCACTGCACAGGGCATACAGTTCCCATGGAAGTTTCTGGAATAAAGGAAATAGACCCCTCTCTCTCACCAGCCCCACCTATGTGACCACTTGCGAAAGGCACTGTCCTTGGACTGAGCTGGTATGAGGATGAGCCAGGTTTTTTATAAAATGAACAGCATCACCTCTTCTCCTAGGAAGAAGGCACTGTAACAGGAACGGTTTCTTGATTCCTTTCCATACCACGTGTTGCGGAGAAGCAAATTCTTGACAAATATTTGTTTAGGGAGCGGGTGAGCACGCTTCTGCCCCCGCTGCCACCGAGGCCAGGGGCCCCCTCTCCTTCCTTCTCCCTCTCTGCTTTTCTACTTTCTGGGCACCCTTGGAAGAATGGCTGCCAGATGTCGCACATTCGGAAAAGTACAGCTCAATAGATATGAATCAGCTTGGGCAGGTGAAAAATGATTCATGTCTGACCAACTTGATTTAGTTCAGGTTGTCTGGTCTGAGTCTTTTCCTCCCTTTTAATTAAATGATGCTTGGTCTTGATGCTGAATTTAATCTGTCTCTGTTTGTAGAAAGCTGGGGGCAGGATGGATAAGTGGAGAAGTTACTCATAACGAGGTGGGGTGGCGCTGGGGATTTCAGCACTTTGGGGCCATGCTGTGCAGTCCAGGGACTGTGGTCCAGATGTCTGCCTTCACCCTGTTCCCAACCCAAACGCCGGTTAATGGTGCCCCTTCCAGAAAAGAGTCGGACACGACTGAGCGACTGATCTGATCTGATCTGATCTGATCCAGACTTGTCTCCAGAGAGTGCATAAAGACCACAGCTTAGCCACCTTACTAGACGTAGCCTTTGAATCACTGGGCATGGCACCTCGCATGATTAGGGCTGGGGAGAGGCACCCCATCTCTGCTGTCACTAGATTGATGCCTGCCTGCTGCTGGTGGTGCTGACTTCTGTCGCAAAAATCCCCGGATATATTTCCTCCCTGGGCTGGTTTGCCAGACCCCTTAGGTTCCCTGTGTCTCGCGACAGCTTAGCTTCTCATGCCCCTGGGCAGGTGAGAACCCTGTCTATCCCTCCCTCCCCGATGACATGCTGTGCCACAACCCCTTCACGTGGTCACTGGCAGTCACCCAGGAGCAGTGGTGTGCACCAGGGCTGTACTCGGTACAGGGATAGCTGTGGCCAAGTGAATGGCCACCAGGTGCTAGGCACAGGATGTCATTTGGTCTTCTCAGTGACCCTCTGAAATGACTGGTCATGTCCCCATTTTACTAATGAGGAAATGGAGGCTCAGAGAAGCAAGATGCCCAGGGTCCTAGCTATGAATTATGAGGTCAGAGTCAGGATTCAAGTGCAGCCCTGACGTTCAAGCCCATGCTCCTTCTGGTAAACAGCAGTGCCTCTTGTGGCCAGACCTAGTCAACAACGCATGCACTGGGCCATCTCCTTGGCAGTCCTTTGCTAGGTGCCGGAGGCTTCATACACACCATGGGGCGAAAGTCCTCTCTTGCCACAATCTCTGCCTTTTCCACATTCATGACAGCGCCGTTAACCCCTCCTAGTTGCTCATAAGGCAGAGAGAGAAACAACCCAGGCAAATGAGGTAGACTGCTGTTCCTAGGGAACACGGGTCCAGGAGAGATGAAAACAGGTGGTTCTGTGCAGAGGTAGAGACAGGAAGACCGCTCACGGGAGTAGAGTTAGACACGCTTTGGTGCGATGTAAGACAGCAGTGGAGTGGATTCTGACTTGCTGTGTGTCCCAGCCCCTTTACTCCTGGCAACTCAAAGCTCAGGTAGGAAGGGAAGCCCCATTCAAAGCCCTGGACACTCCCCAGGCTCTGTTTTTGGTTCAAGAAGGCCTTTCCCTCATGCCATCTTTCTGCCAAATTAAACCCAAAAGAGAACCTTCAGGTATGAGTACCCTGGGCCTTACTTCAGGTCTCAGCAGGTACCCTCGCTAACTTCCTCACTTGCTTCCTTTCCCCAGGTGTCGACTTTAAGATGAAGACCATAGAGGTAGATGGCATCAAAGTGCGGATACAGATTTGGTGAGTTGGGTGGGAGGAGAGGCCCCAGGGCTGCACCTGAGCTGCCATGCACCAACCCCAAGGCTGCATCTGGAGAAATTGGCCACCTCTTTGATGGAAAGATGCAGGAGTCTCAGAGCCCATCTCCTGCTCACATGAGCCTTAATCTCTCATCTTAGTTCCCCGACCAGGGATTGAACTCGGGCTCTTGGCAGTGAAAGCACAGTCTTAACCACTGGACCACCAGGGAAGTCCATCTCATCTCTTTCTTAAGAAACTTTATGGGATTGACTGCAAGTCACCAAAAAGCAAGAATTAGAAGGAATTGGCAAACTAAGCACTGTGGGTTTGTCTTCGAATAAAGCTTCTCCGTTGGGGCCAAGCCCCTCACTGCACTGCACTGCGGTAGGATTAGAAAGAAGGAGGGCTACTCCCCATCGTTGCGTGAGTTCCTCGCGGCAGCACAGTGCAGTTCCCACAAGTAGCCACAGGGGGCCGCTGTGACTCTAGCCTGGTGCTCTTGGAAGCACTGCCTTTCCAGCGTTGGGAGCAGCCTTCCAATTTCAGAGCGAGAAGGCAATGGCACCCCACTCCAATACTCTTGCCTGGAAAATCCCTTGGACGGAGGAGCCTGGTAGGCTGCAGACCATGGGGTCGCGAAGAGTCGGACACAACTGAGCGACTTCACTTTCACTTTTTCCTTTCATGCATTGGAGAAGGACATGGCAACCCACTCCAGTGTTCTTGCCTGGAGAATCCCAGGGACGGGGGAGTCTGGTGGGCCGCCCTCTATGGGGTCGCACAGAGTCGGACACGACTGAAGCGACTTAGCAGCAGTAGCAGCATGGGCGTTGCCTTTAGAGGTCCTGGAGGGACTGGAGGTGGAGCCGTCCCACCAGTCTGGCCACAGCGGCCCAGATCCTAGAGACAGTTCTCCAAGGCTCGCGTATGGTTGTGGCTGCTGGTGCAGGTATAGTTGACAAGGCCCCACAAGCCCCATCAGCACCTATGACCAGTCCTCTCTCCTGTAGAGTCAGACACGTTTGGATCTACCTGGGGACCAAAGCGCCACTGATTTTTCACCCGCAGCTCTCTCGTTTCTCCTGCAAAGGCACAGGGTCTCCCAGCTCCTGTTCCTCCCCTCCCCACCAGCTCCCACGGTCCCTGCCTTTCTGACCGGCTGCCTTTCTGTTGCAGGGACACGGCAGGGCAGGAGAGATATCAGACCATCACAAAGCAGTACTATCGACGGGCCCAGGTGAGACTCTGTTCTCAGCGTTTAGAGGTGGAGTGCTGCCACCCACATGCCTGGCTCTGGGCGTTTGAGATGTTTGTGCCACTGATGCCCAAGTGGGCCCTCGGATTGCCTCCTGGGGAGTGAGGTGGGGGCGCTCAGGGCAGTCTTTCAGTCACTTATTGATCATTTATTCATTCATCAGCTCCTCTGTGGGCACTCAACTACAGGCAGGTCCTTACCCTCAACTTCCACCCTCCTCCCCGGGCCAAAGAGCCATGTGCCTTCCTGCCTGAGAGAGCTCTGTGATCTAGGAAGCAGTGGCTTTGGGGGGCTGAGAGAGAAGGAGATTTTTCTGGGTGTTTATGGATCCTTATTATGTTGAGCAGGGAAGGGGGAGATGGGGACCCAGCATGTAAGGTGCCCCCCCACGGCGGGGACCCAGCATGTAAGGTGCCCCCCTCCCCCCTCTTCTGGCCCCTTGACTGCACTGTCTGTGTGCGTCTGCCTCCCCCATCTCTCTCTCCTCTCTCTCAGGGAATATTTTTAGTCTACGACATTAGCAGCGAGCGCTCTTACCAGCACATCATGAAGTGGGTCAGTGATGTGGACGAGGTAGGTCACGCGGCCTCACTGTGGTGGGGGAGGGTGGCGAGGGCTGGGAAGGGTCCTGGGAGGGGAGAGAATGGCGAGGCCCACACGGGAAGGGCTAAGGTGGTCAGAGTTGGCAAGCAGACACTACCAGGAACTCTCCCCTTCCTCTGCAGCCCTGGCTGCAGCCCCCATGGGTAAGACATGGGGGTGAACCCCAGCAGCCATGCCCTCATGCTCTGTACCCTGCCAGGCCTCCATGGCTGTGTCTTCCCCAGAAACGAGTTAGTACAGAGCCTCCCCTGTGCATAGCTTCCTACCCAAAATATCAGGACCAGGTGGAATTGGGAGATTGGGGTTCCGGTCTTGGCTCTGCCACCACAGCTCTGGAGCCTTGGGCACGCCATTGGAACTCTGAGTCCCCAGGTCCTCATCTGTAGAGTGAGAGGTTGGACTTAAGTCCAGGATCCTTTCCAGCTGTCCAACCCAAGGGAGCACCAGCATCTTCTATCCTCGCCGGTCCCCACGACATCCCTCTAGGACCCCTGGGGTCAGCCGCGGTACTTGGAGGAGCCTGGCACTCGCACCCCATTGGCCCCTCTGTCCCTGGGGCTCTGAACTTTGGTGCTGGCTTGCACGCCCATGGAGGCTGTATGGTGGGGAGGGGGATGCGGAAGGCCGCACTCACTGGTGGTTCTGCCTTCCTCTGGCCCTAGTACGCACCAGAAGGTGTCCAGAAGATACTTATAGGGAATAAGGCCGATGAAGAGCAGAAACGGCAGGTGGGAAGAGAACAAGGGCAGCAGGTAAGTGGGAGTGAGCTGGCCGAATCCATCCCTGGGTTTTCCACGGGCTTCCAGGGCCAGTCCTAAGAAGGAGGGCCCAGCGTTCTGTCACTGTCAGGGACCCCTCCCTCCCGCCTCCCACAGCGGCCTAAGGCATTTGGTGAGTTGCCATCCTTGAGGACAGTGACTTGGGGTCTATCCTGAAACAAAGCCCTGTCTCAGCTCCAAGGCCCCCAGAGTGGGATTACCTCTGCCTGAGAGCCTATCCTGTTAACGAAGAAGAAGGACTTCAGTTTGCTGCTTCTCTAGCAGCTTCAGGAGCAGCTTGGTCCCACTATCACTTCATCCCACCCCCACCCATCCCCAGTCCCTGTCCTCCTGACACCTGGACAGAGGTTGGAAGGAAAAATATGGGAATGAAGGACCCACAGTCAGAGAAGCCACGGCGGCAGAGAGGGCGGGAGGATGGTGCTGAGGGAACGTCTGCATAAACAGGGGGACCCCGCTCCCAGAGAACAGGAGGAACGATGGATGCCGCTGAGGCCAGAGTCACCCACTTACTCTGAGGGGTCTCAGGAGCTTTCCTGTCCCTTTTCAATCAATAGCATCCATTAGCCCTTGAAATAAAATTGTTGTTTAGGATATTAATAAAAAAGGATACATGGTCATCAAAAAGTTTGAAAGTAGAAGCTAGCTCCTACTAGAATATTTGTATTTGTTGAGTACTGTATGTGTGGCCCTGTGCTAAGCAAGTGCTTAGAGATAGATGCATTTAATCCTTCCACAGCCTTGGTTGATAGACACAGTCATCCCCTTTGAGCAGATGACAAAGCTGGGAGGCTTAAAGGGAATCAGTACGTTGTCAACCAGCTCTTAAGTGACAGCACTGGTATTCAAGTCTGCATCTGTTTGACCGCCAAGCCCATGTTTTTCATTGATTCGCCACAACTTTTTGGGCCTCTCTGTCTCCTGATACATGATGTGTGCATGCTGGGTGTGTACGTGTGCCTGTGTGTAGCTGGGTGGGGTGGGGGTGCATGGGTGGAGCACCTGCTCCCCATCTCTGCTGGCCTGTGTCTTCGGAGCTCCCAGACTCATCCGAGAAGTGATCTACTTATCTCCTGAGAAATGGTCACGACACAGCAGGGGCCCTGAGTGCAGTGGCAGAAGGATGTGCCAGGTGCCGTGGGACACCTCCCTTCCCTTGCTGACTCCCTTTCAGGAATGTCCTTCTCTTGCAGCTGGCTAGGGAGTACGGCATGGACTTCTACGAAACAAGTGCCTGCACCAACCTCAACATTAAAGAGGTGAGCACTCCCGGGCTGAGTCCAGTGGAGTGGCGAGCCAGCCGAGGGGCCAAGAGCAGATGAGCCCCGCTTGGGCAGGGGGTGGGGCGGGGGGTCGGCCACAGGGGCGCCGGGGAAGAGAGGGAGACGCCCGGCCAACTGTGCCCCTTGCTTTCCCAGTCCTTCACGCGCCTGACGGAGCTGGTGCTGCAAGCCCACAGGAAGGAGCTGGAAGGTCTGCGGACACGTGCTAACCACGAGTTGGCCTTGGCAGAGCTGGAGGAGGATGAAGGCAAACCCGAGGGCCCGGCAAACTCTTCAAAAACCTGCTGGTGCTGAGCATCCTGCGTGGAGCACCCCCGCACAGCCCCGCTCTCCCCGCAGGAGGTCTGCGGGCACAGGGAGCCTGGGCCTCGCCCCGCTGCCCCTCTCCTTCGGGTGACCCTGCGGCATGTTGGCCGCTGCTCCTCCTCCCCTGCCTGGCCCCGGGGAGCAGCCTCCACCCGGGGGGGCCCCACCAGCCTGTGTCCCCAGCCACAGGCCTGCTGCGAGCCCCCCGATGTGTGACGAGCACGTCTTCACTGCCTGGAGCTCCCAGGTGATGCCCAAGTCTGGAGTCAAGGCCACTGTAGGCTCCTTGTCTCTCGGTGCGTCTGGTCTCCTCTCCGCTGTTTCTCGCTTCTTCCCACTTTTCTGTCTGTCCCTTCTGCTCGGCTGTACTCGTACGGAAGCCCTCACCTCCCTGCGCCCGCGTGTCACTGCTGGGGCAGCGCCTTCCCCTTCCTCCTCACTCAGGCCCAGGGCTGCACTCCCCCTGCTCAGCTCCTGGGAGAAGCCTCACCTGCAGCCCCCGGAGCTGCTTCCATCTCCCCCCACCACCACCTGCCCCTTCTTGTGCCACGGGCCTGCCTCCCAGGTGACCAGGCAGAGAAGAACGCAGGGGAGGAAGGAAAGCCCTAACTGGTGGTCCCCACATCTGGGACTCTCCTCCCTCCCACCCCAATTTACCCTGTGCTTGGCTGCCCGCCCACCTGCCTCCTGGGGGACCTGAGTTTGGAGACAGGTGCTTCAGAGAAGAAAGAAAAAAAATGATGAGGGGTGGCAGGGATAAAAAGTCACCTCCATTCTCTACCTCCCATACCCCCTGGGCTCCTGAATTTCAAGATGTGGATCAAGGCCTGTGGGCACTGCAGGGGTGAGGAGAGCCCCCCCTACCCCAGAGCCAGCCACACGCTGCAGGAAGGGGAGTGTTTGGAAGAGAAGGGCCAGCTCCTGCAAGTTAAGAGCTGGGACAGCAGTTTGCAAACCAGAGGGGAATTGGGCAACAGCAGGGATTCCGGGGCCCCATCTTCCATTTCTTATGTAAGAAGGGCATTTCCCCAACACCCCCTGGCAGGTGACAGGGGACAGAACCAGGCTGGTGGTCTTTCATTGAGCCCAGCCTTCGGCTCTTAAGGTTCTCCCGAGACCCAGAGTCTGTGGGAGGAGGGCGGGATCACGTGGGCAGGAGGCAGGCGAGCCCTGGGTGGGAATGCGTGGTGCTGTCCCTTCAGCCTTCAGGACCAAGTGCTCATCTTGTTCCTCGAGCTCCTGAGTCAGAGGCTCATGGGTGTGCCAACTGCCCTGTGGCAACAGGTAGGGGGAAGCCGATTCCCTCCTCCAGGGCCCTTTGTTTCAGGAAGAAGTTTCTTTAACTCCATACAGTACAGAGTAGTTTGCAGGAGGCCCTTTGAGGGGGAAAACATGTCAGTTAGCAGCCCTAGGAGGGTTCTTCCCCTCCTTCCCAAGATGGGAGAAGCTTCGAGGGGAGGATCGGTCATAAGCTATGAGGCACGGCTGGTGCTGGAGCCAAAACAAAGAACTAGGAGTTGCACATTCACCAGTTGTTAATAAGAACCAAAGTCCAGGACACATGTGTGAAGGATTAAGAGCCCCACTGACTCCTCTGGAAAAAATGGTGAGGATGAAATCGCCAAACCTTCCCTCCTGACTCTTAATACCACATCAGGAGAGGGCAGCTCAGGATGTAGGGACGTGGGACAGGTTATATGGAAGGAAAAAGAAAGCCAGAGTAATTGTCGGCTGATGAGAAACGTAAAGAGCTGACTCTCTAGGATGAAGTCGCGACCACAGCTGAGAATGTCCTTGAGGACTTGTCTCCTTGAACATCTAGACATAGCCAGCACCAACTCTGGGGTGGGGGGTCAGCAGTGCCAGCCCTTGGTGTGCCCTCCACCAGGGAATTGAGGGAGGGGGAGTTTATGCTGGCCATTGGCTCTGGTCTGTGGATCAGTGTCGCCACTTCCCTGAAGGTCTGGCCGAGCACCATTGCCTTCCTCTCCTAGCCCCCTCAGGAAAGGGACTGTATTTTTACTGTGCCCTAGGGGTTCTGGAAGGGAAACCTTGGGGTTGAGACTCTATGGCCTGAGAAGCCGCATCCGCGGGGCCACTGCTGGGGAGAGGTATGGGGCAGGAGGGGCGCTGGGATTTTAGGGTGCAGCTAGGCTCACCAGGTACCAGAGTCGGCCTCTCATCCCTGAACTCTGATCCAGGAGGCGGCCTGGGCCCCGGCCTTAGACTGTTGAGCAGGCGTGCCTGCCTGTGGACTCCTGACCACATCTGCATCTGCCGTCTTGAGACTCAGCGCCACCCCTGGCACCTGCTCGTGAGCCCCACCTTCTTCCTGTGACGGGTGAACTTTTGTGTGCTGTGTCTCGGGTCCAGTAGAGGAATTGTGAGCAGGGTTCATCTATTTTAAACACAGATGTTTACAAAATAAAGAATATTTCCAATCACAGTTGTGACTGCCTGTGTGAATCCCCGAGAGTGGGTCTCCATGGGACCCTGGTGGTTCAGGGGAAGGGGCAGTGCCGGTAGAAGAGGCTCCAGAACCCTAAAGCAACAGCAGTAGAAGGACATTGTAGGCAGCAAACGTCTTCCATTTGGTGCCTCTCCTAATGCCACCTGCAGGGGAGCCCAAGCAGAGCAGCCATTGCTCTACTGTGGACACACACTGCAGAAATAAGATTGAGTTGTCATAGGTGGGGTGGGGAGTGGGGGGAATGCTGAATATCTAAGAGCTAAGAAGGTTCTCATCTCCTGGAATGGAACAGGTCTGTCTTCCTAAAGGCATGAGGCAGGATTAAGTAATCTTTCAGAAGTTCATCTTAGCCCTATGCTTGGATGGGCTTCCCTGATAGCTCAGTTGGTAAAGAATCCACCTGCAATGCAGGAGACCCTGGTTCAATTCCTGGGTGGGGAAGATGCCCTGGGAGAAGCAACAGGCTACCCACTCCAGTATTCTTGGGCTTCCCTTGTGGCTCAACTGGTAAAGAATCCACCTGCAATACAAGAGACCTGGGTCCAATCCCTGGGTTGGGAAAATCTCCTGGAGAAGGGAAAGGCTACCACTCCAGTATTCTGGGCTGGAGAATTCCATGGACTGTATAGTCCATGGGGTCGCAAAGAGTCAGACATGACTGAGCGACTTTCACTTCACTTCTTTACTATGCTTGGATACCCCCAGAGAACGAGACAGTCTTGAGTCTAGGGGTCTGGAGGCTGTTGAATACTATACTCTGGGGTCTGGAGTTGATGGAAGAGGCAGAGAATGTTTGGAGGTAAAGCTAAAATAAGAAGGAAGGAGTAAAACAAGGCAGGGCCAATAGCAACCTAAAATCATAAATCTGTATTTTCCAACTTGCAGATAACTCATAAACCTTTATCCCATCTATTGGAACAATCACTTCTCTGTGAGATAAGGAAGGTGATTATCCAGGTTCAAGGGAAAAGGGAACGGGTGCTTAAGGGCCCCAAGGAACAATGGTAGTCAAGCTGAAAAGGACCAGCCGGAACTGAAATCTCTGGAGGGGAAGCTTGGGATTTCTATTGAGAAAAATCTCTACTAGCAATTCTCATTTGCAGCCAGAGTTGGGAGCCGCTGACAGAGGCTTTCTGCCTATTAAGCCAGTGCCGTTTCCAGAACAACTGTCCTTGTAGAAAGCTGCGTTAGTGCACGTCCAAAATTACAAGCTTCTGAAAAATGGGACAGTTTGAGGGAAAGTTGGAAACAAAGAGCTACCTTAGCAGAGCTTCATCAATTTTATTCAATCATGTAAGGTGAGAGAGAGCCCGGGTGACTCAAAGTGTCCTGGAGAAAAGGGATGGCGTGTACCTAAGGAAGAGAGCACCCCTACCTCTCATCTCAAGATTTGCATGGTCTTCCTGGAGAAGGTCCCAGAAGGGCAGTCAGTAAGAGGCGTCTGGAAGCCTGAGAGTACTTGGGGAGTGCCAGGCGTGCAGGTGAATCTGGCAATTTCATGTTAAAGTTTAGCCCACTGTCAGGGCCAAGTTCTGACTCAGTGGCTTCGGGGGGATGTTTATTGGTTTTTCCCAGGAATTCCACCCAGCCTCAGCAGGGAACATACTTCCCTCTGTGTTTCCTGCCGCCTCTTCTAGTGGCAAAGGATTCCCTCCCCACTTAGGTAATGGAGACTTGTTTGTGGGGAGCAGCCCGTGGAGATATATGGGCTTCCTTGTTGCCAAGAACAGCCATGAATAGGCTACAAAACATAGAAAAGCCAGGCACTTCCTGGAGAGTTGCTCCATCCTCCCAGCAAATCAGATTCTCAAGACCAGCTGCTCCCCAGCCTGGTTTCTTCTTGTTCTTGGAGATGGTTCCCAAGGGACACATACCTGTGAACACACTCTCTAGTAAACAACTGCACTGTTATTGAAATTTCACTCTAAAATCCCCAAACCAGGTAAAGCCTAATTGCCAGCTTTACTGATGGAAAAATCCAGGCATTAAAAAATAAATAAGAAACAAAACAAACCCCTGATTTGTTGCATCCATGGGCGTTTGGAAGAATAAAGTATTAGGCCTTTATAGTTTCTGTGGGCTTCCGGAGCTCTGCTCCCCTGAGAGCCCTTAGGAGGTCCCCAGATGTGTTGAAAAACTGAGTGGCTTAGCTGGGTCTAGAACCACAGCAGCTTCGACTCCTTGCACACTTTCTTCTGTGGAGAATGACCAGCACAACTGCCTCTGGAAAGTCTTCAGGACCTGAGCCTTTGTCTGAAAAAAGGTAAACCCCCTCCCCGAGTTTACCCACCTGCTCTGTGACTCCTCTCTGTTATCCCAGCCACAATCGACTGCATCCTCCTGACCCTTTGGGAGCAGGGTGAGGGGTATTAGAGGAGATGGCTCAGAGCAGGGGCAAGGGCAGATGTACCCTCTGGGACAAGTACCATCATTCACTGAAAGACTTTTCAAGACAAACACAGCCTCACCTCTTCAGACTGGGTGCAAGCTGAAGCACCAAAAGCCATTATTTTAGAAAATCACACAGCATCCTCCCAAGGGTCCCTTTGATTTTATGCTTGTGGAAGGTAATGGCCAAAGAGAGAAATGGAAATGGTAACGTGTATTTCGATGGTAGTCTTAGTCAAGGGGACATGCACCCAATTCCCTTCCTTATCGTTCAGCCCGAGGCAGACCCTGGCCTCTCGACTGCACAGTTCACAGCTCAGCACTCAGCAGGCATGCAATAAACGTCTGTGCCAAGTGAAAACCACTTGCTGGGGCAAACAGGAGTCAGTCTTGCTTCCCTCCCTCCCTTTTTTCCTCCTCTCCGACCACTGGGGCTCTGGTTTCCCGCAAGCAGTGAATTATTGATGTCTACTCAGAGATAACACATTGGCCCTTCCCAGGTTGCCAATGGGGTGGGGCAGGGAGGTGGCTTTGTTCAGAGTCTGTAAATAGGAGGAGCAAGTTTCTTGTTCAAACAGCACTTACAGGTAGGTGACTATTTTTGCTAAGTCATCCTGGGGATGCTCAAAGCCCCATTGTGAGATCCTTCCTGGCTCCTCCTTCCTCCCCACCCCTTTAATCAACCCTTAAGTGGGCTCACAAGGCTCTGCCACTCACTCTGCACGTCCATCATGGCTTACATTGCCAAGTCCTTCTACGACCTCAGTGCTATCAGCCTGGATGGGGAGAAGGTAGATTTCAATACATTCCGAGGCAGGGCAGTGCTGATTGAGAACGTGGCCTCGCTTTGAGGCACAACCACCCGGGACTTCACCCAACTCAACGAGCTGCAATGCCGCTTCCCCAGGCGTCTGGTGGTTCTTGGCTTCCCTTGCAATCAATTTGGACATCAGGTGAGAGGTCCCTGGACTTGGACTGCTGAAGCTCTAGAGGACTAAGGAGAGGGGGAGAATGACTGTGTGCTGGAGTGTCTGGAATTATGGGGTATGTTTTGTTAAGCAAGGTCTATAGGTACAGGTGAGTACCAGGGGAAGTCAGTATGAGTCTGTCTGTGACAGCACACCAAAGATGTGGATTTCATGGTTTCTTGTCTTCCCACTACACTCACTCCATGAGGGTTGGTACCAGGTCTGGTTTTCTCTGCACTGTGTCCTTGGTGCCTAGGGTATAGAAGACATTCATTAAATATTTGTTGAATGAATGATGGAGGAAACAGAAGATAAAGAATCAAATTAGGATTGAACTGACTCAGGAGACCGTTGTTCTCACTAGACTTGATTCTGCTATTTAATGGGTCAGTGCCCACTCAATTTTTCTGTTTTGGTTTCCTCATCCATAAACTAGGGATAATACCACTTGTCTCATATAGGAGGGCTTCCCTGGTGGCTCGGCAGTAAAGAATCTGCCTGAGTGTAGGAGACAAGGATTTGATCCCTGCGTCGGGAAGACCCCCTGGAAAAGGAAATGGCAACTCGTTCCAGTATTCTTGCCTGGGAAATCCCACGGACAGAGAAGCCTGGTGGGCTACAGTCCATGGGGTCAGAAGAGCTGGGCACGAAGGATTATTGTGAGGTTGATAGTGTAAGAGCTACAAAAGTAACTTGGAAAATATAAATATGAAAAAGCAAGCAACTTTATTATTTAGATTGAAAGGTTTTGTTTGTTTGTTTGAAAGCAGCCAAGTGGACAGTGAATTTGGGGGAAGGCAAAGGGTTTATAAAGTGCGTGTGTTGCCTCTGGGTATCATATGCTCCTCAATGTCCCTGATTAGTGGGTCAAGTTGTTACACATCTTTAGCCCACACACCTCAAGTTATCTTTTAGGGATTCTTCTATTTTCACTTAGGATTTTAATAGCACAAGCAGGCAGAATGTCCCTAAGTGAACCCTCCAATTATAATCTCTTTGGTTCAATTCACAGAGGCCTGAAGGCAAGGAAGAGACTGGCAGAGATACAGGCAGGAAGGCTGAAATGTCACTGGTTGTGACAGACCTGAGCCCAAACCATGACTGCTCTACTGTACCGTCCCCGTCTCAACTCCGTTTCTAGACGTGGCCAGGACGAGAGAGATACAAGAGGCAAAACCTCCTCACAGGTGCCTCCAGCCACCACTTCAGGCCAGCCAGTTGCTGAGGGAATTCATAATGTACCAGTAGCCAGCCAGCCATGTGCATTAGGAGATAAGACTTTAATAGCCATCAACTCTGGGCTCAAGATGTCATGACGGCCTGGAACTGACTGTACTAATCGGTTCTAGTAGGTCAGAGGCGGGAACTTTTTCCCAGAGGGAGATACCGGACTCTTAGACTTGGGGGTGGGGGTGGAAAATAAGGGTTTCCATGGGCCTTTGAGGGTTGTCAGGGGTGGAGAATCCTAAGCAGGGATAAGACAGGGCTGGCAGCAGGGAGAGAAGACAGGTAATGGGTTGAGAGCTAAAGCATTCTAGCTGAGGGTGAGGTCTAAGAGGAAGGAACCATAATTACACATGCACAACTTTTGCCCTTCTTGCACTTATTTCCGTAACTTCCCCTTCCCCTGGCCTATTCCAGAAGCCTAAACCCTTTATCCTATTTAATTCATGCCTGGTGGCCATGAAGTAATTTCATATACAGTACATTCATTGTTGGTGCTAATCTATCTTATCTTTATATGGCACCTGAAAGCTAGTCTTCCTTGGATGGGGTTCTCCTTCATCAAAGTTTTCTCCTACTTGTACTTCAGATCTAGGACGAGGCAAGATGAAAGGAAGAAGCTATAAATCCCATTCTTCTAGACTTCAATTTCACCTTTAGTTTGAGGAGCTGAGTAGGGCAGAGGCCGAGGCTATATTCAACACTCACAGGTAATTAGAAGAGAGGCACAATCAGGGCAGAAGGAAAGGGAAGGTGGTGGCAGGCATGTGAGTGTGTGTGCATGCAGATGTGAGTGTGTGCAGGCTCTGTGTATGTGTGTGTGTGCCTGCAGCTACATAAGTGGAAGAAGGGTTCTAGGCAGTGTGACCTGAGCCCCCTTTCCTTTTCTACTTCCCTGAGCTGAAGGTTCCTTGAAGATTCAGACATACCCTAAGAACTGCTCAGGGTAGATCGAGAGAGAAGCAACAGCTCAAAAGCGCTAAATCTTCAGTACAAGAACAGCCAAACTAGGATCTTTGAGAACTTTCAGAAACAACAGCAAACCATCAGGACAATAGCTCTGAGAGGGAAAACTCTGAGTCAATAGTAGGGCAAAACGAACGAAGAAGAGACAGAATAGGAAGGGGGATAGACTGCAGCCTACCAGGCTCCTCCACCCATGGGATTTTCCAGGCATGAGTACTGAAGTGGGGTGCCACTGCCTTCTTCAGGAAGGGGGAAGATACCTAGAAAGAATGACCCTGTGGAGTACAGAAGAGTGAAAGGCTGTGTAGATTCTCCATCTTCCCCTTGCCTTTTCCAAGCTTTGTCTCTTTGCTCCCCCAGGAGAACTGTCAGAATGAAGAGATCTTGAACAGCCTCAAGTACGTCCGCCCCGGGGGTGGGTTCCAGCCCACCTTCACCCTTGTCCAGAAGTGTGATGTGAATGGTCAGAATGAGCATCCTGTCTTTGCCTACCTGAAGGATAAGCTCCCCTACCCTTATGATGACCCGTTTTCCCTCATGACCGATCCCAAGTTCATCATTTGGAGCCCCGTGCGCCGCTCAGATGTGTCCTGGAACTTTGAGAAGTTCCTCATTGGGCCGGAAGGGGAGCCCTTCCGCCGCTACAGCCGCACCTTCCAAACCATCAACATCGAGCCTGACATCAAGCGCCTCCTCAAAGTTGCCATATAGACACTAGCAGGTCTATCTCCTCCCGCCCTGAGAGTCTTTCCTGAGCATTCACTGTGCCCTCAGAAGACTGCTGGGCCCAGGCTTTCCCTTCAGAACATCCCCTTCACTGAAGAGCCTTGCCTTTCTGGTCTGCCTGTTTCCTTCCCCTACCCGCAACCTTCTGGTTGGTGATTCAACCTGAGGCTCCAAGACATGGGTGGGCTCTGTGTCTTCACAGAATGATGGCACCTTCCTAAATCTGTATGGGCGGTGTTTGAGAAGAGTGAAGGCCTGGAGCCAGCCTGTGGGCTGAGTCCAATAAAGGGTGGGTGTGGAAACGGCCAGGCTCTGTGTGTCTTTTTCCTTGACCAAGTGGGGAGGGGTGGCAGGGCTGCAGGCAGAACTGGGGGTGGGCAGCACGCAAAAGCTGAGGAGGGGGCCTCTGATCAAGGGGACGCCCCAATTCCTGTCCGGAAAGCAAGCTCTGGTAAAGGTCAACAGTGGCAGGTGGTTTCGGGAAATGTGAACTGTCTTATTCCTTTATGGCTCTTCTTCCGGACTGAGGAAAGAAGGTGATAATGAGAAGAAAGGGGAAGTGGCAGAAGCACTGGGAAGGTGGTCAGAGGATTCCAGTTAGGAAGATGTCAGTTCCTCTGTGGGTACTGGGCTGACCAAACGTTATCTGCATCTTGAGACAGTGAATTTGGTCCACTTACTGACAGAAAGGGTGTGGCAGGGACAGTTACAGGGAACACAAAGAGCTCTTTGCCCATCTCCTGAGCACCTAGTGGAGTAATGTTTGTTTTGGATGCATTGTTAGATGGACTCGCCCTTCTTTTTAAAGTTCGCATTACACCCCTATCGTTCTCACACGCCCACATTCACAAAAGGGATAAGTTTAGGCGTGGACGGTTGGTTTCACTTCCTGTGAGGGCAGGGAAGGGAGAGGGCCTCCCTTCAGACAGTCAGACTGTTTATAACCCGACATGATAGCTGTTCTCTGTGAGGACAGAGTTCTGCCGAATGGCTTGGAAGGATGGTGCCCTCGATTCCTCACCTAGTGCAGGTGCTCTCAAAAGCACCACCGAGGCCAGGCTCTGTCATACTCTAGAAAAGAAGAGTCACCGCCCCCCACTCTGTCCCACAAACCTCTTCCTGGAAACCTCATTTTGCCTCTCCTTCTTCGATCACTATATGGAATATTTTACTTCTCAGGGACAATTCTCCCAGCTGGACACATCAGTTTGAGAACCCCACGCGGAGGGGAAAATTCTTTTTCTAGGATGTTCCCCATAACTGTTTTCCAAGCACTCACATCATCTGAAAAGTAAATGTGGGATAGAGGTTAAGGATCCCCACTGTCTGACCTTCTACTAAAGCTGTCATCGATGGTGCTTTATTTCAAAACGGTAACCTGAGTGGTACAGTGGGAATCCCCTGGCATGTTTCTGAAGGCCTCCTGCTAAATTAAGGTCGCCCTTAACTTGACTCTTGAGAACTCAAGCCTTTTAAGATTTCTACTGTCAGAGCCAACAGCTAGGGTATGGGTTCTATTTTTTTCGTAGGGGGCAAGATTAAGCACTGATTCTAGAGTAAAAACTGCTTCCCTGCAGAAATAAAATGGGACTTCCTGTGGAATGCCGGCATGATTTGTTCATCATCTTCACAGTGCCATTGCCTGCTCTGACGTCCAACAGCAGAGCCAGCTTTCCTGGGCACGGACACTATGCCATAGGCAACTGGGGACCTCATATGCCAGAACAATGTCTTGGGTCTTCCCCAGGAGGCTCAAGTTTAGAGAATTATTTAGAGAGTCCCAAAGGAATGTGAATTACACTATAAGTGATTTTGCAGAGTCAGAATGGGCCATGGTGCTAGAAGAGGGCTCCTCATTTGGGCAGGGAAATGTTGTTTGCTTCAGAAATGAGGAATTATTTCCTTTATTCCTCATCTTGTTTGTCCCCTTTACATCCTCAGATGTATCAGTTTATGGTCATAAACAGCCATGGCAAACCTTAATGTAATCACCCACTTTTCTAGATCAACATGATGTTTTAATCAAATTTCCCCAGGGGCACTCAGGAAGCAAGAAGTCCTATAAATAGGCTTTCCCAGAAGTGCTGAAATAATGCTACTTTAGAGGAGGGACAGAGAGAATCATTCCTCTAGGGCTCTTACAAAAAATACAGTTTAGAATAAGTGATTTTAGGGGCCCAGATACATAGACTGAAACTGATGGTTATTTCCATAACTATGTTCCCATAACTAAATCTCCTCACTTTAAGATTAAGAAAGTCCAAGCCAAATGTTTACAGGTGATTTCAAATCTAGTGATTTCTTATAATCACCATCACAACCATCATCCAAATTACCATATACCATACCCCTACACTGCCCTAAGTACTTTCTATACTCTAGGTTATTTAATCCTCATACTGATCCTGAGTAATATTTATCTCTATTTAAAGAGTTGGTAATGGAGAAAGAAACTTTTCAAGGACAAAGGTCTAGTGAGGGGCAGGGTTGAAAGTTAAACCCAGCTCAGTCTGACTCCAAAGCTTCTACAATTAACCATGACACAACCGTGCTTTCTTCTATCTCAGAGTTCCTGCAGACCCCTGACAGCTGCCTGTACACAGACTGTATGACCTAATGATGCTTTCACTTAACATTATATCATGATTTTAAAACTCTGTGAAGGAGGCATGATTGTGTCTACTTTTCCACTATAGAAGTCAAGGTACAGAGAGAATGACTTGCCCAACATCCCACAATGAGCAGGTGGCAGAGCAAGTTTCAAACCCAGGTCTCTTGATTTCCCTTCTACCCAACCACAGCATATCTCACAATAGAGACTTGTACTATAGTCAAGAAACATACATTTTAAAACTGACAGCCTCAAATTCTGTCAAGTTTAACTTAGCTTTGCTTACAAAAAAGAATGAAACTGAAAAGGATTCTTGTTACATTGAAATAAACGACAGTGAATGTATACTTCTTAGTGATGACTTACAAGCTAACAAACCATATCTGCCTCTGTCTAGACTATATCACATGTCAATTAATTAGCATTTGGAGAACTCAAGACCATTTGAGTAAGATAGAGCAAATTAAAACTATAGCAAACATGCTGAGCTTTGAGTTTCAGGAGCCTGACTAGGTCGACCCCAGCCTGTACATCATGAAGCAGGGAGAGAAAGAATGAGATGCCAGCACAAGTTCATGTTTCCCACTACACTCCCACGAAGGTCCTTTCTTCTTCTTACATCTCAGAGAAAGACGTAAAGAAGACAAATGCTTTTGCCTGGTTCCCCTTTACTTAAACAGAGAAATACAGAAGTAGAACTGCATTTAAGAGGTCTTTGTTCTATTAGATCCACCAAAAAATGCTATAAGATATACAAGGAAGATCGCCAAACACAGTACAATGCTGGTTTAATAATAATGAAATATATAAGTAGGATCTTACGTTTAAATTTTTTGTAATATATTGTCCAAAAACAGATAATTATAGACATGAGGATATTGGGAAGGGCATATAAATTCATACTCTTGAACTCCAAAAGACTTAAGTTGGAAGTAATAGCAAACTCCAAGAAGGGACAATTCAGAAACTATAATGGGCTTAGTGCTGCTATTTAAAGTAATGAAACATTTTCTCTGCTTTCTGGATTCAATTCACTAAATGATTTCCTCAGCAGGTCAGATATAGATTTGCAGAAAGTGGAAAACATTTTCCAGGAATAAAACAACTGATCCCTAAGAACAGCTGCGTTACTTTTCTGAATAATAAATCTTAGTCTGACATGCCCAGATTCCTCAGAGTGCTGTCACTGATATTCTCGACCTCTTCCTAACCTTGCCAGACTCTCACACTTCATGTGTACTGAACACTATGACTGTGAGAGCATCACTGTACTACGTGACCTGGACTCAGTTGCTTAACTTCTTTTTGCCTTAGTTTATCTGGCTCTAAAACTGGGTAACAATAGTACCTACCCTCATGGAATGGTTAATGAGGACGAAACAAGTGCTTAAAATGGCCTTGGCACATAGTAAGTATTCAGTAAACCTCAGCTATTATCATTATTCCTGTTACATAACAAAGCTTTCTCCTGATATCAACAACTTGGCTCACTCCGTTCGGAGGGTCTGAGATAAGAACAAGAAACAATTCTGCTTTAATGCCTGACGCTTAAGTTTTGATTTCAGAATGAGAACTAACTAAAACAATCTCATCCTATCTAGTACTTTATATGCCTTCCAAAGCATTTTACATTTACATGATTTTTGAATCTTCTAACAATACCATGAAGTATAATATCAATTTATACTACAGCGATTCTATAGAGACAATAAAGTCTAGCATGACGCTTTGCTTAATGGTTATACTGCTACCAAATGGCAGAGGCCTAAATGCCAGGTTTTACAACACCCAAGCCAGTGTTCTTTCAACTATGCAAGGTAAGATCTCTTTAGAGCAACTGAAACCATTCTACTTTATTAACTAAAGTCTGTTCTTTATTCAGATTTCCTTAGTTTTACCAAATGTCCTTTTTCTGGTGCAGGATCTCATTCAGGATACCAGATTACATTTAATAGTCATGTGTCTTTAGGCTCTTTATGGCTATGAGAGCTCCTCAGATTTCCTTTCTTTGACGACCTTGACAGTTTTGAGGAGTACTGGTCAGGTATTTTCCTCAATTGGGATTTCTCTCTCAACGGATTTATCTGAAGTTTTTCTCATGATTAGACTGAAGTTTTGGGTTTGGGGGAGGAAGACCCCAAAGGTAACATGTCATTCTTATCACATATCAAGAGTAATGCTATCAACATGGCTTATCATCAGTGATGTTAATCTTGATCACCAGGCTAATGTCTGTCAGATCTCTCATTGAAATAAAAGTTAAAATTACTTTTCCCCCTTTCCATACTCTACTCTTTGGAAGGAAGTCATGTAAACCCATAGTTAAGGAGTTAGGAGTATCTACATACATTATTTGAAATTTTCCTATGTGGGGGACTTAACTATTCTCTCCAATATATGTATTTATTCAGTCATTCACATAGGGACTCATGAATATTTATTTTATAGTTTGGGTTATAATCCCATACTACTTTATTTTGTTGCTCAGATTGTTCCAGCCTTGGTCACTGGGAGGTTCTTTGGGGGGTTCTTCTGTCCCTTTGACATACTCCCAGTCACTGTGATTTCCCTTCAAGCACTTCCTTTTTTTATGGCTCAAGATACTCCAAGCTCACCTTGTACATTTACTGCCCCAGTCCTAGACTCAGTCACTTCTCCAGGGAGTCCTAGATTCCTGTTGTTGGAACCGAGATGTGGGCACTAGTTGTGCTTTCCATCCTAGTTCTTTTTCAGCCACTTACAGCTAACAAAGATGCCTCATCCTGGCTGCACTGATACACACTGGGAACTTTAGCAGAAGAGCTCAGCAATCTCCTAAATTATTTCTGTTGTGGGGGCAGTGGGGCCTGCACTACACAGCTTGTGGGGTCTTAGTTTCCCAGCCAGGGACTGAATGCTGGCCACAGCAGTGAAAGTGCCAAGTTCTAACAACTGGACTGCCAGGGAACTCTTTTTCTTTCAAAGAACAGGTGAGTCTAAGCAGCAAAAAATAATATGCAAATAATTTCCATTATAAACTAAGCAAATCATCAGGCTTGCTGTATTGTAAACCAACACAACAGTGTTATTACAGAACTGCAGAAGGATGCTTAGAATAACAGAGTCATTTGTCGGGGGTCGTCCGGGAGAATACTGATAGTATCTTCGGCTTTACCACATAACAGACACAGCATGGTATATTCCTGGAACAAGAGAAAATGCACAATTACCTTGAGGAACCAGCAGAAACAGCCTTCATAACTTTCTCTGGTGAACCTGTCCTCTGTAAACTGTCATGGATATACTATCTGTACAGTAGATCAATTTCTTCAACTTTCTTCCTATAAGTGAAGTCTTAGGTTTAGTCTGTGTAACCCACAACATTTTGTTTATATAAATTTAATACATGCTGATGCTCTATGCTGTATTTACTATGTTTACAAGAATGTCATCTTGGAAAGGCATGGCTACTTCCTGGATTTGGAAAACACATATACTGGGCTTACTCAGTGCTGCTATTTAAAGTAATGAAACAATTTGAGTGTGCGCCCCTGAGGACAAATTTCTGTTCTTAGAGCTGTTCCTTTCTAAGATATTCAACACTAATACGCAACAGAAACAATTTTTAAAATAAACAATTATGTTAAATCCACTAGTATCTCATGTCTCATATTTAGATAGCTAGTTTTCTAGAATTTGATCTTTTTAAGGAGTTTTATGTTTCCTGGGCTTAACAAATGTCCAGACTGGCGACAGAAGGTATTTTGTTTTAAGCAAAAATCCTCAGGGCAAAGTTCTGTTTTTATAGCTGTTCATTTCTAGAATTTGTAATATGGTCATAAACTATAGAAACATATTTCTTTCAAATCTTTTACTTAAAAACCTTTTATCTTCTTTAGGAAAACAAGCATCTATACTAAATCTATTAGTATTTCCACACCTGACATTGAGATTGCTGGCTGCTGGAAATTGATCAGTCAAGGCAGTTTGAGTTTCATGGGTCTGAACAGTCACTAGAGAGGGTCAGAGAGGTAAACAGTGACCACAGTACGAAGACTCAGAACCAGCAACTGCTACCATTTCTTGCTAGAGAGTTCAGCAGGAGGACTTAGTTATAGCAGTAGAAAGACTGTTTCCTGAAAGACCACATTTAATTTTAAAGTCTATTCCACTCACACAGTAGAAATAGAGGCTAGAGCTCAGCAAACAAATAAGAGTCTCATGAATCAAAAATAGTTAAAACCCACTCTCTCCAAGGTTTTACTGCTTTCAAATTCTGCTTTCACGCACTAGACATTACTAGTAGAATGTCAACCTCTCACTGGAAAAGAAGAAGAAAATAATAATAAACCCAATATGGGAAAATATGTGAAGCTAGACAACTATTTGAATTTTCAACCAACCTACCCAATGACAAGTTTTCATTAAGTGCCTAAAGGCTCTGTAATATGCCAGGCACACTGGCAGACATGGGAAAAGGTGAGGACAAGGTCTGACCTTGCAAAATTTACAGTGCAACTTGACAGAAAGAAAAAACCTAACATATGGTATAATCTGGAAAAACTGTTAAATCAGTAAGACTGATTATACCTATAATCTTTAATTTATAGGCAGTCTGGAATCCAAATTTCATTGCAGGTCAATTATTTGGAATGCAGAAGCAGTTTCCCACAGAAGTAACATTACACAATGCAGTTAGGTTCCCAGGGAAATCCAGGGAGTCTTTTAAATTTATACTGCACAACTCCTATAGAATCTAACCACACAGAGAAGTGTTTCTGTGGGAAAATATGTCTAGAATTCTCACTTGGGATGCCAGGAACATATCTTCTTGTGCTGCCAAGAATATGGTGGGATCAGGACACTTTTCACCCAAATTGACCAAGTTAGGAGAATCAGAATTCCTCCTAGTCATTCACGGAGATCTTCAAAGGCTCCACCTGGGCAAAGCCTGAGGGGAGTGATCTGGAAGAAATGGTGGGGTGGGTGGAATTCCCTTTGGGTAAGATCAGATCCTGTGTTTTACACTGAGGGTCCCACGGGGCTCTTCCCTCTATTACTACCTGCTAATTCTGACCCTCGGTCCTCTCCTTCCCTGGTCCACAGACAAAGAAAAAGCAGTCTCAGTTTCCCTCTTCTTTACTGAGGCAAATATATAGCCCTTTTAATGGATTTTAGGGTGATATAAAAAATACAGGATGCCTGTAATCACTTACAACTTATTTTCCATTTAAACTCTGTACTTATGTCTCTACTTTCCCCTCAACACTTGCCATAAGAAAATCTTATTTTAACAACATTGTTTGTTAAAAATGAATCTACTTAAAAACAGAATCTTTATCTTTTAGAGCTTCATATTGAAATATTTACAGAAGTAGTAAATGTTTGGGATTTGCTTCAAAGTAATCCTGAGAGGTACAAATAAAGCAAACTGAAGCTGGGAACTGAAGATTAACACACTATTCTGCCTTTTTCTCTTTTGACCACACCCCGTGGCATGCAGAACTTCGGGGTGTACCTGAGGGAGTATACCTGAGGCCCCTGCAGTGGAAGCATGGAGTCTTAACCACGGGACCTCTGGAAGTCCTAGTCTGCCTACTTCTGATTTAAATTTCTCGTAAGACATTTCAAACAAAGCAAAACATTACCAACAGTGGGAATCCCACCCTGAACCTGAACTACTGTTGGAATAAGATGGGGGCTGGAGTGGGAGGCTGAGGAAAGTAAGTCACAGCAGCTGAGAATGAGGACTCCTTGGGGTCATCAGGCTGAGATAGAAGTTACCAATTGACTAGTTACGAATCGGGGGCTGCAATAGATACAAGAAGAGTTCAAAAAAGGGCTAGATTACTAAGAAGCAGAAGGAGACACAATTTAAGTACAGCTTAAAAGAGGTAAGATTTAGTTAGCTTGAACACAGTGAAAGGGACAAGTTAAGTAAAGGAAACAGCACAGATAAAGACAGTGATATGGAACAGGGCAAGTACACCGCGTAAGGAGCAGCAGAGGAGTGTCAGGATGGGGTGTTTCCAGAAGATTAACTTGAGGGCAGTGTGCATGACTACAGTGTGGAGACTGCTGCAGTATTTTAGGTTTGAGCGGTATGGTCCTTCACATGAAGCGTGACAGTGGAGCCAAACAAAAGAAAGAGAAACAAAGGGAGAAAGGAGGGCAGAGGGAACATTAGGGTTAGAGGAGATCCAGGACATACCCTAGGTTTCATCAGAGACTGAGTCTATGTGTGCTCAGTATCTGAGAGAGTAAAGAGTAGGTTCCTAGACCAGAGGCCAAAGCTCAGGAGAAAAGATGTCAGGGAGAAATAGGAAAGGAAACCACAGAGAAAGCAAGGCAACTGTCAAAATGATTTAAAAAGAAAAAAGTCTAGCACTATGGACCCCAGAAGATAAAATGCTCCAAAAAGACAATGGTTAAAAAAACCAGATCCAGAAAGACATTAAGAGAGATAAGAAGGCAAGGTCATAGGATTTGGCTACATTATAGGGAATCTATGAGAGAATAATTTCAGTAAAGTGAAAATGAAATTTGAAAGTAAAGTGAAATTTGAAATTCGAAAGTAAAGGGAAAACCAATTTGTAGATTGTTAGGAGGAGCAAAGGGAAATAAGGAAAATAGGGTAAAGAGCTATTCAAGTAAAGAAGCAAAAGGAAGGAGAGAGATGATCAGAGGATGAATCAAAGAAGTAACTGAGTGAAACAAAAGAATTTTAATTTACTTTTAACAAATACAGAAGAACTAAATACATTTAATGTAAAAATGCTTTAAATCTCATTGAGAAAAAGCTAGGAGGAGAGAAGGTAACATGAAGTTCCTGAGGAAATGCATTGTGGGGATAACAGAGAGGAGGAAATAACACTTTTTACAACAGGAGGGAAAGAGGAGAGACTAAAGCTGGGACAATGCTATGAATGGTGTGCAAAAGGAGAGCAGTGAGAAATGAGAGAAAGGAAGGCTGCCAACCCAGTGAGAACCTTGGGATGGGAGGCTTGGGCAGTATACTGGAGCTAAAGATAGCTATTCTAGAAAAGCCAAAGAGGTAGTCTGAAAGCATCATTTTAAGACAAATATGCTGATAGCAAAATAAAGAACACGGGGGTGGCAGGGAGTGGATGTTGGGAAAGAGAGAACTGGAGGTAGAGTGCAGTTTAAAAACGAGTTTATTCCCAAGAGAATTCCACACTATCTAGGCATTGTGACTACAGCCATCTTCCTTTCCCTTCTTCCTACCCCAAAGAACTTCTGGGACAGCTTTGAAAGTGGCTGTGCTCAGTCATAAAGGAAAATCTGCTAGGCCTTGGTCTCGTGGTGGTGACACACTATGGCTCAATTAGGGCATAAACAGGCAATCTCAAGATTCACTTAGGGACTCTAAAAACCTCACAGGAGCTTCAGGAACCGCTGGAAAATAGCTATAAGCACACCTGTCCTCCCATGAATGGAGAGAGATGCTCCTTTAAGTCCTTGACATGTTCACTCCCCTATTTGGCCACTACTCATTCACTGAGATCTTGATTTTGCCCAAAGAGACACCTATTATATAAGAATCTTTGAGGCATAATTTTTGGATGCTGGGGAGATGCGGTCAGGATGTTATTTAGATGGACCACAAGATATTAGACCAGATTCTGACAGGTGACTAAGTGCCTTCTTCCACACTGAAGTAAAAATGAAAGTGGTTCTCTTGTACTATTTTATAAGATTCTACTGTAGAAGATTTTTTCCCTAATCATAGTAGTACCAAAAAAACAAAATTCCCTTGACAGTAAAAAGCTCTTACCTGACATTTATATCCTATGACATGTAGTTCACAGGAAATAAGTAACTCAATCTGAAGCCTTGAAAGTGGAGGCAGTGAGGGGCGGACACAGGGGAGTGTGTCCTTGGGTTCCCAGTTTGTCCGTGGCTCTCCCCACTGTCCAGCTCTTCTCCCTCACTGTTAGATCTGTGAATCTTCAGCAACTGCAGGCCTATACCAGCCTGTAGGATTTTGTAGAATTCTTCACATGCTCTCACAGTTGTATAAGGACTAATCTTTTAATAGATCCCTATTCTCTACCCTTACAGTGGTTCAGCTTCTCTCCTCCAACCATGATACACCTATCGTGTTATTTTACTTATCAAATAATATTCAAATATCCTATCAAAATTGAGACCACAGAGTTGCTGACTACAGTCCTACAACAGAAACAAAGATAATCTCATGGTCACGATTTCCATGCTCTACAAGAATGGTGGCAGTGGGCAGACCAACACTTAAAGCCAACAACTGTGCAATCAAATAACTGGGTAGAGAAAAAAGAGGCCCAATGGTAACCTTACAAGAAGCCATAAGGTGCTACTCTTTATAAGCAAAAATGACAGGGCAGCGATATCATCTGTAAGGCGTGCATTTTGCTTTGTGACTCTTGTGAAGACAGGTTTGAACAGATCCACCCACATCTAAAGTGTCTGTCTCACCTTACACAAGTGGAAGAGAGGGATGGTCTCCTCTAACATCTGGGAGCACTTCATTTACGAAGATTATACCCAGATTTGTCAAGTGTACTCTTCTTATCCCCCTTCCCCTCAATAACACACCCACATATATACATTTACCTGAAATTCATCCATGATACTGAACGTATACTCATGCCTGGCTATTACATGATGACAATTCTTACAAAGATCTGCTGAAACAGAGAGAGACTTAAATAATTAAATCTTAGATGGTGTCTGAAGACAGTAAAATTTCTATTCTTAGCATGGTATTGCTTTAAAAAAATCTTAACTCTGCCAAATTTAACACAAAGGAAACCCATTGTAATATCCCCCTTGATAAAAAAAATTCAGACTCTATTACACAGCAACACTATATAATTAAGGGCCTGAACTCAGAGACTTAATGTGCAATTCCCACTGGAAGCTAAGGTAATCAATTAACAGATTTGTGTATTTTTTAAACTAGCTGGACCTACCTAATTATATAGGAGCTTTTATTCTCAGGAATGATAGAAACTGTGCTACTACCCAAACATAAACAAAAAGCTAACACAAGACATTAAAGTGAATTTAGCAGTAATAAGACTCTAGTAAAAACAATATTATAATAGCTATGATGTATTGAGTGCTTATTGTGTGCCAGATACTACACACTTTTTATCTGTTTATTCACTTAATCTTCTCAAAACCCAACAAGGTAGATACTATTCTTATCACCTTTGTGAAATGAAGTGAAGTTAAAAGTTGCTCAGTCATGTCCAACTCTTTGCAATCCCATGGACTATACATGGAATTCTCCAGGCCAGAATACTGAAGTTCGTGGCCATTCCCTTTTCCAGGGGATCTTCCTAACCCAGGGATCAGGTCTCCCACATTGCAGGCAGATTCCCTACCAGCTGAGCCACCAGGGAAGCCGTTTGTAAGGATAAGGAAAAAAAGGCACACTGTGTGTAAGTAACTAGGAAGACCACGCTGAGTTAGGAAGTGTTGGAACCAGAATTCAAACCCAAGCTTTCTCACTCCAGAGCCCTTGCTTTTGACCACTATCCTCTATCTAGAAAAATAAAAATTAAATATGCTGAAAGAAAGAAGATTCTTCTAATGTAGAACATTTTTCTATTTTCTGACTCTATTCTAAAGGCTTAGTGTCTTTTTCATCCTTCTTTAAAAATATCATTATTTACACATTTATTTCATATAGTCAGAATACCAAAAAATCAGGAGACAATCAAAAAGGAAATGTGAATAGTTAAAATAGCTTCCACAATATCTGAGCACTAAAGTCTGCTGCTGCTAAGTCGCTTCAGTCGTGTCCAACTCTATGCGACCCCATAGATGGCAGCCCACCAGGCTCCCCGGTCCCTGGGATTTCTCCAGGCAAGAACACTGGAGTGGGTTGCCATTTCCTTCTCCAATGCATGAAAGTGAAAAGTGAAAGTGAAGTCGCTCAGTCGTGTCCGACTCTTCGCGACCCCATGGACTGCAGCCCACCAGGCTCCTCCGTCCATGGGATTTTCCAGGCAAGAGTACTGGAGTGGGGTGCCACTGCCTTCTCCGCACTAAAGTCTACGTGTATGTAAATTTACTCAGAGATTCTTAGTGCCAACCTCAGAACTGATTTTTTATTACACAGTTATTTATTTCATTTCCCAGTATCAAGGATGAGGAACAGCACATCAAGATGGCATCCATCCTTACAGCAGCAAAAGAAATGATAGACTGACAATAACAAAAAGAGACAAAAACTATAAAAGCAGAAATAAGACTTAAAAAAATTGTTTCTCAGAGCCATTTAGTGTAAGGACAAACAGCCCTAAACACTTAAGAGCTGCTGAAGCACATCATTGCATTATACTATAGTAGAAGGTGAAAATTCACATGGATGAGCCTAAGTTTAAAAAAAAGTCCCTATATCTTGTTTCAGAAGACATAGTCTTTAAAGATAAACAAAAGAAAACTGGTGCCTAAATCATAAACTTCAGCTATCTGCAAGTCATTTATGTGGAATATATGATGTTGCTAGATACATGAGATGTTACCTATATTCTCCTCTTAAAAACCTAGTGATTATGTGTTGCAATATGATAGTAATATAGACCTCATAATACTGTGCACAACCTAGTTCCCAAAAGATGACATCTACTAACAGACTTAGATGTTAAAAAGAGAGTCCACTTACGATCATAGGTAACTATTTCTTCTCCGTCTTCCTCTTTCAAAGATTTGTTTGTGATCAGCATAAAATCTCGCTTATTGCACACTGCACAGCCTGTAAAGTTCAGCAAGAAAGATCCACTTTCCAGGCAGATGTTACCCTAAAATAAGAAAAACAGGGATTTAATTTTCTTTTTGGGGGGAGATTTAATTTTCTTATATTTCAAAATCCTTGGAGAAAATGATTAATAGACTTAAAGTCTCTAAAGGCAAAAAACATGACCACAATTTACTTGCTTGAAGTTTATGCCAAGTAATTTTTGAAATTACTAGCTTTCCTCTAGAAGTATTATTCATAGTAAATAAACCTGAGGCAGTGTTAGGGCTATAAGTCTCTGAAGTCTGTAACTGTGTTTAAGAGAGAAGACTAAATGCAATTGGACATTTAGAAACAACTTAATGAAGTCTTTTTTTTTTTTTTTTAATGAAGTCTTAATATAACACATGAAAAGGAAAAGTTAGAAAATCTAATAGTCAACACCACTAAATGAGGTATCATAAAACTAGAATGAAAATTTAATCAAAATGGAAACTCTGAGCCAATAATAAAAATGATCTTATGCAATGTGATGTTCAGTTGACTGTCGAAAAAGCATTTTCTCAAGCCTTAAAAATATCAGAAAATAAATAAAGAGAAATAAACTTTCAGGTCTTATAGATATCAGTCCTTAGGATATGTGTGATTCAGGCAGAGAAGGTAATTTCTGTAATTCATCAGATTGACACCATGACATTTAAAAGAGAAAGAAACTGTAACTAAGAAACTGTAAATAACATGTTCCTGGCTCAAGTGAGGTCTTTGCTAAAGCCTTACTAGTAATTGTTCAGAACTTAATTTATTCATAAGCAACCTAATTAACCTTATTTATTTTATATTGAAGTATAGTTGATTTAACAATGTTGTGTTAGCTCCAGGTGTACAGCAAAGTGATTCAGTTTTATATATACATATATCTATTCTTTTTCAAGTTCTTTTCCTAGTTAGATGATTGTTGTTGCTGTTCAGTTGCTAAGTCATGTCCAATTCTTTGTGACCCCATGGACTGCAGCATGCCAGGCTTCCCCTTCCTTCACAATCTCCCGGAGTTTGCTCAAACTCATGACCATTAAGTCGGTGATGCTATCCAACCATCTCATCCTCTGTTGCCCGATTCTCCTCCTGCCCTCAATCTTTTCCAGCATCAGGGTCTTTTCCAATGAGTTGGCTCTTTGCATCAGGTGGCCAAAGAATTGGACCTTTAGCTTCAGTATCAGTCCTTCCAATGAATATTCAGGGTTGATTTCCTTTAGGATTGACTGGTTTGATCTCCTTGCTGTCCAAGGGACTCTCAAGGTTTTCTTCCAGCACAATTCAAAAGCATCAATTCTTCAGCGCTCAGCCTTCTTTTACAGTCCAACTCTCACATCCATACATGACTACTGGAAAAACCCAGTTTTAACTATACAGACCTTTGTTGGCAAAGTAAGGTCTCTGCTTTTTAATATGTTGTCTGGGTTTGTCATAGCTTTTCTTCCAAGGAGCAAGCATCTTTTAATATGGTGGCTGCAGTCACTGTCCACAGTAATTTTGGAGCCCAAGAAAATAAATCTGCCTCTGTTTCCACTTTTTCCCCAACTATTTGCCATGAAGTAATAGGACCAGATGCCATGATCTTAGGTTTTTTAAGGTTGAGTTTTAAGCCAGTTTTTTCACTCTCTTCTTTCACCTTCATCAAGAGGCTCTTTAGTTCCTCTTCACCTTCTACCAGCAGAGTGGTATCATGTGCATACCTGAGGTTGTTGATATTTCTCCTGGCGACACTGTTCCAGCTTTTGAGTCACCCAGCCTGACATTTCACATGATGTACTCTGCATAAAAATTAAATAAGCAGGGTGACAATATACAGCCTTGACGAACTAGTTTCCCAATTATGAACCAGTCCACTGCTCCATGTCCGATGCTAACTATTGCTTCTTGACCTTCATACAGGTTTCTCAGGAGGCAGGTAAAGTGGTCTGGTATTCCCATCTCTATGAATTTTCCACAGTTTGTTGTGATCTACACAGTCAAAGGCTTTAGTTTAGTCAATGAAATAGATGTTTTTCAATGAAACAGATGTTTAGTGTAGTCAATGAAATAGAAATTCCTTTGCTTTTTCTACAATCCAACAAAAGTTGGCAATTTGATCTCTGGTTCCTCTGCTTTTTCTAAATCCAACTTATATATCTGTAAGTTCTTGGTTTATGTACTGTTGAAGCCTAGCTTGAAGGATTTTGAGCATTACTTTGCTAGCATGGGAAATGAGGGCAACTCTATGGTAGTTTGAACATTCTTTGGCATTGCCTTTCTGCTGCTGCTTCTGTCACTTCAGTCGTGTCCGACTCTGTGCAACCCCATAAACGGCAGCCCATCAGGCTCCCCTGTCCCTGGGATTCTCCAGGCAAGAACACTGGAGTGGGTTGCCATTGCCTTTCTGAGACTGGAATAAAAACTGACCTTTTCCAGTCCTGTGGTCACTGTTGAGTTTTCCAAATTTTCTGGCATATTGAGTGCAGCACTTTAACAGCATTATCTTTTAGGATTTTAAATAGCTCAGCTAGAATTAATAAACTTTGACAAAAAGCCTGTTGCGGTCTGAACTGGTACTGCCTTGAATCCAGAAAAGTTGACTGTCAAAGACTTCAAGAAATTAAGGAATTTTTTAAAAACTCTTAAAAGAATAAACATCTAAATACCATGTTCAAATAAATTATTAACAGAACTCTGAGCACAAGTGCACACATAAACACAGGCACTTTATATAATATGGTCTAACCTCTGTAATCTGACCATATAAGCAGGCCAAATGTAAACTCTAAATACTGAAGGAAGAGAAAAGATACCTATGTACATGTTGTGAGGTAAGGAAATAAATTCTTGAAATGGGAAAATGCAAGTAAAGTACCCAAGAAACTGATGGGGCTTTCTCTAAGGGCCCTGGTCATTTGAAAGTGAGGGTAACCTTCATCAGTGAGGCATGATTATTTTATTAGATGAAGCAAGATTATTAATGTTCAAATTTGGGAAAGAAAATTAAAGAATACAGTATTCAGAGAAGTGTTTGAGGTTTTCACAGCAGGAGGAAAGAGAAGAATAAAATCTAAATCAACTCAGCAGTAATAATAGTAAGCTATAACAGTTTGAAGAAGACAGGAAAAAAAGTCAAAAGGTAACAATCTTTAGAAAATGTGATTCAGCCAAATCCTGGTTGAAGATCTATAAAGGTATACAAATACGTAGCAAGAAATGGTTAAACACTATGATGATAATTAGGATGAAAGTATATTATGATAAAATCTTACAAATTTGAGAAATCTGCAAATATATTGACAAGGATTGGGCCAGTTTGTTTCTTTCAAAAACACTATTATTTCAGATGGAATAAGTTATCAGTGTATATGTTTTGACAGGGAGTACTTAAAACTGGAAAATACAGTTTTTAAAGAACCAAATTTTAATTTTGCTGATTTTCTCCATTTTCTATTATCTCCTATTTCATTCATTGCCACTCTAATCTGTATCATTTCTAGTGCTTGCTTTGGGTTGTCTGCTCTTGCTTTTTCAGTGTCTTAGAGTGGAAAGTTAAGTTACTGATTCCAGATTGTTTTTAAAATATTTATTTGGTTGCTCCAGGTCTTCAGTTCAGTTCAGTCGCTCAGTCGTGTCCAACTCTTTGCGACCCCATGAATCGCAGCACGCCAGGCCTCCCTGTCCATCACCAACTCCCGGAGTTCACTCACACTCACGTCCTTCGAGTCGGTGATGCCATCCAGCCATCTCATCCTCTGTCATCCCCTTCTCCTCCTGCCCCCAATCCCTCTCAGCATCAGAGTCTTTTCCAATGAGTCAACTCTTTGCATGAGGTGGCCAAAGTATTGGAGTTTCAGCTTTAGCATCAGTCCTTCCAATGAACACCCAGACTGATTTACTTTAGAATGGACTGGTTGGATCTCCTTGCAGTCCAAGGGACCCTCAAGAGTCTTCTCCAACACCACAGTTCAAAAGCATCAATTCTTTGGCGCTCAGCTTTCTTCACAGTCCAACTCTCACATCCATACATGACTACTGGAAAAACCATAGCCTTGACTAGATGGACCTTTGTTGGCAAAGTAATGTCTCTGCTTTTGAATATGCTATCTAGGTTGGTCATAACTTTCCTTCCAAGGAGTAAGCGTCTTTTAATTTCATGGCTGCAATCACAATGTGGCATATAGAATTTAGTCCCCTGACCATGGTTCAAACCCGACACCCCTGCACTGGGAGCGAGGAGTCTTAGCTGCTGGACCACCAGAACAGTCCCCTGTGTGTTTGTTTTTTTTTAATATAGACATTTTAAAATGCAGCATCCATTTCCATACAACTGTTTTACAAATTATATATCAGACTCAGCATTTAATTAAATATGATTTGATGCTAAACAACAATTTGGGCTTCCTAGGTGGTGCAGTGGTACAGAATCTGCCTGCCAATACAGGAGATGACATGAGTTCGAGCCCTGGGTCAGGGAAAATTCCCTGGAGTAAGCTATGGCAACCCACTGCAGTATTCTTGCCTGGAGAGACCCATGGACAGAGGAGCCTAGTAGGCTATACTCCATAGGGTCACAAGGAGTCAGACATGACTGAGCAAACATGCACATGCAAACAACAATCTGAGTACAGGAACTTTCATAGTTTAATTTTAAAGTAAAGTATATAAAACATAATTTCTAATTTAAATATGTAACAAATTTACACTGATTACTTCCCTCTGATTAATCTAAATTTATGCTCTATTTCTGTATTGCTGGTACATTACTAAGAATGTTAAAGCCGAAACTTGAACTATATGAAGTATAGGTTTCATTTCTAATTTGATATAGAAATGTTTTATTACAATTTTGTGCCTAATCAGTTATTTTAGAAAATGCAGTAGAGTTCTAGTTCTAACTGGTTTGCTAAATGCTTTTCTAAATGAAAAAAAGTAATCTGGTTCATAGTTGAGTAAAAAAAGTTGAGTTCAAAAAATTAGTATGGTTCATTTCCAATTCGATTCAAGTCTGACTTCAAGTTCTTGGTGTAACATTACAAACAAGAGGGCCAGAGCTCTGTAAGAAATCTTCTAGGCTGTGAAAAACATTCACCACCGAAGTCCAGCCATTTTAGGAAACCAAGTGAAATGAAAGTCCCTCAGTTGTGTCCGACTCTTTTCGACCCCATGGACTATACGGTTCATGGAATTCTCCAGGCCAGAATACCATAGTGGGTAGCTTTTCCTTTCTCTAGGGGATCTTCCCAACCCAGGGATCGAACTCAGGTCTCCTGCATTGCAGGTGGATTCTTTACCAGCTGAGCCACAAGGGAAGCCTAAACAATTAACTATTTATTACCTGCTCATTCTGCATTTAGACCTACCCAACATGTTAACCCATCATTTTTCTCTGCCAAATTTTTTGAATAAGTGGACTATACTTGCTACTACCACCTTAGTACCTTTTTCTTTGCTAGGTTCAAGCAGAATGGCTTCTGCTGTTACTGTCCTTAAAAGTATCTCATGACTTCAAAAAAAATCCCAGAGTTGGAGGGATCCCTGAGACTTCGAGACATCATTTAGTCTCTACTGAATGAAAAGCAGAGTTCAATTTCTTTAAGGTTACCCATTCCATTAAAAAAAAAAAAAATCTGTTAGAAAGTTCTTTATTCTGATTTAAAGCCTATAGCCCCCTAACATCCATCCACTAATTATTTCTGAATCTGCCTTCTGGAATTTCAAATAAAAGTCCAATTCTTCCTCATGACAGTTTTTAATAACTTTAGAACAGAATAAAAATCAGAGAAAACTGCTTCAGGCACTTTCCTGGTTTTCCAATCACCTCAAAGCTTTACTTTTATTTTCTTCCTCTACTTTTATTTTCACTTTCTAAATTCATTTAATCCTTGAAGCTCAGTTCTTGACACTGGTTGATTCTCTACATTCTTTTCCTAAGTGAACAAATTCTTCCTGACTCCTTTATTTGGTTGACTCATCTGTTTGAATCTCTTACCCAAACGGTCTTCCTATATTTTTACTCTATTCCTGGAGTGTTACAGTTTCAACCTCACATGAAACATGATTTTAAAAAAAAAAGCAATCTGATCATTTGCTCCCCCAATTTTGGTTCTCCTTCCCATATGGCTCAAACTTCTGTAATACTTCCAAAGTTCCCAGCTGCCTAGATAGAAAACTCTTGAGATTATGAATGCTCTTCCCTTCTTCCCTCCTACATTAAATTGCTTTAGTCCTGTTAATTCTTTCTTTGATATGACGTCTTCATCATCTCATGCCTATAACTACAGCTGCCATTTGGTTTCCCCAAATGCTCTGTACGGCTGTCCTTTTACATTTTCCCCCATCCCATCATCTCAACATACAACCATACGATCCACTTTCCTATATAGCAGGTTTCAGAGTCGTTTCCTTATTCTTTTTTTTTTTGGATGGCTGTCCAAAGCCTAAAGTGTATAGTCTAAACTTCAATATAATTTTTGTCTTTTGATAAGCTCAACTCTTAAAAATCTAACTATATATATATATATACTTTTTTTTTTTCTCCTGGCCTCACCTCGGCATATGAGATCTTAGTTCCCGGACCAGGGATTGAACCTGTTTCCCCTGCAGTGGAAGCCGAGGCAGGGAATTCCCCAATTTAATATATTATCCACAGCAAACATCTTCCTCATGGTGCTTATAATGTGCAGTTTTCATTACTGGATTCACAAAAATCTCTCTTTAAACTTAAAAAAAAAAAAAAGTATGAAATAGACCATAATACAGAAAAGTATGTGAAATGTAAAGGCATAAGGCCTCTACCTATTAAGTGTCTGTAGGACCGCAGTCTTGATAACCAAAAATATCTCCCGCTATTGTCCAATTCCCTCAGGAGGCAGAACTGCTCCCAGTTGAGAGCCACTGCTCCATTCACTCACGGCTTTCTGTTCTATGACCACACCACATTTTTCCAGCCTGGCAACCCACTCCAGTGTTCTTGCCTGGAGAATCCCATAGACAGAGGGGCCTGGCAGGCTACAGTCCATGGGGTCTCAAGAGTTGGACACGACTTAGTGGCTAAACCACCACCACCACAAACAATGCCGTTATGAACATTCTCCAGGAACATGCATTTATTTCTCTAGAATCGGAATTGCCAGGTCATTCAGGATACATCTTTTTACTTTTTTTTATATAATGCTAGACCTTTACTTTCAAAGAGGTTATACGATATAAGTGTTCATGATGTACTATAAAAGCCTCCCAAAAGACTACTGCTGCTGCTGCTAAGTCGCTTTAGTCGTGTCCGACTCTGTGCGACCCCATAGATGGCAGCCCATCAGGCTCCACCATCCCTGGGATTCTCCAGGCAAGAACACTGGAGTGGGTTGCCATTTCCTTCTCCCCCAAAAGACTAAGTATTACTCAAATTATTAAAGAGACAGAAGCAGCCTATATGAGAATCCTTGTTATTTCTCCCAGCCTTCAGTTCTTCCTTTCCTTTTCCACCCAAGTCTCAAATGAACGCCACCTTTCTTTGGGGAGAACACCACTATTTCCTATTGCTCTCCCCCTTCTCTACACCTGAATAGTATTTAGGTACTAGTCATTTTTTGCTAGCCACGTGATCCTGTAAACGTACGCTCTTCGACGGCTCGCAAGTTAACACGCATACAAATGTTCAGTAACTATACGTTGAACGAAACGAGAGTAAACAAGCTTCGCGATTTCCTGAGCCTGAAAGGAACCGAGATTTAAAAGAAGGTTAACAGCAAGGAAACCAGAATTCCAGTCTTGCCTTTCATACTAACTAGAATGTGAACTTTCTAACATACTAACTAGAATGTGAAAGAGATTTGCCGCCTCCAGGCATTAATTTCATCAGCAAAATTGGGTTAGAACAGATGACTTCAGAGGTCCCTTCTAGCGCTCGAATTCGGGAGGAGCACTGAATGCCATCAAATCAAGCTTGAGGATAAGACCAGGGTAGGGGTAGGGGCGAACTCTGTTCTCGGCTGGGTTGGTGGTGGTGGTAGGATTTTTTTCCCCTCCCCTGGAGCTCAAGAGAAATGAAGCGACGGCTGCTCCCAGTCTCCAGGGTGGGGATCTGCAGGAAACGACGGCTGAAGGCTGTCCCCACTGTCAGGTACCTAGATACAGCTACCGGGTCACTGGATGGGGTGGAGCGGCTGAGTCCGCCCCACGCCAGACCTCCCAGGGGTACGAGAAGCCTCAGGGGCGGCCATGGCCCAAGGGAGCGGGCAGTTCTCGGCGCCCACTCGCTCACCCGGTTGGGATATTCCTTCTCCACACAGTCCACACACATCGCGACGCCGTTATCAGCGAAGATCCTTCGGTGCTTCCGGGAAGACGAAACCTCGCGAGAGTTCAAAGAAGGTCGCCGCATGCGCCCACAGTATTAGATCCTGGAGTATTTGGTCTCAGGAACCAATTCCAAGTCTCCGCCCCTTAGCAACGGTTGTTAGGGCAGGATCTGTTTTCTCAGACAACAAGAACTGAGAGCCAAGAGGACTTAGGAAACCTTCCTAATAGAGCGGAAGGGACCATGGACCTTGTGGCGGGAAGGGGAAAGGGCTCTTGGACCAAGCAAAATTCTAACAGGTGCCTTCCTGAGGCTAGGCTGACAGAAAGGCAAGCCACAATACTCACGAGAGGGAATTCTTTCTCACTTCCTCGACTTACTCCATATATATAAAGCTGAAATTATAATTTGGATACATTTTTATACCATTTCTTGGGCTTCCCTGGTGGCTCAGAGGTTGAAGCGTCTGCCTGGAATGCGGGAGACCTGGGTTCGATCCCTGGGTCAGGAAGATCCCCTGGAGAATGAAATGGCAACCCACTCCAATACTCTTGCCTGGAGAATCCCATGAAGGGAGGAGCCTGGTAGGCTACAGTCCATGGGGTCGCAAAGAGTCGGACACAACTGAGCGACTTCACTTTCACTTTATACCATTTCTTAGGGCAGTGAGAGTGATAGTTCAGATCTTGGCAGGTGAATAAGCAATAAATGAAGTGTTTGGGAAGAGCCACTTACGTATAGCTCTGCAGAGAATCTCTTAAAAAGAACACAAAGCGTTAATAAGAAATGACCATCCCAGAGCCCTCTGGAAGGAAACCAAGGAAATGAGTGGTTAAAGGTCTTATCTAGGATAACAAAGCTACTCAGCCAACCAAGATAGGACTTGGTTCCTACCCTGGGCTCTGCACCTTTTTAATATAATAGCCAGTAGCCACATGTGGCTATAAAAGCACTTTTAATGTGGCAAATTTGAACTGAAATGTGTTGTAAGTACATCCTACACACTAGCTTTGGAAGACTTAGTATGGAAAAAATGTGAAATATTTCATGAGTAATTTTTATATTGATTACCTGTTGAAATAATGGGGCTAAATAAAAAATTATTAAAATGAATTTAACCTGTTTTTTTAAATTTGGCTACTATAAAATTGAAAATTACACATGTAACTTGCATCATATTTCTACTACTTGGGGCTGGCCTATACAGTTCTCTCGATCCATGTTTAAATGTGGCGTCTGTTTTTAAAGCCTAATGCCAACAATTTTACTAACTACTGTATCTATTTTATTCAGTTCTATAGACATTTGTTGAATGCCTTCACTATGCAAAGAATTGTGGGGACAACAGGAAGTTGAAAAATACATTGTTCTTTCCTACTATCCAGATATTCACAAGAGAGTCTGAGAGATAAAATGAGCACAAATATGTATAATTAACCGGTAGCTGTGGTGTCAGTTCAGTTCAGTCGCTCAGTCGTGTCCGACTCTTTGCGACCCCATGAATTGCAGCACGCCAGGCCTCCCTGTCCATCACCAACTCCCGGAGTTCACCCAAACTCACGTGCATCAAGTCGGTGATGCCATCCAGCCATCTCATCCTGTGTCGTCCCCTTCTCCTCCTGCCCTCAATCCCTCCCGGCATCATGGTCTTTGCCAGTGAGTCAACTCTTCGCATGAGGTAGCCAAAGTATTGGAGTTTCAGCTTTAGCATCAATCTTTCCAATGAACACCCAGGACTGTTCTCCTTTAGGATGGACTGGTAGGATCTCCTTGCAGTCCAAGGGACTCTCAAGAGTCTTCTCCAGCACCATAGTTCAAAAGCATCAATTCTTCAGCACTCAGCTTTCTTCACAGTTCAACTCTCACATCCATACATGACCACTGGAAAAACCATAGACTTGACTAGACGGACCTTTGTTGGCAAAGTAATATCTCAGCTTTTCAATATGCTATCTAGGTTGGTCATAACTTTCCTTCCAAGGAGTAAGCATCTTTTAATTTCATGGCTCCAATCACCATCTGCAGTGATTTTGGAGCCCCCCAAAATAAAGTCTGACACTGTTTCCACTGTTTCCCCATCTATTTCCCATGAAGTGATGGGACCAGATGCCACGATCTTAGTTTTCTGAATGTTGAGCTTTAAGCCAACTTTTTCACTCTCCTCTTTCACTTTCATCAAGAGGCTTTTTAGTTCCTCTTCACTTTCTGCCATAAGGGTGGTGTCATCTGCATATCTGAGGTGATTGATATTTCTCCCAGCAATCTTGATCCCAGCTTGTGCTTCTTCCAGCCCAGCGTTTCTCATGATGTACTCTGCATATAAGTTAAATAAGCAGGGTGACAATATACAGCCTTGATGTACTCCTTTTCCTATTTGGAACCAATCTGTTGTTCCATGTCCAGTTCTAACTGTTGCTTCCTGACCTGCATAGAGGTTTCTCAAGAGATTGTGGTGTAGGCGCATAAAATAGAGAGACTACTTCCAGGTGGATTGGGAAAGAGGGATTTAGATCCTGAAGAATGTGTAAGATTTCAAAATGCAGAGAGTTTTAGTATATTAATTTCAGGTGGACCATGCCAAGGCGTTTGGATTTTATCCTGCAGGAAATAAGGAGCCACTGAAAGTTTGAGCATGAGAGGGATAACAGAATGTGATTTAGAAAGATTATTTTAGCAGCTTAAAATAATAGCAAAAAAAGATTATTTTGGGGTTGATTAGGACTGGAAGAAATTGTACATGGAAAGGCAGACACCAACAGGAACCACAAGGGGGAGGTATATAGCTTTCTGTCTCATCAATAATAGAAAACATGCATGATTAAAAAAAAAAACTTAACAAATAGAAAATTACACTGCAGTCAAAGATCTCAAAGATTCAGTTTTTAGCATGAACTGATTTAATTTTCTGAGGCATGAAAGACAATCTTCATATTTACCAGCATCTTTTTTACCTTCCCAGAGTGAGATAGTATCTTGTTACTAAAATGAGCAAGTGAGTAAAAGGCCATCTTATTCACAGGCATAAAAATTTGAGAGCTGATGGCTATCCACCTGACCTTGGGTGGCCTCAGCCTGCAGCGCTTGAAGCAGGCTTTCAGTTCCCCAACCAGAGACTGAAGTCAGACTGCGGCAGTGAAAGTATAACAAGACCCAGGTCTGAACAGCAGAAAATTAACTTCCACAAAGAAATGGAAAGTAGTGAAACAAGTAAAGTGTTTATCAGGAGAAAGAAGAGTAAATGTGAATAGACACACAGGCGAGCTCAGAGAGAGAGTCATGCCCTCACATGCTGTGCTTAGTTGCTCAGTCGTGTCTGACTTTTTCCGACCCCATGGACTGTAGCCCACCAGGCTCCTCTGTCCATGGGGATTCTCCAGACAAGAATACTGGAGTGGGTTGCCATGCCCTCCTCCAGGGCATCTTCCCAACCCAGGGATCAAACCCAGGTCTCCCACATTGCAGGTGGATTCTTTACTACCTGAGCCACCAGGGAAGCCCAGTTCTGCATCCACATGTGATTTATCTCAGGGCTTGCCTGTGTGTGCACGCATCTCTTAACCAAGATGGATTCTAACTTAGAGGACTGTGGATAGGTTGACATCACTCCTTTTTTGATCTCCCTGGAGCCTGTCTACACATGCATAGTTAGGAAGGTCTTCTTGACTTCAAGAATGAGAAATATGTTGTCTCTATTTGGGCAGGGCTTAGCTCCTCCTTTGCTTCATCTTGGAGTATCTGTCCACAGGGGCAGACTCCAGCTGCTCAGCCTGAGGCCCATCTATCTCCTGCTTTACACCCAGTGACATTTTCCATCCAAATCTGACTATGTCCACGGGAGAGAGGCAGCAAATGAGACTGGTGGGAGGAGGTGAGCAGACCAGAAACTGAAGTGTGATTATGGTAATAGAAACTTGAAACTTGAAAGTCTCTGAGATTGACAGGTGGAAGAAAAGAAAATAGAGACTGCAAAACAGAAGCAGATTAGCACCTGAAAGGAATGGACCAAGTAGTGGTATAAAATTAGCAAAAAAAAAAAGTGCAAAAAAATATATTTTCTTTTCTTTTATATTAACTATATAAAATAAAGTTTGCAATAACAATTTAAGGGGTACCTTCTAATAGCATTTTCACTGACACAATACCCACAGGAATCTTTAATAAATATGTGATGTCAATAATGTATATCATACATGCCCATGTGTTGCAGTTTATGCATGATATTATCTCTTGATAAAAGGAATCCATAGGAAACTAAATGTTAAAAATGGTTCAATTTCATATGCTAAACTACATTTCTGGGGCAAGATTTAAGTTTTCCCTTAAGACGGCAAATTGAATCTCTTTTTAACACCCTTCTTTTCTAGTACCTTTTTTCTTTTGCCTTTTATGATGCTAGAAGCCCAGAGGCTGCAAGGATGCAGTGCTGAGCATGCCTGTCCTCTTCATCCTTTGTTGAAAGGGATAAGGAAGCACCCCAGAGCCTTAATTTCACAGGTGGAGGGAAGCTCATCTTCAAGCAGAAGCTCATTTGCTGGGTGAAGTTATATGTCATTCTTTCCATTGTCTCTGAGGGAAGTCATGAAATAGGAGCAGTGTCTTTACCTGACTTCACCTTCCTGGGATGAATGAATTAGCAGCAATCCTGGGTTAACCCTGTAAGCCCAGGTGAACCTGGCTGAAGGCAGGTACAACAGAGCTTCTGAAAGTTCAGGGCTGGCCTCTGTTTTTTTAATCTCAGTAGCCAAGTTGGACTTTCTTCCTTTTATGGTTCTCATAGCTATTCAGGCTATAAACCCAGCTTTTAAATACATGGAATTAAAAAGCATGGGACTAGCTACTGTTTCTTTTTACACTGTTTTCCTCAGTTCTCCTCTCTTTTCATGAAGAGATGATCATTTCCATATGCAATTTTCATGTTTTATGTCAGAATCTAAGATGTAGTAGCCTTCGGGAAAATATTATCACTCAAATCTTACATGGATTTAATAATCAAAATGTATGTAACTGGGTTTTAGATCTGCTTTTACTTTATTTTAATCTATTTCTAATGTATGCCCCAAGGATATAGTAAGTCTCAGAGCAGACTTTTATTCACTACTACCTATATCAGATCTGAGATGCCAATGAGTTGGAATTTTCAGAAAAGTCAAGGAAAAGGAAAACATTTTTACTTTCAGAAAAGTAAGGAAAGGGAAGCCAAGAGGCTCCTGTTTTGCCCTGGACAATGGCCAGCAGAGGGAGGGTTTGCATCAAGGAAATGGAGACACAAAAGCCATAGGAATCAAGAAGCTTGGGTAAGTTTTTTTTTGGCCACCCTACTGAACAACTTTCACTTCACTTCACAAGGCTTGTGGGATCTTAGTTCCTCTATCAGGGATTAAACTCAGGTCCACAGCAGTGAAAGCCTGAGTCTTAACCACTAGACCACCAGAGAATTCCATGAAAAGGGTAGTTTTGACTTGGAATGGAGAAGGAGTACATAAACGCTATATGATATACTTGGGAAATAACTTAGTGATATAAAGTTAAAAGTTTAGATTCCAGTCCTAATCTTATCTTAATAAAAGTAGGGCCATAAGCAAGTCTCTTACTAGCTGGGCTTCAGTGTTTTTATCTGTAAAATAATGACAACAGTGAATATAACTACTGTGCAGGATTGCTTTATAAAATGATACACAAATGTTTTAGATATATGAGTAAATACACATGATTCAAGCATCCTAAGAAAAAGAACTCTGGCCATAAGCACAAGGTGGTAGAAGAGAGGATATTAAATTAGGAAAAGGGGATGGGTAATGACATAGCCTGTTCAACTTCTCTTGTGGCTCAGCTGGTAAAGAATCAGCCTACAATGCAGGAGACTTGGGTTCGATCCCTGGGTTGGGAAGATCCCCTGGAGAAGGGAAAGGCTACCCACTCCAGTGTTCTGGCCTGGAGAATTCCATGGACTGTACCCATGGGGTCACAAAGAGTCAGACATGGCGGAGCGACTTTCACTTTCAACAGCCTGCCCAATGTGTGAATCTATAGCTAGCTGAATTGTATGAGACTCTGTACTTTAATTTGTGCAAGGTGGTTTGCGTGCACTTGGAAAGACTGAGTGAGCATGTTGCTTTGAAGAGGACGCTGTGGGGGAAGAATTGTGCTGGGGAGGGAAACCACAGGAAATAGCAAAAATGCTACTCCAGAAAGCGGTCTTAGAAAGTTACCTAAAGGTCCAAGGAGACAGGCACTTCCCTGGTGACTCAGATGTCAAGGAATCTGCCTGCAATGCAGAAGACCCAGGTTCAATCTCTGGTTCAGCAAGACCCCCCTGGAGAAGAGAACGGCTAGTATTCTTGCCTGGAGAATACTGTGAACAGAGGAGCCTGGTGGGGTCGCAAAGAGTCGGACATGACTGAGTGACTGACATACACACGCAAAGAGGCAGGAGCTTTCTGTGTAAGTGCTACTTTGGGTTCACACCTAATCAATTCCCAGCCCTATTGCTGGTTCCTTGTACTTTTTTCTCTTGAAAAAATCATCTTTGAGAATTAATGAGGAAGTGTATATCAAGGTCTGAGAGAACTAAGGCATATTATTAAACAACTATGCAAGTCAGTGGGCTTCACTTGTGGCTCAGCTGGTAAAGAATCCACCTGCAACGTGGGAGACCTGGGTTCGATCCCTGGATTGGGAGGTTCCCCTGGAGAAGGGAAAGGCTGCCCACTCCAGTATTCTGGCCTGGAGAATTCCATGGACTGTATAGTCATGGGGTTGCAAAGAGTCGGACACGACTGAGTGATGATTTTCATGCAAGTCAATGCTGAAACTGTAATAGAATCAGTCTCATCATGTCACTTAAAAAGCTCCATGATTCCCTATTGCCTTCAGGATAAAGACCAAGTTGCTTACTTCAATATTCAAAGCCTTTTAAAAAATTTGGTCCCAGTCTGCTTTTCTCACTGCATGTCCTGCCACCTCTCCTTTTGTTGTCCTTTCTTCATCATACACATTTCCTATTTGTAGTCTCCTCAAACTCCTCATGGCCCTACCACACTAACTTCTTCCAGGTCTTCTTTCAAGCTTTTTGTGTTTTGCTCCCTCTGCCTAGAATGGCCCTTTCTCTGCCTGTTGGATTTATATTCGGTATCTCAGATGCAGTTCAAACATAACCTTTTCCAAGAAGACTGAATATTAGTTTCTTACTTAATTCATTCTTCAATATGGAAGCCACAGTCATCACTTGATTCTGAACTTCTTGAGAACGATGCCTGTTTCCCAACTTTTAGCATTATGCCTGACACATAGTGGGTGCTCAGTAATGTTTTTTGATTGGTTGTAAAACCTGAACACAGAGTTTCATCCCACCTACCAACTTATACCAAATTCCACGGCCAAAAGCAGTCACCATTCCACCTGTCTCATTTAGACTTCACTGTGTTCACTCCAGGTCATTTGCTTTAAATGATTTTAAAAAGTGAAAAGGAAAACATTTTTTAGGAGAATAAGTTTTGGTTTAAAACATTTTTTTTAAGTCCAATATCCTTTATTGCTAAATCATATCGTCATGCTGTGCCCACCAAAAGGAAGATTCTGCTTAAGGAACAGATGACTCAACAAGGAAAAGAAAAAAGTGCCCCAATATCATTCAATTTAACACCTCATTGCTACTCTCTAGGAAATGATCTGTAAACTTAGAGTTCAGTTTGTCACCTCATTCCTGGAAATTTAACAATGTCTTTCTGACTTAAATTGATTCTATACACTGCTTTTCCTTTTATAGTTAATTAGATCCATAATGGTTTGTTGATTTGGGTTGAAGGGAGTAGGTGACTTCTACCAGCATGATTCGTTAGTCCTCTCTCACCAATTCAGTTAATACTTAAGATGTTGACATCAAAGAACCTTTCATCACAAAATTTTAAATGGTGTTCAAAATGTAAATATATCTGGAAGAAGTAATGTTATAACATTAAAGCTCAGGGATTCAACTTGGTTCCATTCATATAATGTTTGGAGTACCTATTCAATGCCTGCCTTCATTGTGTGTTAGTCACTCAGTCGTGTCCGACTCTTGGCGACCCCATGCACTGTAGCCCACCAGGCTCTTCTGTCCATGGAGTTCTCCAGGCAAGAATACTGGAGTGGATTGCCATTTTCTTCTCCAGAGGATCTCCCCGGCCCAGGGATTGAACCTGGGTCTCCCCCATCGCAGGCAGATTCTTTACCGTCTGAACCACCAGCAGCTTGCGATCTGGGGGGAAATAAAACCCAATTATCACAATATAATGTAATAATTGCTCTTAGGGATATTACTGGGGCCCAGAGAAAGGGCAAGCATTTCAGCCTGGGAGAGGCTGGAGAGAGAAGGAACACAGTATCAGTAAAGATTATCCAGAAGGCTTGATATTTCATTATTGGGAGAGAATTTGTAGTTGTTGTGCTCAGTCATGTGTGAATCTTTGCAGCCCCATGGGCTGTAGCCCACCAGGCTCCTCTACTATGGAATTCTCCAGGCAAGAATACTGGAGAGGGGTGCCATTTCCTCCTCCAAGGGATCTTCCTGACCCGGGGATCAAACTGTGTCTCTTGTGTCTCCTGCACTGGCAGGCAGATTCTTTACCACTAGCACCACCTGGGAGAATGAATACATGTACATGGACAGCTGAGTCCCTTTGCTGTTTACCTGAAACTATGACAATGTTGTTAATCAGCTATATCCCAATACAGAATAAAAAGTTCAAAAAAAGAAAGAATTGGTGGACATTAGGGGTTTTTGGACAGGATGTTCTCTAGAGGGGGGAACAACATGTTCAAAGATACAGAGGCATGTGGAAACAAGTTTGTAAGGCTGGTGTATAAAGTAGGTAGCAATCAAGTGAAGGATTAAGTTTTGACCATAATGTCAGGGAAGACTAACTTCATAATTATGCATAATATAGCCCTGGTAGAAGTTAACATGTGATAAATTTTTTAATTGCTCACCTTTCTTCCTGGTATATATATCAGCATCACATTTTTCACCCAACTTGTTGTGTGGAGACGTACAGATATGGATTCATGTCCTGGCTGTGGCCCTTATTAGCTGTGACATAAATTTAAGGTATTTAACTTCTCTGTGCCTTTTCCCTCATTTGCAAACTGGGAAAACATCTACCTCAACAAGTTGTTGAAAGAATTAAAAGAGATAATCTACTTAGCATAAGGTCTGATATACATACTAAGTTGGCTATATTGATGAAAATGAGTCCAGAGAACCTAATAAGGATATAAGAACAAGTGGGCGGTAGTCAAGGTATTGTAGTTAACAGCAGCCCAGAGTACGCCAGAGGAAAAAGGACTGTCAAGAAGCTGTTTAACATAGAATTCTGCCTCTAAGAAGATCAATGCTCAAATCAACAGTATTTGACCCTGCTTGCTATCAAAGGCCCTAAGTATATCTGAGGAAAGATGAGGTAGGGAATAGAACAAAATAAAATCTCAAGCAGAAAAAAAGGAAATGAGAGAGAAAGGGAAAAGGAAGAAGAATGATCGGACAAAGGGGATAGGAGACACATTTCAGAGGCACATCTGCCATTAGTTGCCTATTTCTGGCTTAAACTTTCTGAACGAGATGGTGACTTTGAGATAATGAAATGAAAGGTTTGGGAACAACAAGAGGTTATGTATTCAGTAGTACTAGAGAGGGCTAGATATAAAAATATCCTAAGTAGAAGGAAGAGGGGCATCTCTGGGAATATTTGAGAGTCATCTTTTCCAAGGAGCTCTTCCTCAAACTTTAGAGAACACTTAGAGACTCGCTAGGTAGATTATTATGTTTTTAAGACCACTGATGTCAGGAAGGGCTGAGAGATTGCTACTCAGTAGAAGGGAAAATGTTAGGACAAAGGTTTACGGATGAAATCTCTCTGAGAACCAAATTTTAGAAAAGCAATCCAGAGTAAACTTGCTTGCGTTATTCCATTTGAAAATGGATGACTGCTGCCTGATGATAGTCCCCTAGTTGGCAAGGGGCATTTTAGTAAGATCCGAGCCATCAGTAGTTTGAATGAATTGGTTTTCCTTTCAGGAGCTTTCCAGTAGCCCCTAACACCATCACGTGCACCTTCATGTGATTTTAAAAAATATATATATATATATTTATTTATTTGGCTGCGCCGGGTCTTAGTCGCAGCATGCCGGATCCAGTTCCCTGACCAGGGATTGAATCTGGGCCCCCTGCACGGGCCACATGGAGTCTTAGTCACTGAACCACCAGGGAAATGCCTCCATGTGAATTTTGACTTGATGCTCTTTTGTAACATGAGTCTCTGTCCTGTGTTTACTCCTGAGAGATGATTCTGTCCTAATTATTTCTTTTCCACTTGTCTTTCAGTTTTCAGTTTGTATTCTGGTTTATTTTTGGAACCTAAGCTATCATGACTGCCTGCTGCCTTTTTCTGTTCTTAGGCCTTAGTCTTTTCCTCTTTTGATTATTGCTAGTTTAGCAGGAATGATGCTAAAAAAAGGGGGCAGATGTTAATTAAGCAAAACAAGTCAAGCAAGTCAAAACTTCCAAATATTTGGTTTCAGGTTAGTTAGAGACAGCAGCATTTTCTTAGATGTGGTTTTATTTTGATGTGAGTTACATAAGGCCTCTGGTTGAGACTGTCAGCTTTCTTCTGGGTGGCATCATGACAGAGCAATGGAAAGGAGATTCTGTCAAGATAGAGAGCAAGGACATTGCTAAGTAACAAGGCCACGAGGCAGAATCATGTGCCAGAGGCCATGACCCAGGCCTCAGCATAATCTTGAAGACATTTTTTGATGTTTGATCTCTTTCTAGGGACAAAGAGAATTTTGTCTCCCTGCCAGAATGATAATTGAGTGAATTTACAGCTTTTGTAAATTCACTTGTACCCCAAGTTTCACTGCTAAATAACAGTGAAAACATCATCATGATGAACAGACAATTCTTTGTATATTGTGTATAAGACACTGGCCAGGCAGCAGGTGAACAAAGAAGGAGAATAATGTGATTTGTACTCATAGGATTGTCTGTTTTGAAATAAAGCACATACGCTTAAATACATCCATTCATTTTAACAAACAAACAAAACCTGCCAGACAACACAGACTGAGTGCTAAATGAGTAACATGTAAGCAGGTGATCATACGCCTCAGTTCGCCCCAGCTTATGCCTGTTGTTGCAGAGTAATTGTACCCTCTGTAACTCTCAAACATCACAGTTTAGATAGTAAATTACATGGTCACCCTGTGTATAGACCAGTGGTCTAGGAATTAAGGGGAGGGAGTCCTTATCGGTGGGTAAGGCAGTTGGTGGGGAGTTCATGGAGCTGGCAAAACTTGAGTTGGGTCTTGACAGACGCAAGAGGAGAGCATTCTACAAGAGAATATCTAGAGCAAAGGCACCACCATGGATGTGGGAATAAAGATAGCCATGGCCCAGTTCCAGGGGACCCTGTTCACATTATGTCTCTGTGCCTGAAGCCCTCTGGATTGTGCAAGTGTTGGCTCTAAGGATGTGTCTTATTTGGGGAACAATTAGAAGATCCCTGTAGCTGGAGAAGAGAATTTGTGTAGAGGATGTGTGTGAGGTAAGAATAGAAGCAAGCAAAGAACAGAGAGTGGTGGATATTAAATGCCAGATTAAGAAATTTAAATTTTTATCCTGTGGTGGGTTGGAATTTAGCTGAAGAGTTTTGAGCAGGAAATGATACTTTCAACAAAAAGGTTTTGGAAGATTAGTATCCCCAACTAAAGTGTGTAGTGTACTGAAAGAAGAAGAACTTGCTTCAAAAGTGTTGGAGGGACTTCCCTGGTGATCCAGTGGTTAAGAATCAGCCTTCCTAGGCAGAGGATGGTGGTTCGATCACTGGTCCAGGAGGATCCCACTCGGCTCGGGGCAACTAAGCCCAAAAAGAGAAGCCCTCACACTGGAACTAAAGAAAGCCCATGCACTGCAATAAAGAGCCCACATGGCACAAAACAGTGTTGAAAATACCTATGAGAGAAGTGTTAAGTGTCTACAGTAATGGCAGTAGAGAGAAATATGAGGAGACAGACTTGAGAGAATTTGCAAAGACAGGATTGATAGTATGTTGGTAACTGGGCCAGTGATGTGAGGAGAGGAGACAATCGAGAAGGACTCAAAATTTAGATCCATAGAACTGAGAAAATGATAGGATCAGTGATAAATATGGCAGAGTTGAGAGAAGTTAGCTTTTAGGGGGCATAGAGGAGCTCTCTTCCAGACACGAGGAGTTTGAGAGGTCCATTTGGAAGTGTCCGACAGGAAGTACTGGAGCTGAGAGAGGTAGTGACCCCTAGAGATATGGATTTAGGAATTCTGTAGATCATTGAATAATTGAATGAAAAAGTTTTCTCCTGGACTTCCCTGGTAGTCCAATGGCTAAAACTCTGGGTTCCCAATGCAGGGGGCCCAGGTTTGATCCCTGGTCAGGGAACTAGATCCCACATGCCTCAACTAAGACTCAACCCAACCAAATAGATAAATATATTTTTTAAAAAAGAAAAGAAAAAGTTTTCTCCTTCAATATCAGAAGTAGTACGCAGCCCAAATTATCATTTGAATTACAATTATATTTTGTAGAGTAGGAAGGAATACAACTTGCCAAGATTGCAGAAGAGAGATCCCTGGGGTGGAAGGAAACAGAACAGCATGTAGTCAAGAGGAACAAAGGAAAAGAAAGTTTCAGGCTTGAGAGGATGATTGACAGAACCAAACGCTGGTCAAGGAGGACTAAGCTGAGAAAATTCATAGTTTTGGGTGGTGAGGATGACATGATTCTTTATTATAATTGTGGAAGTGGGCTCCATGTTATAAGGGTTAAAGGAAGAGAGATGAGGATTTAAGGGACGTAATAAATGAAGGCTGATCTTATGAGAAACTTGGCAGTAAAGGGAAGAAAAAAATATGATGAAAGTTCAAGGATTAGCCAGGATTAAGGAAGGACTTTTTTAAAGAATATGATAAGGAATTTATGTTCTATATTAGACTGTAGATAGCACTTTATTTGCTTGGAATAAATTCTGATTTTTAAAATTGCTCATAGTACCTTTCTTCTTTTGAATTCCAAGAAAGAAGCTTACTAGAGCAAGGAAGGAAAAAAATACAGATAGGAGAAGAACTGATAAGAATTCAACAGTTAGTCATCAACAGGTGATGAAAATAGACCCAATCTCTTCCACATAGTCAGGGCCCCTTTCTGTTCAAGTGGAAAGTGTATGTATCTGTAGCTGGGGCTACAGATTTAAGTTAGGAGAGGACCACTCTAAAATACCGAGAAGACCTTTTTTTTTTTTTTTTGAGGGTTCTCTAAACCCCGAAATCAACCCTCAGTTAAGAACCTTCAGTTTAGTTCAGTTCAGTTGCTCAGTCGTGTCTGACTCTTTGAGACCCCATGAACTGCAGCACACCAGGCCTCCCTGTCCATCACCAACTCCCAGAGTCCACCCAAACCCATGTCCATTGAGTCGGTGATGCCATCCAGCCATCACAGTGGCCTATCAATTTCACAGCCTGACATCCGTCCTGCTTGCCATTTCCTCGGCCACCACCCTAGTTCAGGCCCCCGGTGTTTCTCACTTTGACTGCTATAATAGCCTGTCTCCTATCTCCCACTCCAGCTCTCCTGAGCACTGCTGGCAGATTAACTTCCTAAAGCACAGCTCTGATCCTATCTATGCCTTACTTAAAAGCCTTCAACAAATTCCTATTGTCAAATGAAATATGTACAGGCCCCTCACCCTGGCTTTTAAAGCCAGCTACAGTAGGGCTTTGACTTAGCTTTTCTGTCTTAATCTCCACAATTTTCTTATATTCAAACTGATTTATAGCCATGAAAAAGAGAGAGTCAGTTGGTCTTTCTACCAGGATTGGTCATGTGAAATTTCTCCATGAAAAACAATAGGGGCTTCCCACAGAAAGGAAGGTAGAAAGTGTGGGGTCATTTTCCATGTCTTGTTAAATGTGATCTTGCTATCTGAACTCTTCTCCAAAATTTTTTGTTTGCAAGTTGTATAGGGCGTTTACCAGAGTCTGCATTATAGTAGAGTCATTTGTGTGCTTCTCCTCTCTCCATCTTATGGGAGTGAATGCAGTCTGAGGACAAAAACTATATCCTCATCTTTGATCGCCTCCATAGCTTAGTACTATGCCTTACACGAGGGGCATTCAATACATTAAAAAAAAAAAATTCCCTGACTATATTGAAAAGAGATTGTGGAGCCTTAAAAAACCTTGTCTTGGCCCAGTGCCTCTCAATATGTCCTTACTCGATCCTATGAAGATGCAAATGTTTTTATTTTTCATGTAGCAACTGTATGTCCTTTACATGGATATCATGATGTTGTATGTGTGCTGTGCTTAGATGCTCAGTTGTGTCCAACTCTTTGCAACCCCATGGACTGTTGCCCACCAGGCTCCTCTGTCCATGGAATTTTCCAGGGAAGAATACTGGAGTGGGTTGCCATTTCCTTCGCCAGGGGATCTTCCTGACCCAAGGATCTAACCCGTGTCTTTTGCATTTCCTGCATTGGCAGGCGGATTCTTTACCACTGAGCCACCTAGGAAGTAAATTATAAAGCTAGAAGACAGGAACTTTTTATTGTTTAACCTAGTGTGCCTATCATGTTCAACTTAATGATTTATGTACATAGCTCTCAATAAATGGTTTTATAATAATAATTTTAATGACAAATCCATTCACAGTGGGTTATTTAATAAATCAAAAAAAAATTTTTTTTTATATGGGACTTCCCTGGCAGTCTGGTGGCTAAAATTCCATGCTTCCACTACAGGGGGCATAGGTTCGATCCCTGGTCAGAGAATTAAGATCCAGGATGCTGCATGGCCAAAAATAAAAGCAAAACAAAGTTGCGGTATAATTGACTTATCTATTTCAGTTGTATAATGTAATGATTTGATATTTGCAATCACATACACATATATACAAATACCATATATACTGACATATATTTGTATAACAGTATTTGTATTGCTGTGAAACGATCTCCGCAATAAGCCTAGTTAACATCTATTACCACATATATTAATAGTTACAAAATTTTTTTCTTATGTTGAGAACTTTTACATCTACTCTCTTAGCAACTTTCAAAAATTCAATACAGTATTATTAACTATAGTCACTATGCTGTGCATTGAAACCTTACCCATGACTTACTTATTTTATAACTGTAAGTTTGTACCTTTTGATCTTCTTTGCCCATCTGGTCCACCCCCCCACCCCACCTCCACCTCTGGCAACCAATCTGTTATCTGTATCTATGAGTTTGTTTTTTCTTTCTTTTTTTGTTTTAAGATCCCACAAATGAGATCATATAGTATTTATCTTTTTTGTCTGACTTATTTCACTTAGCATAGAGATCCCCTGGAGGAAAGCATGGCAACCCAGTATTCTTGCCTGGAGAATCTCCATGGACAGAGGAGCCTGGCAGCCTATAGTCCATGGCATCACAAAGTGTCAGACACAATTGAGCAACTAAGCACAATATCCTCAAGGCGTTGTAGCCACATGTTCCAGGAAACAAACTCACTCAGAAGGACAATGCAAATAGTGGAGTGCAGTTTATTATACCGGCTAGCCCAAGGCAGAGTCTCCTCTTCGCCAAGGACCCCGACCAGCTTTTGTGAAAACCTTATATACCCTAAGTGTATGTGCCCAAACCCACCTCCCCAAATTCCCTGAAACTAGTCTGAACAAAGGAAAAGAAAGATACAGTCAAAGAAAACCCGTGATGCATATGCCTTAGGCCTAGGTAGTTAACAGTGGACAATTATCAATAGGCCTGTGGTCATACCCCAATAAGCATAATAGAATTTATGATTCTATTCGGTTACACAGATAATTAGGGTATTCTTTTAGGTGAGGAGAGTCTAGGTACGAGCCCTGGGGCTCTTCTATCCAGGGGGTCTGGTTTTCCTGTTGATATGCCGTTTGCATAGATACTGGGCATATAGATCAAAGTCCATAGTCCAGCCCAAGATGGAGTCCTGCTTTCTAGACGGAGCCTGTTCTGTCTGTTTCCTCCTTCAAAGGTCCATCCATATTGTCACCAGTGGCAAGATTTCATTATTCTTTATGGCTGAAAAATATTCCATGTGTGTGTATATAAGTACACACATTTCTTCTTCTATTCATCCACTGATGGACATTCTTACATTGGTTCCATATCTTGGCTATTGTGCATGGGAGTGCAAATACCTTTTTGAGTTAGTGTTTTCATTTTTTGGGTAAATATTCAGTGGTACTAAAAAGCAAAGTTGCTGGATCATATGGTAGTTCTATTTTTAACTTTTTGAGGAAACTTCTTACTGTTTTCCGTAGTGACTGCACCAATTTACATTCCCACCAACAGAGCACAGGTGTTCCTTTTCTCTATATCCTCACAACTCTTATTTCTTATCTTTTTGCTAATAACCATTTTAATGGATGTGAGTGATATCTCGTTGTTTTGATTTGCATTTTGCTAATATTTTATTATGTTGAGCATCTTTTCATGTACCTGTTGGCCATCTTTAAGTCTAGAGTCTTAAACTAGGATGGAAGAGTATGTAGAATTATGTATAAAAATCATCGATTTTCTCTGGGGAGAGGGTCCATAGCTTCCATCAGATACTCACAGGTGTCTATCAAAGAGAAAAGAGTGAGAGCTGTTTTTATGAATTACTATATCTATGGAAATGTTTTTACTTTGTCCCTATCGTTTCTTGCAAAAGAATTTTTTAAAGTATCAGCAGTTGTCCCACAGACAATAGAACTAGCACTGATAGAATCATTTAGAATTAATTCCTGATGCTTCTTCCAAACCTCTATGCTCTTCTCACTTTTGCTAAGTGTCTTGCTTTGACTAGACTGAAGTACTGAATAATGCAGTCCCAGACATGTTGTATAAGTGTCACGCGAGTGTACGTTCCTCGGTTCTTTGTCTCATCACAACAAAGATTTGGTGACGGACATTAAAGCCCCCTCGGCGGTCACAGCTCTCAGGTCTTGGATAGACCGTGTTATACCTCTTAGACAAATCAGTGTTACAGCTCAGTGTTACAGCTCTATTTTATTTAGAAGATAGCAGGAAAATCCATCTTCGAGGCGTGAGGGCACGTTGATCCAAAGACACGGGAAGAGCGCCCCAGCCCGCGGCGGGTGGTGGGGTGGGGGGGTGGGGGGGGTGGGGAGAGAGGGAGGGGGAGGGAGAGAGAGACAGAGAGAGAGAGAGAGAGAGAGAGAGAGAGAGAGAGAGAGAGTGTGAGAGAGAGAGAGAGCTAGCTTTGGCTCCTCTTTTTATATGTTTATCTCTCCGTGGGCCTGTCCTATGTAAATTGGGCCAGCCAGGAGTGTAGTTTGTTTTATCTGAGGTCCTCACTCCGGTCCTTGGACCTTCTTGTGTTCTATTTCGCCGGCTTTTCGCTTCCTTGTCTTTTAGCCACCGCCGTTTTGGACTCCTTTTCCCTATTGTACCTACCTAACCTAAGGATCTCACCATTTGTTACATGCGTCTTCCTTTTCTCTCCTTTTAATATTAAGAGGGTTTTGCTATTTTCACAAGAAATTTTTACTCTATGCTCACTATTGAAATCCCCAAGTAATCCCATCTTTTTCATGCCAACAATTTTGACTGGTCCCACAGTTTTGGTTAAAAGTTTAAGAGAAAAAAACTCTTCTAACAGGGCCAGTCTCAACATTAGATCATTAACTTTTCCTGATAAACTTTAGAAAAAGGAAGTGGAAAGTAAGCATTGATCTTATTATTAAAAACTTGGGTCTTGTTTAATTTTCTTTTTTACAAAAGTGATCTCTTCCCTCTGATTATTAATGATTTTTTTCTGTATCTTTCTTTCTCCCTCATTCCCTTTGTGATTCACTTCCCTCCAGTGGTTTAATTTAGTTAATGTTCTCATTAGTGCCACTTTTACTCCAGCAGATTTCCTGGGCTTTCACATCAGTGCATTTCCGTATGATAAACTCCATTAACAAGTCTGAACATTCAGGGAAAAGAAAGCAGGCATTCAAAGCAATGGGCTCTACCTCCTTTGCTCTCATCTTCTGATCCAACTCTCTTGGCTATTTTGGAGCTTCTTCAGCAGATAACTCCATCCGAAGAAAAGAAGCACTGAGCTGTGGCATCAAAGCTGATGGCTGAACAGACTTATTTCCTAATAGATACTGTCCATATATGTCATCACCATCAGTGAAAAATATATGTATATTTTTAGATTCAAGAAAGACACAATCCCTCAGAATGTTTTTTAAGCCATTTTTTCAAATAGTGATGTAGATTTGTCCTGATACACTCATCTTTTTCTTCCAATCTCCAAGGCTTCTGCAGACAAGGTTAGGAGAATTGTACCATCTGGGTTATGGAATCAAAAACCTAAATGAACCACAACAGACTATTTGATCTGACATTCTAAGTGATGTTTCTCAACCTATACTGTCAGATGGTAAAGAATCTGCCTGCAATGAGGGAGACTTGGGTTAGATCCCTGGGTTGATCCTCTGGAGAAGGGAATGGCTACCAACTCTTTATTCAGGCCTGGAGAATTCCATGGACAGAGGAGCCTGGTGGGCTACAATCCATGGAGTTTCAAAGAGTCAGACATGACTGAGTGACTACCATTTTCACTTTACTTTCACTGTGTGTTGGTAGTGACTGGAGAGTCTTAAAAAATGGATACTTGGGTCTCATCCCTAAAAGTTCTGATTTAACTGGTGAGGGGGGGTGTAGGAGTGGGGATCTTTAACAGCTATGTGTGTGTGCTCAGTCACGTCCAACTCTTCAACCCCATGGACTGTAGCCTGCCTGGGTCCTCTGTCCATGGGATTTTCCAGGCAAGAATACTGGAGCGGGTTGCCATTTCTTACTCCAGGGCATCTTCCCCACCCAAGGATTGAACCCGTGTTTCCTGAGTTGTCAGGTGGATTCTTTACCACTGCACCACCTGGTCCCCAAAAGTCCCCAAAAGCTAATACAGTGACAGGCAAAGATGAGGGCCAGCCCTCTAAAGTAAAACAGGACTAATACAATCAGCTTCAATCAATGAAGCCAAAATAATGCTATCCACATGATGTCATAATACTGTTGTAAGACAGTAGAGGGCAGAGTTGACAAATTTATATAAACTGTCTTAGGAAATAGCAATTAGTAATATAATCTTCAGGTAATCTAACATAATCTAATGTAAACATTATACTCTGTAGTCATCTTTTGTCACAAAGCTTTCATTTACTGCTAAAGACAAATTACTTTTTGTATGTTGGAATTTACTGGGAAGCCCCTTAGTGATGCCTGATCAATAGTGTTATTACATAATTTGTATATTTTTGAGAGAGCAAAGGGACCCTTGATTCTGCCGGGACAATAAGTGTAAGCCACGATTGTCTTAGGTAAGGGACATGTTACCTTATGGTCACTATGTCTTCTGTGGGGTCTAGTAAAAGAGCCAGAATTTGTAACATGGCTTAGGAAGTAAAGTAACCAGTGGTAACTATGTACTTATGCTGATTATTACAGTTTTCAGTATTACATTTATGTATGTTCATCTATTACTGTTTAAGCATCTCGGGCAATTGTAAAGAAAGTAAAGATGTGCTTTTTTAAATATCAAGTATTATATAGTCTGCTTGAGAAAAGAAAATTAATACATGAGGCTGCATGTTTTTCAAAGTTGAGTGATAATTGATAAGTATCAAGATTGATTAGGCAACCTTAGGAAAATCAAACAGTTAAGGCAGAAGTGGTAAAGAATACAAAGTTACGGAGATGATTAGCCTTGGATTGAATCCAATGGCTGATCTGAAGGCTTGACAAGTCTTCCCACTGTGCATAAGATGTGTGAGGGAGTGAGCATGTATCAGGCAAATCCAGCATGTGATGACTGAGAGGATGGTGAAAAACACATCAGCTGTGCACAATTTGTGTAACAACTGTTTTTTACCTTCAAGGCACATATTTATTTCATTATCTGAATTACTGATGAAACTATTGACTCATCGTTTTCCTTTACTTCACTGCTGTTTTGTCCTTACCCTAACCCTCTTCTCTATCAAAACTTGCTCACAGGAAAGGATATAATATTTGCTACTTATATTTAATGATGTTTTCCTCAAATTAAAAATAATTTTGTCATTTGTTATGAAAATGTTCTATATGCACAAATAACCAAATATTATAGAAGAATAGAGAAGGAAGTAAGAATTAGTGTTAATTCTATTAACTAAAAATAATTTAAGATTTTTTAGAGTATCCTTCCTGAGTCAACTTAGGATTATTTGATGGCTACTTAAACAGTATGTCATGATGTCTTTCCCTATAAATAAATATAAAACCACATCATCACTTAACTGGTTACATAGAATGTGTGTGTGTGTGTGTGTGTGTGTATACCCACTATACTTGGTTTAATCAATTATATTGTGATGAACACTGAATTCCCAATTTTTCCCTTTAAAAACATTATTATAATGAACATCTAGTATGTTTTTACTACAAGTGTAAAATATAGAAAGCCAGAGTTGAAAGAGTCCTTGGAGACTAGCTAGTTCAATGCCATCATTTTGTGGAAGAAAAACGAAGACAGAGAAAGGGTAACAGGGAGTAGAAGCCAGGTCTTTTGACTCTATCTACTGATCTTTTCAGACAAGCCTATTACTATCTTTTAAAAATTTGCTTGGCTATTAAAATGCCACTAAATGGCATTGACTTTTCCTTACTGCAGTAGCTGAAAGCCTGTACCTTAAAAGCTGACTCTTCCCAAGGTCATTTGCATTTTAATATTGGTTGTTAGTTATGAAATAAGTTAAAAGATTCATATGTAGGTGATATTAGATATTTGGAATGAGGGTAGGGAATGCCTTAAGCGCTTGAAATAGTATGGGGCAAGCTCCGACTTCAATTTCTGGCCATATTTGGTAGAAGGGAGGAGTGGGAGTTGAGAAATAGGTTTAAGCAGTAGTTGAGGTCAGTAATGGAACACTGATGTTCACTCACAGCTTTGAAACACTTCCAAAAGAAGGGTCAAAAGCTTTCACTTATTTTGGTTTCTGCTACGGAAGGTCCAGAGCTAGATGCTTAATTAAGTGAATTTTGATATTTAAGATGATGATGCAATAGAACAAGCAACACCGAGTTGTTACTTGCACATACTCAGCATAATTGGAGGCTAAATTGTTAATCTGATTATTGACTTAAAAAATTAGTCTATAATATAGATCATTTACATTAACTATCATGGGATCTGTTAATTAAAAAACCCATGAGATACTGCTTTCTAGATAAATAACTGTTTCGTTAGAAAGGGATTTAGAGTTCTGTGTGAGTTTTGGAGAATTACTTGAACTCTGAGTTTCTTGGTTTCTTTGGCAATAAGGATAATGATTGCAATTTACTTCATGAAATTGAATACAAATGATTGTATGGCATTTGGCAAAAAGAAAATGATAAATCTTTTAAAAATATAATTTGCCATACACAAAGGAAAATGAAGAAAAATGATGTTTTTGATAAGAACTAGTTATTTTACAAAATATATCATGTTTGAGTTTCTTGTAGACTTTAAAGCGTTCAAGAAATATTTAAGCAGAAGTTGAGCAGCTGCAGAAATATCCCAGTGAATAGAAAATGAGATGAATTTGCAGAGGTAATGAAATCTTTCATTGCAATATCTTTCCAAATTTTATTCAAAATTTCCCAAAGGTTTTGGTTAATATTATGAAAAAAAAATGTGTAAACTTGGAAACTGCTCACTTACAAATTAAAGCAATTAACAAGATCATTTATGCTGGCAATAATTATCACATAAGCACAAAATGGTTTAATGGTTGAATTGTTAGCACTCTAGCTGTCATTCTTTGTTAACAAACTCAAGTTTTAAATTATATTTTCTCCCCTTGATTTGAGTTCCTGGCCTGATAAATATTTATAAAAAGAAGAGAACAAAGGTTTCAGGTTTAGGTACTTCTGATTATCCACATACAGATTATTCTCTTTGTGGATACCCAAGATAGAGCGTTAATGTCAAAACAAGATCAACCCACTGCTTAGAATGCTTTTTGATCCATCTTCCTGTATTTTTAATCTTTTGGCATATTGGACCATGGGGATTGAAGAGGGGCCACTGCCCAAGGATGAAGTCTGAAAAGAGCACTGAGATGGTGGAATAAACAGAGACAAAGTTCACATATCTGAACCATCACTATGGTATTTGCTGTATCTCATTATTGGAGAAGCAAATGGCAACACACACCAGTACTCTTGCCTGGAGAATTCCATGGGCAGAGGAGCCAGGCAGGCTACAGTCCACGGGGTCGCAGAGTTGGACACAACTGAGCGACTCACACTTTATGAATGGAACATCAGAAGATGGCAGGTGAACTTGGTAGAGCATGTGAACGGAAAGCCTGCTTTATTGATTCCATTTCTCATCCACAGGCAGCAAGTCCAGGTGTGAATGTGTCAAGGTGACCGAGGAGTTGGTGAAATTCAGACATAGATACTACCAATTATGTTTTAGGGATGTGAATTTATTTAGATAACTACCTAAACATAAATAGGGAAATGATCCTCCTTAGAAAAATCACAAATATATATTCTTAGATCAAATAGAAATAACCTTGAATTACCTACTTCTTTGGTTGACCTCCAGAATTGCAACTCTCTTTCAGTTTCCATGATTTGTTTATTCATTAATTTATTCATTCATTCGTCAGGCCTTTATTAAGTATATCTTGTGCGTCAGGAACTGTGCTAAGTCCTAGGAAACTCAAAACGGTATTCCAAAAGCAACAGGGAGCCACTGGGTGATTTAAAATAGTGGGATGACATGATCAGATTTCCTTTTCTGAAAGTGTATTTTGGCTACTCTGTGGGGGAAGAATTGAAAGAAAGTGAAACTGGAGAACGGTACAACAATTGGGAGGCTTATAAGAAGCAATTCATGTGGGAAGAGATGAGGTCTGGGTTATGGACTAAAATTATGGCCCACCCCGCAAATTCATATGTTAAAATGCTAGCCCCCCCAGTACCTCAGAAAGTGACCAGATTTGGAGACAGAGCCTTTAAAGAGGTAGTTAAGGTAAAATAAGGTCAGGTGGCTAGCCCTAATCCCGTATGGCTAGTGTCCTCACAAGAGGAGATTAGGATACACACACAAAGGAAAGAGCATGTGAACACAGAGGGAAAAGAGGGCCACCATCTTTGACTTGTAAACCAAAAAGGGTCAGAAGAAACAATCCCGCCAGTATCTTGATCTCAGACCTCTAATCTCCAGCATTGTGAGAAAACAAATTTTGCTATTTAAGCCACCCAGTCTATGGTATTCATCATGGAAGCCTGAGCAAACTACTAACAGTACAGCCTGAAGAAGGCAATTGCAGAACAGAAGTGCCTTCAGACATCAGTTTATCAGCACACCCCAATATAAGCCTGGTATTACACGGGCACAAACTCACATCCTTTAGGTAACAGAAAATCTAATCCTGAAAAGGAAGGAAAGCTCAGGCTCAGCTATGGAAGGAAAGATGCTCAGCGCCTGGTTAGTTCTTCCATGCACTGGTGCATAACAGGATGTAAGCCTGGCTCTTCCACTTCTTTCCATTATTGGAGGGAAATTTGAATCAGTTTCACTTGCTGCTTTAAAGAATGGTCAGTTTGGTATTTAGCTTCAGGTTCCTTCCAGGGACTGATCTGTTTGAGGCATTGGAAGGGAACTTTGGTCCTTTGTCCTCGGGGCCCCTACAGTGTAAATGGTTTTCCAACCGGTCCTGCGGCTGCTTTATTTTTGGAATTTGTGGAGAGTGTGGTTCCCCTAGATGTTTCCAGAAATGGAATGGAAATTTCAGCCAAATTTTATGAAATGCATCTCTTGGTGACAAGGTAAATAAGGAGGGAACGTTAGTTTTTTAAGCCCTAAGCACTATTTTAAAGTTTTCTCTTCATTATCATGAGTTCTTGATTTTTCCACTATTAGCAAGAATTTGAATGAAGGGAATATTGGATAGGGTTGGGTTTATTTGGTTTGGTAGGTCTGTTTTTAAGTAGCTTTCTGATACATGTTCATTTCTAAGTCACAGTAGTTTTAAATTTCAAACAATTTAAAATTGGTTTTGTGATTCAGTAAAAAATAACTTTAGGATTAATTTCATTCAAGGCACAGGAAGTTCGTCTAGCCTATATTCTTGGTTTATGGTTTAATTTTTTTTCAAGTTCTTGGGTCTTAATTAAATCAAATTAAATCACAATTTTAAACTATACATAAAATTTGTAAACTGTTTAAAAATCTCCATCTTGCTTTAAGCTGCTTTTACTGAATCTGAAAATTCAGAGTTTTCCTCAACTCTGAGAAATTTTATTCTACTTTCTCCTTATAATCATCTCATCTATGGTCTCTTTTCTCTTCTTTTGTAACTTCTATTGAACAGATACTGGAGTTGAGGCTCTTGCCTCCATGGCTTTCAACCATTGTCCCAAACTTCCCATCACCCTGTTTTTCACCCTGTGCTTGACGAGAATTTGTTTCCACTAATCTGCTCTTTGACTTGATCAGTTCTTCTGATCAGCTAATGGATTTTAAATTTCAGGAACCACTTTTTAAATTTCTATGTTTTCTCACTGATTATCTTTCATGGATACAATATCCTTTCAAATCTTGCTGAATAAAATTTTAAATCATTTAAAATTTATCTTCTGTTTCCTTTTCTTAGTTTCCTCTGATAACACTTCTCTGTTAGTTGAGTTTGGTGCTTTTCTTTCATGGTATTGGCTCCCCTCCCCTGACAGAATCTTTGGTGATTTTGATTGTCTGATCATCTTTTATTTGAGAATCAGTTTGCTTGCCTGTTCGGTTAATCATAGCCTCTCTTCAGGAACTGTGAAGGAAGGGTACAACATGCTATCCAGAGAGAGTGAAAGTTCCCTCTCACTTCCAGGGGTCAGTGGATCCTTGGACTCTGCCCCTCTGGTCCCAATAGCCCCACTAACTTCATCCCACAGGCAAACATTTGATATCTAATGCCAGCAGGGGAGGAGGCTCTTCAGCGAATTATTCTATCCTAGGTTCCCCTCCACCTCTTGTATCCTTTGATTCCTGCTTGGAATCCCCCTAAATGATTCCTTCTCCTGAAGCTGTTTTGATTTCCTCTCATTTTGTTTTTCTCTAGATCAGATCCTGTCTCTTTTATATTTCAGTATTTCCTAAGAATTTCTGGAAAATTGATCACATTTTTTCTTATTTCCTTGTGCTGTTAGATTTCTATTCTCTTTAAGACATATATATATATATGGGAGAAGGCAATGGCAACCCACACCAGTACTCTTGCCTGGAAAATCCCATGGGAGGAGCTTCGTAGGCTGCAGTCCATGGGGTCGTTAAGAGTCGTACATGACTGAGCAGCTTCACTTTCACTTTTCACTTTCATGCATTGGAGAAGGAAATGGGAACCCACTCCAGTGTTCCTGCCTGGAGAATCCCAGAGATGGGGGAGCCTGGTGGGCCGCTGTCTGTGGGGTCGCACAGAGTCGGACACGACTGAAGGGACTTAGCAGCATATATATATATTTTTAATGAGATTTGGGATGGAAGAGAAGATAGATGTGTGGGCTCAATCCACCATCTTGATCCAATCTCTACGTATTATTTTCTTCATTATCTCCAACTGTTCATCAAATAATACAAGCTCAATGTAAAAAATTCAGAGAATACAGAAATAGAAGACTCCTTCTTGTGTCAGATTCCTCTAACATCTCAACTTATATCCTCTTTCCTCCTACTGATTTTAGCTGGAGCTGGGTGGACATTTCTGTGAGAGCTTACCCTCTCTTCCTGTATAAGTAGAAGTCCCAGTTCTTGGTTGACAACTTCTGTCTCAAATGCACACCTTCTCTCTGGAACCATAGATTGCCTGTTAGGAGTCTGCTTGGTAGCTCGGAAGTGTGGGGTGTCAATATGGAATAGGGGGTTAGGGTGGCAGCCCCTTGACCAACCAGGATGAGGGCCAATCTCCCACCTTTCCTTTTCTTTAAAAAAATTAATTAATTTATTGATTTTTGGCTCTTCTGGGTTTTCACTGCTGCACCAGGTGTTTCTCCAGTTGTGGTGAGCAGGGGCTATTATTGTCCAGCTGCAGTGCGTGGACTTCTCATTGCAGTGGCGTCCCTTGTTGCGGAGCATGCGCTCTAAGGGCATGAGAACTTCAGTAGTTGCAGCACCAGGGTTCAGAATTGCCGCTCGAGGGCTCTAGAGCACAGGCTCAATAGTTGTGACTCATGGGCTTACTTGGGGCTTACCAGGTGGTTCAGTGGTAGAGAATCCGCCTGCCAATGCAGGAAACTTGAGTTCGATCCCTGGGTCGGGAAGATCCCCTGGAGGAAGAAATGGCAACACACTCCAGTATGGACAGAGGAGCCTGCAGGGCTCCATGGGGTCACAAAGAGTCAAACACAACTGAGCACAGGTGCATGGGTTTAGTTGCTCTGTGGCATGTTGGATCTTTCCAGATTAGGGGCTGAACCCGTGTCTCTGGCACTGGCAGGCAGACTCTCTACTTCTGAGCCACAAAGGAAGCCCCCCATCTCCCTGATGGACGATTCCAGGAGGCTTTAGGTACTCTTCTCAGAAAGTCCCTACAAAATTAATCCCTGCTGCCCACAACAATGACTTCAGTTATGAACACTTATATGAGCTTGTCCTTCTTGCCTATTTCACTCTGCCCAATTTCTTATTCCCATTCCCTGGGATCTGCCATTTCCCTCCCTCATTTGACAATATCCTTTTCCTCTGTACTTCTAAACTTCTTCTCTCCCTCAGTCCTAATTTATCATTTCACTGTAACTCTATTAGCTGTAAAGCATTTGGAGATGCTGTCAGGATAACAGGCTCTGGAGCAAATGAGGTTGTATTGAATTATTTAGCTTTCAGCTGAAGTGGAGATAACTAAAGCAGCTGGGCTGGTTTGTAAAATCCTGGGGTAATCTGTCCACTGAATTGGTGCTTTTATTATATTAATTTTTTCCTCATGGTTGAAAATTATAAATTTTAGGGCTATAAAGAAATATATGTGGGCAACTTCAGTTTAGAGCCACAAACCTAAAGCTAAGGAATTATCTGTTTTTGTAGTATATAATTATGTAGCTGCAGAGCTGCAATTCTAGGGAATCATGAATTTATTTAATAAGTTTATTCACACAAGGCTTTTTAAAAACATAAATACATAATTTACTCCATTTTTTTTCTTTCAAAAATAGATCAAGGATTTCTACTTGAGATATATGATAGTCTCAGCCTTTGAAGCTGGCCTGTTTTTCTTGAGTGCTCCTTGCCAGAATTTGGTTTTTAATTTTTAAATGAAAGAGACCTTTTTGTTTCTAACTCAGTTAAAAAAAAAATGAACTCTTAAATGTTATCAGAAAGGGAAAACGGTGGATCATTGCTAATCTAATGCATGACCACAAATATTCTTCTATTATTTTCCCTATATTACTAGAGTGTCTTGGGAAATTGAGCTTAATAAGGGCCCAGAAAACAAGATGGGGGTGTGGAGAGTTGTGTGGCTTTGTGACATCTGTGGGGTTTGCCCCACTTAGCACAAACCAGGGTCTAAATACTCACTCTCAAGACGTGTGACTGCAGCAGGAAGTGAAGTATCTTTGCATACGTTCAGTATATAGACTAAGAACTCACATCTGGCACTTAAACACCGTTTTCCTGGTGAATCCTGGAAAACAGCATAATTATACTCCCAAGCAAATAACTCAGGAGCAAGACTGTTCCGTTGTGAAGAACACCAGGCATCATCAAAGTTAAAACTCTTTTCTACATCTTTGCACTTCACATCGCCACTGCCATCTCCAAAACACCTGAGATTCCCTGGGTTGTTGTCTGGGTAGAAACCGTCCCAGCACGGCTGATGGAGAAAAGAGATGAAAACTGCGGCAAGGTGTATCACCAAGGCTTACTGAACAATGACCTTGTATAGTAAGAAAGTCAAAAAAGTGGACAGCTTTTCAAGCTGCCACTTCTGTGTCTCTCCCGAGGTGAGCGGAGGTGCTGTTGTCTTTCCTCTTTGGCACCAGCGTTTCTAGTGTTTTCTCGGGCCTACAGCATCCCACCCCACCCAGGCTTGCGGCGAGGAAGCCTCGGCTCCCTGGAAACCAGGGCCGGCCAGGAGATGTCGGTGGGCTGGGGTGGCAGCTTGCCTGTTGATTACAGTCCCTGTAACATGCAAGCCGTGGGACTTCGCGCTGTGCCCCTCCGGCTTTGCGGGGTCCGCCCAGACCACACCAGGTTTGCAAACAGAGACACCGAGCTCTCGGGCTGAGGGCGAGGGTCTCCCGCCCAGTGCCCACGCCAGCCCTCCCAGCGTCTGCTCTTACTGCCAGCCCCGAGAAGCCTGCCCCACAGTGCGCTTTCTAACACACCAGCCCCCGGGAACAATCTGTCTCTCCCAAACACGCCGCAGCGAGGGCGCGCTGCCCGGGCGCCCGCCTCTCCTAACCTACGGCCTCAGCGGGTCTTTTAACATATTTGAAAAGCCTGACTGTATACAGTGGGGACGCGGGGTGGGAAAGGTTGGAGGGCTCATTTTCCTGGCCAGGCTTGCCGCTCTGGGTGCACGAATTAGGCCGGAGCTGCAGCCAAATCTTTTCCCCGCTGCAGGGGGCTCGGGGTAGCGCGCGGTGAGGGGAGGTGAGCGGCGATGGGGGCGCTGCGGACCGCTCCGGCTTCGGGTGGCTCGGACTCGGGCGGTCCTCCGGGAGGCGGAGGCTGGCCGGGGGAGCCGGGCGGAGGCCGGGCAGGTGGCCCGGGGCTCGGAGGCTGATTGGCAGGTGCGGGAGTGGGTGGGGAAGGCGGGGGCTGGGCCTGGCGCTGCGGGAGGCTGCGGCCCCGCCTCTCCGCCCCCGCCGCGGGACTATCTGGTCCCGGCAGCAGCGATGTCCCCCGGCAGGAATGTCCCTCCTCAGATAATGTTATTTATATCTCTGGGCGGGTCCGCGGCTCGGCAGCACCAGGCGCCCGGCGGCCGCTGTGCCAGGAGCCCCGCGCTGCCCTCCTCCCCCTGCGCCGCCGCCACTGCCGCCCCCGGGCTCGGGGTGGCCGCCGCTACAGCCCCAGCGCAGGTGAGTCCCGGGAGGGCCCCGCGGCCGGAGGAAGCTGGGTGCGGGTGCGGATGCGCGAGGCTGGGGCGCGCGGCGCGAGCGCTGAGGAGGCGCTGGGCCCAGGGGGCGCGTGACGCACGGCGCCCAGGGGACCGGGTGGGGGCCCAGCCCTGGGTGCCGGGCGTAGAGCCCGCGGGAGGCCCTGGCGGCTGCGGCAGAGATCGCCCCGGGGCGCGGGAATCCGCGTGGGTTTCGGAGGCGCTTAGCTAGCTGGGCGCTTGCTTTGGAGATCCAGATCCTGGAGCATCGCCCGGGGGCGCTGGGAGGGCGGTGAGCGGGATGCGTGTTCTGGTCCCGGGGCTGCCTCCCCCAGAACCTTGGCATGGGGACGAAGAGGGTTCTGCCTTTAGCCTGTCCGACCTCCCCACTCCCTTCTCTGCTGGGTGTCTCAGCCTGGGGCTGCTCAGATTCCCTTCTGGGGAACTTGTCTGCGCGCTGCTGGTAGCTCCGCGCTCAGGCTGGGAGAGAAGGGCAGCGGAAGGGCCCGGGAAACGAAGCGGAGTGGCCGGGTGCAGCCCCAAGGAGAGGAGCTCAGCGTGCCCCAAGCCATCCTCCAAGGACCCTTACCCTTCCACTCCTAAAGAGTTTCACTCCTCCAAGCTGCTACATACTACAGTCACTCGCCTCACCAGTTTCTCTTTCTCCAACAACTTGGCCCTGAGAAACAGCAGAAAGTGGGAGAAATTAACAGCGTTAAAACAATCCCCAACTTCCACCAACTCGCCCAGACTTCCAAGGGTGGGGAAGTAGCGACGGGCTTGAGTACCGTTTCCGTGACAACGAGCCCCAGGTAGGGTTCTTGATTTTCAGCCTATTAATATCCAAACCACTGTTTTCAGTGAGCAATTAGAGGCGCCAGGAGTTAATAATAACACGCTGAAGGAAAATGAAAAGAAGCCATAGTTTAGTTTCTTAGATGCTTCAGATGGGAGTGGTAGTGGTGGATGTCTAGTGACAGTATTTTTGCACCCAGAACTCCTGTGCCGAGAGTCTAGGCTGTCACTTCTAGGTAGGAGGCAGCCGTGCGAGACCCACAGCGGTGAGTTAGTCACGATCTATATACTTCAGTTCCTAAGGGAAGTGATTCAGGTGGCTCTTGAATGAGAGGAGTCTGCAAATCAGAAATTTTAGGCACCTGTATACTATCTGCTACCAGATTCTTAGTTTCACAGATGGTACCAAATTTTATTCTAGAATTCCCTCTTTAATCACCCTCTGATCCTATGACCTAGAGCAGGTCATTTCCTATTCCAGTGTCAGACTTTAACTCTTTTGCTAGGAGACCTGGATTCCAGAATGTCTTGGGCAACTCTTTTTTTTTTTTTTTTGTAAATGCAAAATATTTAAGAGTGCTGAATGCTCAGTACCCAGCACAGCTAGGCTTGTACTTGCCCAAAGGCTGTGGGCTGATTAGAAAAAGGAATATTAAGCTCACACTGAAGAAAAGCCCACCAGCCTTGAGACCACCACTTCTCAGCAGTGGGTCATTTACACAGAACTTTATCACACCCTGAAGTTAAGTATAGCTGAAAGACATCAGCCCTACACTAAAAAAAGGTGGCCTTTAGACACCCCCACCCCTTAGCTCTTGCCCTTGCTTTATAGGTGGTCCAGTCACAATGACTGGGGATGAGCCAGCCCTGTTAATCCCAATTCTCGGAAGACTCAGTCCGCTTGTGGAATTGAAAGCACCCCAGACCTTCCAGGCATCCAGGACGGGCCTGGGTGTACAGGCGTATCAAGTTTTCCTGAGTGGCTTGCTCTGCTGAGAGCTGGAATACCACCTTTTGCTCTGGTCATCGCTTCTTCCAAGTGAAGGCGTCTTTTAGCAGAACGCCTGCTAGATGGTTAGCTTCAGGGTAGGTAAAGGTTGGCCGGAGGCAGACTCCCACCTGGGATCCTATATGACAAACTAAAAATGACTGTTTTAGGCAAACTAGCTGTGAATGAAAGTGTTGAACTAAATTAAAAATCTGACGAATCTGCCACAGTTCTGGACATAGGCTGTTTTTAGTAAATAAAAGTAATGGACTTTTTTTTTTTCTTCTTCTATTTTTTTACATACCAAACCAATGCCTAACCCAGTACCTGGCTGTGGTGGACACTCAGTTAATCTTTGCTGAATGAATGAGAGAATGAGTAAATGAACGCTCAGACTTTTCTTTATATTATCCTACTCAGTTGTCACTCTGCGAGGTAGCTCTTATTATCAGCATTTTACAAGTGAGGAAATAGGTTCAAGGAGATTAAATAGTTTGCCTCACATCACACAGCTGATGGGTGGTGGGGCTGGGATTCAGACTCAGCTGGTCAACCTTCTTTTTGAGGTTTGGCAGTCAGCAGTGGATATAGAAGTACAAGGTGGAAAGAGCTGGTTGTAGGGTTGTCTCTTAGCTTCATAGTCTTTCACTCTCCCCTTGGGTGATAATTCTGCATATATCAGAGAAGCTTTAAAAATATTGCTGAAGGGCCGGGCCACCTCCCGGACTGTTCCCGCCAGTGCCCCCTTCCCGTGGCAAGCCACCACTGACTTGTCCTCCACAGGAGATCCTCCAACCCTAGCAGGATGAAGCTTGCTATTCTGAACCAAACCTGCAAAGCCCCCAAGGTTCACTTTCAAATCACATGGGTTATTTCTCTCACACGGTGGCCACTTTCCAGAAGATCTGTTTTGCAGGAACAAAATAATCATGAATGTCAGTCAATACTTTGAGGAAGAGCAGGTATCAATGTTAAAATAAGCTATTTACGTTTTGTTGTAAAAATATATATATTGCTGAAGGTATTGGAGACTCACTTGCTCAGAGGTATTTAGCCATGCCCATTATGTGCCCGTCATTGTTTCAAGGACAGAACTGTAAATTTTGGCAGTAGTCAAAGCATGGATTTTTTTTGAAAACAGATTTTCCTTTCAGTCGTGGACGTGGCCAGGAGGGCTTGATGATGCATGGGGACAGGGTGATAGGACAGAAGATAATTATAAAAAATTCATGAGGCAACGCTGTTGGACTGGGAAGGGACCTTGGAGGTCACTGAGTCTAGCCTTCTATTTGTGTAGCTGTTTGCTTAAAGGTGAGACCCAACGGTGATGTACCTGATGATTTATGTGCAGTGGTGGTACGGACCTTTCCTGCTTCTTATCATTTTAGCCTGTTTCTTTGCTTTCTCCCTCTCAAGGCCAGTATTGGGTTTATTTCCTGAAGTTCTGCCTAATATTAAACCACTGCCATTTTCTTTCCTTTGAGAGAGATTGTGAGAGGGTATATTTTCATGTCCAGTACTTCCATCCTAGTAAAATCTTTAAAAGGTATTGGAGATAGGATAGAAAACATGAAGGGGCATTCAACTCTAAACTGCTCCATAACCTTCCCATTGCCTGTTAGGTGTACAGATGTATGCGTTTTGGCACAATAGGTGTTAATATCTTGATACAGATTTTAAGACAAATAATTATGTAGCATTTCTAGAGCAGTGGAGAAGGAAAAGACTTTAGAGAGTTATTGGGACTGTCAAATACCTGTTTTAATCTAAACCCAGTCACTAAATTGCTCTTGAAGTATGTTGTTCCAAATTTCAAAATCAAACACAAAATTATACTCTCTGTCCAAGACCTGAAATGGTAGGAAATGTGACCAGCGGGAAGTTTAGAATGATATAAAGTACATTTCTTCATAATTTTTAAAATAACCTTGACCTGCAGATTAACATTTATCAATTGACTTGGGAGGATCAAGAATGAAAGTAACTCTGCTGTGTGGGCTGATGAGAAATTTAGTTTTAGAATGAGGACTGGCAGGGAAGTTCATGGATACTGGGTGCTGAAATCATATGGATATGACTAGTTAAAAATTACCATGGAAAGAAATATTTTATCTTAAAAGTAGTTTATATCGACTTAGTTTTTTTTTTTTTACAGACAGCTGTTCAGTTACTCCTCTGCTTTAGATAAGAAATCTGGAGAGAAAGAGTAAATGCGGTGATCTGTGTGCCAGAATCATCATGTAGCATTTGCTGGGTTTATCACAGAGAGGCAGTTTTCCCTCTAACACCCCCAGAGGTGAAGGTTACCTGGTTTTCAGAGATGGAGATGGTGATTGAGCGAAGGTGTAGGAGGCAGTCAGGAGAATTCACTGTCAGGTCTGGCTGCACTCACTGAATTGTCAACTCCCCTTGGTAAATATTTAGAAAATGTCATAGTGTGTTTCCCTTTGTTGCTGTGCTTATTTCTTAACTCACAAGCCAGGCACTCCACCTTCTTCCATTTTCATCCAGCCTTAGCTGACTATCAAACCACCAGGGGATTCCGAGCCTTCCAGCTCACAGTCTTAGAGAGGGTCATAGACAGAAATGCCTGCTCAGTGGATTGTTATCTAGCTAGCTTATGACATTCCCAGGCCTCCTTTTCATTTTTCTTTTGCCTTTTCCTGGTAACTAGAGATATTACGAAGCTGTCGTGTCTTCCTATCTCAGCGAGGCCTTTTCAGGCTTTGCCATAATGTTTAATTTCTACATTATACCTGTGCAGACCTGGCCAAGGGTATAATTACAAGGGCAATTAAAACCCAGGCACATATCATGTTAGCAGTGGGGGCAAAAGTGGGGCTTCCTTTCTTCTTTTCATTTGAATGCTATAAATTTAGCAACTGAAAAGGTACAGGGCTAAAAAAAAAAAAGACTTTGTGATGAACTAGGCTCAGATCATCCAGGATATTTATGAAAAGAATAACAGGGCATCTTGACAGCTAAAGAACAATAATTGCTTTGAATTATGTTCAGCTCAAGACTTTCCTCCATCAAGAAAAGGAGAAACTTGGATAATCCTGAAAATAGGTTGAAAATCATTTCCATTTATACCAGATGTAAATATGAGTATGGCTCACTTGAGAATTCAAGGCACCTCAAAATGAAGCATACCTTGAAGACATAACTTACGAGGACCAGAAAGAGACTTCTAGCCTCATTCTGTCCCTCTGCTCACTTCCGGCCTGTTTCCAGCAGCCCCTTTGTTGTTGTTGTTAAGTTGCTCAGTCATGTCCAACTCTTTTTCGACCCCATGGACTGCAGCACACCAGGCTTCCCTGTCCTTTACCATCTCCTGGAGCTTGCTCGAGCTCATGTCCATTGATTTGGTGACCCCATCCGACTGTATCATCCTCTGTCCTCCTCTTCTTTTCCAGCCATCAGTCTTTCCCAGCATCAGGGTCTTTTTTTTATTAATTGAAGGATAATTGCTTTACAGAATTTTGTGGTTTTCGGTCAGACATCAACATGAATCAGCCATAGGTACACCCATGTCCCCTCCCTCCCAAACCTCCCTCCCCTTCATCAGGGTCTTTTTTTAATGAGTTGGTGCTTCGCATCAGGTTGCCAAAGTTTTGGAGCTTCAGTTTCAGCATCAGTCCTTCTGATGAATATTCAGGACGGATTTCCTTTAGGACTGACTGATTTGATCTCCTTGCTGTCCATAGGACTCTCAAGAATCTTCTCCAACACCACAGTTCAAAAGCATCAATTCTGTGCTCAGTGTTCTTTATGGTCCAACTCTCACATCCATACATGACTACTGGAATATCATAACTTTGACTAGATGGACCTTTGTTGACAAAGTAATGTCTCTGCTTTTTAATATGCTGTCTAGGTTGGTCATAGCTTTTCTTCCAAGGAGCAAGTGTCTTTTAATTTCATGGCTGCAGTCACCATCTGCAGGGATTTTGGAGCCCAAGAAAATAAAGTCTCTCACTGTTTCCATTGTTTCCCCATCTATTTGCCATCAAGTGATGGAATTGGATGCCATGATCTTAGTTTTTTGAATGTTGAGTTTTAACCCAGCTTTTTCACTCTCCTCTTTCACTTTCATCAAGAGGCTCTTTAATTCCTCTTTGCTTTCTGCCATAAGGGTGGTATCATCTGCATATCTGAGGGTATTGATACTTCTCACAGCAATTTTGATTCCAGCTTGTGCTTCATCCAGTCCAGCATTTTTCATGATGTACTCTGCATATAAGTTAAATAAGCAGGGTGACAACATACAGGATTGACCTACTCCTTTCCCAATTTGGAACCAGTTCATTGTTCCATGTCCGATTCTAACTGTTGCTTCTTGACATACATACAGATTTCTCAGGAGGCAGGTAAGGTGGTCGGAGAAGGCAATGGCACCCCACTCCAGTACTCTTGCCTGGAAAATCCATGGACAGAGGAGCCTGGTAGACTGCAGTCCATGGGGTCGCTAAGTGTCGGGAACGACTGAGCGACTTCACTTTCACTTTTCACATTCATGCATTGGAGAAGGAAATGGCAACCCACTCCAGTGTTCTTGCCTGGAGAATCCCAGGGACGGGGAAGCCTGGTGGGCTGCCATCTCTGGGGTCGCACAGAGTCGGACATGACTGAAGCGACTTAGCAGCAGCAACAGCAGGTAAGGTGGTCTGGTATTCCCATCTCTTGAAAGTTTTCCACAGTTTGTTGTGATCCACACAGTCAAAGGCTTTAGTATAGTCAATGAAGCAGAAGTAGATGCTTTTCTGGAATTCTTCTGCCTTTTCTATGATCCAACAGGTGTTGGCAATTTGATCTCTGGTTCCTTTGCCTTTCTAAATCCAGCTTGAACATTTGGGAGTTCTTGGTTCTGTTGAAGCCCCTTAGAAGTGTTCAGTCAGTTTCACCTTCATGACTATTTCCTTCAGGGTGAAAGAGTTAGAAAAGGCCTTTCATAATACTGACTCCAAGCCTTAGAGCTGGAAAGGCCTGAGAGAGCCACCTGAGAAATATTTAGAAAGAGCAGATGTTGGATACCTACTGTATGCATTACCCTGTCATATCCTGAGGACATAAAAAGGTGTCCAGTGGAGACTCACTGGTCTGGTGGGGAAAGGACTTGCAAACAGTGATTCTACAGGATGCCTGAGAAATAGCCCCACTGGGGAAGAGTCTGATTCAGGCTGGAGAGTGTCTGGGGTTTTCCTGATGGAAGAAGGGAGAATGGGCACGGGTGGGACCCTAGCACATAGCCTATCAGAGACGTGTAATAGAGTGTGATTAGCTTAGAAGAGGAGTAGTTCTCTGTGTCTGGAGTAGAGACCACAGTCCACGAATGGGCTAGATATATGACCCTAAAGATGGTATAAGTTTAGTGTGTGAAGAAGTTGAACCATTGAAGGTTCAAGTTGAAATCAATAAACGTTTTGAGCAGAGGAGAGACCTGATCAGATCCTTGTTTAGACAGAGCTCACTGGCGGCAGCAAAGGGAATGTGAACTAAGATCAGCCAGTACAAGATGATGACCACACATAATATACAGTTCACTTAGTTTTCAGGAGACCTTTGTTAAGTGTGTTGCTTCATTTTATTCTACAATGACCATGTGACAAAACAGGGAACAAACAGTCAAGGAAACAGGATCAGAAACATACAAGGGCTTGTCCAAAATCCCTAAATTTGTGGTAGAACTTGACTTCAGTCAGTTTCCTTATTTCAAGGCTAGGACTTTGTCCAGATCTTCTCAGTGGAATAGTTGAATATTCTGGGCCTTCTGGTTGAGATAATAATTGCTTTCTTTCTCCTGCAGAACTTTTAGTCTAAGTTCTTTGTTCCTGGAGAAAAGGAGAAGAAAAGTTGTTACCGTATTTACTCTTTAGCCACAAAACCTTAAGAGTAGCCCTTTAGCTTCTACACAGATGATGTTACAAAGTAGTGTCAAGCATACATGTGGATTCCCAGCATGCTATAGCTAAGTGATGGATTTATATGTCTAATAATTGATGTTTTGGCTTCTTCAGTCTCTTACCCCAAATTTACTGGGTGTTATTATGCATATGTCTCATTTTGGGCTTCAGGAACCTCTTTTTGTCCAGTGATCCTGTGTGCCTTGATTTGTGCTTACTTCAGTCTTCAACAAATACTTAATGAGCTCTCATTTACTTGCCAGTGATATTTTAGGCCCAGGGGATACAGCAGTGAAGATGGTAAAAATAGTCTGACATCATGGAGCACCTTCTAGTTAGGTGAGACAGGTACTAAACAACAACAAACCACAGATGAACGTCTATCATAATTTAGGTGATAAAAAAGGAAAAATAGTGTGAAGAGAAAGAGAGGGAGGTGATTCTACTAGTTGATGTAGGATGGCTGGGAAGGGCCTCTCTGAATTTTCCATCAAGTTGAGACCCAAGTGGAACAAAGAAGAGGAATGAGGATGTTTGGGGGGGAAGAGATTCAGGTCGAGCGGGAAGGTCCAGAGATGGGTGTCACTGCGATGTCCATGGAGTGGCAGGAAGCCGGTATGACTGGAGTGGAGGGAGCCAGAGGGGAGCACAGGATGTAATGCTGGGGAGGAAATGGGTCTGGATCATGCAGGCTTTGTAGCCAGGTGACAACTTTGGGTTTCAGCCCTACAATTGGAAGTCACAGGAAGTTGTGGGCAGGGAGTGACTCGTTCATATTGGTGTTTTAGGAGAATTTTTCTGGCTGTCCTGTGGAAGATTGATTGTAGGGGAGTGAAATGAAGGCTACTGCAAGTGGTCCAGGGTAGAGATGTAGACCCAGTGTGATGGTGGAGGGGGTGGAGAGATGCAGCTGGCTTCTGGATGAATCAGTTAGGTAGAGTTGATGGAACTTGGATACAGAAGATGGGAGAAAAAGAATAAGTCAAGGATGATTCAACTGGTTTTGATCTGAGCTACTAGAAGAATGACACCACCCTTATGGCAGAAAGTGAAAGGAACTAAAAAGCCTCTTGATGAAAGTGAAACAGGAGAGTGAAAAAGTTGGCTTAAAGCTCAACATTCAGAAAATGAAGATCATGAGATCTGGTCCCATCACTTAATGGGAAATAGATGGGGAAACAGTGGAAACAGTGTCAGACTTTATTTTTGGGGGCTCCAAAATCACTGCAGATGGTGACTGCAGCCATGAAATTAAAAGATGCTTACTCCTTGGAAGGAAAGTTATGACCAACCTAGATAGCATATTCAAAAGCAGAGACATTACTTTGCCAACAAAGGTCCGTCTAGTCAAGTCTATGGTTTATCCAGTGGTCATGTATGGATGTGAGAGTTGGATTGTGAAGAAAGCTGAGCGCCGAAGAATTGATGCTTTTGAACTGTGGTGTTGGAGAAGATTCTTGAGAGTCCCTTGGACTGCAAGGAGATCCAACCAGTCCATTCTGAAGGAGATCAGCCCTGGGATTTCTTTGGAGGGAATGATGCTGAAGCTGAAACTCCAGTACTTTGGCCACCTCATGCAAAGAGTTGACTCATTGGAAAAGACTGTGATGCTGGGAGGGATTGGGGGCAGGAGGAGAAGGGGACGACAGAGGATGAGATGGCTGGATGGCATCACCAACTCAATGGACATGAGTTTGGGTGAACTCCAGGAGCTGGTGATGGACAGGGAGGCCTGGTGTGCTGCGATTCATGGGGTTGTAAAGAGTCAGACACAACTGAGGGACTGAACTGAACTGAACTGAACTAGAAGAATGAAAAAGCCATATAGTGAGATGGGGATATGTCTTATCAAAAGTACTGTGGGCTGCTGTTTTTAATTTTTGTTTTCATTGAGGAGTTGATTTGGAATAGACTCAGGTAGGTAATACCAGAAAGGCGTTTTATTATGAGTGACTCATCTGTTTGTTTTGAGGTAAAGCCTCAAATGTGCAGTTAGTTCTCTGTGCTTTGTACCTTTATTTTAGGTCATTCTCACAATATCTCCATTATGTGATAGAAATTAAGACACAATACAGACAAGATTGAGATACATTTCACTTTCTGTAATTAGAAATGTTTTCAATTTGCTGATTAAAGCATACTTTTTAACACTCTTTGGTTATCATTTTTAAAAAGAACTTTTAAAATTATGAAGTGAATGGTTGAAAAGTGTATCCACTCTGTACAAGGGAACGCAGTGAAAAGTAAAAGTCTTTCTTCCCCTCCCTTCAGTCCTACTCCTAAAAAGTTAACCAGTGTCAACCGTATCCTGTGTATCCTTTAAGAAAAATTCAGTGCACCTATAAGCATATGACTTGAGACATACTTCCTGAGTCCTGAACATTTCTCCCAGAGTCCTTTCCATCAGTCTTCCTGGAGCATTCCTGGCCCAAGTAATCTCTCCATTACCCAAGTTTGTTAAAGGGCTAGTTACATATACTACTTAATTTGAACATAATTATATACTTCTTCTATTGCTATTTAGCTGTTCTTGAAAAGTGTTAGTTGCTCATTTGTGTCCAACTCTTTGCGACCCCATGGACTGTCCATGGGATTCTCCAGGCAAGAATACTGGAGTGGGTTGCCATTTCCTTGTGTCCATCTATTATTCAACAAGACATATCTTAAGAGCAAGAACTGATTTGAATTGTATTTTATCAGATTTAATTTGATATGAATTATAGTCACAGGTCTTACATAAAGCTCTGCCTAATGATTTTACACATAGAAATTCAGTTAGTAATTTTTGGAATGTGCGCTTTGACAGTCGATCCCTAGTGGGGCGATGCTGGTACACTGGGATTATTTTAATTAAAACTTGTCAAATGATAGCTGCCAACAAAGCCACCTTCTTAGTGGGTCACAAAGGTGTCCATCCCCAGGGAATGGTAACTGGATACTGCTCCTTTGGATGAAGAGCTTTCTAATATGCTCGGGCTCAGTTTCTCATCCCCTTTTCAGATGGCATCGCATCTAAATGTCAGAAACAAGATATTTTTATTTGCCGTGAAATGATAAAGAACAGGTATTTAATGAGCATACATGTGTGTATGCTCAGTCGCTTCAGGCATGTCTGACTCTTTGTGACCCTATAGACAGTAGCCCGCCAGGGGATTACTGTGGGATCTGTGGGATTCTCCAGGCAAGAATACTGGAGTAGGTTGCCATGCTCTCCTCCAGGGAATCTTCCTGACCCAGGGATCAAACCTGCATCTACTGCATTGCAGGTAGATTCTCTACCTCTGAGCCACCAGGGAAGCCCTTAATGAGCATGACAGCCATTCAGTTTTTTAAATTACGAAAAGCATATATAACATAAAAGTTACCACTTTAACTATTTTAAGTGCTCAGTTCAGTGACATAGGGCTTCCCTTTTGCCTCAGCTGATAAAGAATCTGCCTGCAATGTGAGAGACCTGGGTTTGATCCCTGGGTTGGGAAGATCCCCTGGAGAAGAGAAAGGCTACCCATTCCAGTATTCTGGCCTGGAGAATCCCATGGACTGTACAGTCCATGGGGTTGCAAAGAGCCGGACACAACTGAGCGACTTCCACTTTCGCTTTCAGTGACATAAGCACATGCTCATCGTTGTGTAACCATCATCACCATACATGTCCAGAATGTTTCTCATTTTCCGAAACTCAAACTCTGTACCCACTGAACACTAACGCCCATGAATCACCTAGCAACCACCACTTTACTTTCTGTCTGTATGTATTTAAGCACTCTACATGCCGCATGTAAATATCAATAGAATCAAATAATGCTGTATTTGTTCTTTTGTGACTGGCTTATTTCACTTAGTATGTTTTCAAAGTTCACTCATGTTGTCATATGGGTCAGAATTCCCTTCCTGAGTATATTCCATTGTATGTATTTTTTTTACATCTTTATCTGTTCATCCATTGATGGGCACCTGAGTTGCTTCCATTCTTGGCTGTTGTGATTAATGCTGCTGTGAACATGGATATATGAACATCTCTTCCAGAGTCTGCTTTCCCTTCTTTTGGGTATATACTCAGAAGTTACCCTAGTATATTGCTGGATAGTCTGTTTTTAGCTTTTTAAGAACCAAACCATGCAGTTTTAATATTTCTCCCCGATATTTGTTGTTTTCAAAGGGAAGGACAAAATCTGTTAACATCCTCACCTTTGGGACTGAACTGATCTTGAAAATTGTTCCTTTGAGAACTCTACCTTAAGCAGGTAGTTTGTCCTCAAAGTTCTTCAATTTGTCCGTTTATTAGTTACCTATTTTTAAACTGTAGACTTTTAGAGGACAGGCAAGAGATGTTTAATTTGCTTTGTAGAACATGGAGCCCAAGCTCAAGGGGTAAGGGTGTAAATATTACATGATGATTGTTTCAGCCAAAATATATCCTTGAGCTGAATGACAAGAGTTTGGGTTGCTTCCAGCTCTTTTTCTCTTCCTGTTTGCCCTTGGGCAAAGAACCTTCTTTTCTGACATATTTTTTCAGTGGTGTGTGTGTGTATGTGTGTGTGATGGCACCTTAATATTTATTACTATCCTTTAAATTGCTTCAGATTTTCTTGTAGTGATTGAATGCTACCTCGTCTGACAGCCCCTTTTCTTCCCCAGGACCTGGGATAGCGCCGAGTGCTTCCTCCTGCATATTTTTGAGCACCTTTTTCATTCTTTTGTTACAGGAAGGATCATCTTGTTTTTTAATTGACCACTTGCCTTCTACAGGTTTAGGCCATGCTTCTTGTGACGGGGAACAGGATTGCACTCTTTTTTCTAAGTTAATATTCCCAGCACCTAGAGTCATGCTTGGTACATGGAGGGGAGTGACTCAAAAATAGTTATTGATTAAAAAAGTAAAGACTAATGAAATATTATTATAATATATAATATAATAATGAAACATTACTATAATTGCATAATTAGAATAATGAGTTTTTCTAATTCAACATTTATTATGTGCTGGCACTATGCTGAGAGTTTTTATATGTATTTGTTATTTCTATTATCATCCTAATTAGATGAAAAAATCAGTCTTAGAGAAGTTTAATTATCCTAAATTACATACCTAGAGGATCAAAGCTGAACCCTGGTATATTTTTCTAGAGTGCTCGCCTGGAGTCACCACACCCATCATATTTGGATATACATCAATGTTCCACAGGTCTTAATTCTAAGACTCTTTTTCTTTTATCCTGCATCTTTAATGATCTGAATTTGGAAAGATAATTAGTTGTATACCTTTATGTGTTTCTATATATTTTCAATGATTTACCTTATAGGCTTGAATCCCCTGATTAGCTGTTAATAAATAATCAATGTTCTGAATCCTATTTCTGAAATAGTTCTTTGACATCTGAGGATGAAGATGCTAATTAGTATTATACAATATACCCTCTGTCATAAGGCAGCTCTCCCTATCGCTGTTCCAAGGGGTCTGATATGTCTGACACAGTGGCCTCCTTCCAGACCCAAGTCCCAGGTTCTCTGCAATATTTGACCAGTAACCACTCTTGCTTTGAAACTATGCCCTCTCTTGGCATCCTTTCCTCTCCTCCCAGGTTGCTTACCATTGCGTCTTTCTGGTTTTTCTGTTCCTTCCTCTCTGTACTGTGCTAAGTCGCTTCAGTCACATCTGACTCTTGGCGACCCTATGGACTTAGCCCATCAGACTCTTCTGTCCGTGGGATTCTCCAGGCAAGAATACTGGAGTGGGTTGCCATCCCTCCAGGGTATCTTCCCAACCCAGGGATCAAACCCACATCTCCTTCCTCTCTACCAGTTTGTAACTATTGGGGTGGCCAGTGCATACAAATCTGTATCTCTAGCCCCAGTCTCCTCTCTCAGTTCCAGGTCTGCCTTCAAGCTGTCTACTAGCTGTCTCCATTTGGCTGTAACAAGAGGTCCAAACTCCCCATGTAGCAATAGGACTTCTCAGTCCCCTTCTTTGCCTCCAGACCTGCTCTTCTGCCCTTTTTCATAGCTGGGTTCATATTGTCACCATCCTCCCAAGTAAGAACCTCAGCAACTTTGTAGTTTTTCTTCTTTTCACGCTTCTACATCCTGTTGGCTGCCAGCTCCTATTCATTTTTTCTCTAACAATTTCAAGTTAGTTTCTTTCTTTCAATTTCCACTGTCCCTATTCTTATCTCATGTTTGAATAATTGGCCTCCAGTCTCTGTCTTCCTAACCTGATCTCAGAATTATTTTTAAAAACATGAGACTCACTGAGTCATTCATCTGCTTGAAAAATCCTTAATTGTTCCCTGTTGCCCCCAAATAAAGTTTAAACAGGCAGACAGGGACCTTTGCAACTTGTCCTAACCTTCTTTCCAAGCTTCATTCCCTCTCCATTAACCCCACATTGGGATGCAATTTTTTTTTTTCTGGCCACACTGAATGGCATGCAGAATCTTACTTCCCTGACCGGGGATTGAACCGTGTGCCCTGTGTTGGGAGCTCAGAGTCTTAACCACTGAACCACCAGGGAAGTTCCCATTTATCCCACATTGGATGCTTGTGACTGTTTAAACTTGGGGTGCATTTTCATGCCTCCATGACTTTTCTTCTGTTGTTTTCTAGGCCTGGAATATCGTTTTCCCTTTCCTCAGCCTTGAACTTTCACACAAATACTGCTAAAGGCCCTGATCAAACATAACTACTTTGATTCTTTCCCTCTTTCCTAACCCAGAAAGACACCTCACTCTCCTCTGAGTTCTTACGTTGTCACTTTTCACATGGTACCCTGGCTGCTTGTACACAGGTGTGGCTTTCCTCTAGATTATGAGTTCCTTAAAGAAGAGATATTTGTTTGGTGCCCATGGGTGCTTAACTCAGGCTCTGGCTGGTTGAGGGGACTTCCCTGGTGGTCCAGTGGTTATGATTTTGCCTTTCAGTGCAGGGGGCACAGGTTTGATCCCTTGTTGGGGAACTAAGATCCCACATGGTTGGGTTGGGTGATAGAGGAAGTTTTAAGAATATCTAATACAGAAAATAATCCCCCACATTTTGACCTATAGAAGATTGTGAAGAAGGGTTAATGGGAGGCACCGGCTGTTGACGGGGGTGGATGAGGGCGCGTGCTTTAGACCTGAGGAGGCTGTCTTCCCACCTTTGTATGCCCTGATTACTTTTTGCTTAGTGGAGAGAAAAGTAACCTCTGACTTTTAACATACATCATCGGAATATGTGTATTGCTAGAAAAATTTAGTTACTCATCAAGAATATAGTCACTCCTACCTCATTTTTCAGTGAATGTTTGAGGCTGACCCTCAGAATGTAGCTATGTAAAGCTCTTTCAGTGGGTGTTTTAGGCCAATATACACAAGATTTGCTTTATAATGGTGAAGAGTTAAGAAAGGCATTTCAGGAAAAAAAAAAGACCCCAAAGTTCCTGCATAGAGGTTTTGTGTTTTTTTCTGGGTGCATTTAACCTTTGTTTGTCCTTAAGGCATGTCAAAGCAGAAACAATCTTGTAAAGTATTACAGCACTTATTTCTTGGTATGTTCTGCCCTCCTTTTTGCCTTACCCAGACAAAAAGTGAGTTTCACCAGGGGCTGGACTCCCAGCATACTGCTTGCTCAGGCCTTTGACAGTGTTTTGTTTCTTTCAACAAAATTCTTTGTCATGGACACACTCCCACTGCAATCCAGCCACTCTCTTCTTTTGCTCTGTTCTGTGCCCAGTTGATAGGAGTTGGTTTTTAGCTTCCAAAGGCTATGAGTGGGGCTGCTAGGCCTTTATAAACATGTGCAGAGGTTCTGAGGGGAACCAATAAATGAAAGGTCCTCATAATGCCTTGGAAAGGGACCTCCCTGGTGGTCCAGTGGTTAAAACTCCCCGCTTCCACTGCAGGGGCAATGGCTTCGACCCCTGGTAGGGAAACCAAGATCCTGAGTGGAACAGCCAAAAAGATTTTATTAAAATGCCTTGGAAAGATGTGTCTGGCATAAAGAGGGCCATAGAGGGACCCGGAGGTAAAGAGACGAAGAAGGGACTTGACCAAGACAACCAAAGGCCCCAGGGAGCCCTGAGGGGCATAATTAGGTCTGTGGTGAGCAGACAACAGCCAACAAATCTGATGCAGAGATGACAGTGAGCATAGGATCAACTCATAGCTACCTCTAGAAGGTCTAGATAGAGTGGCATGGAGGTCAGTGGTCACTATCCATCTCAAGGATTACTAGGTGCCATCGTAAAGGCTACCAGCAGGCCGACTACTGGTTAGTGGCCTGGCTGCATGCTTTTTGAGTGGACAAGCCTTTTTCTTTTATTTTCAGGGATGACTTTGTAGTACGTTAGCTGTGCTCTCGTCTCGGTTTTCCCATTTAAAATCTAGGCTATTGCTGACGGCTCAGGCTGTACCTTTCTCTGCAAGGTGGATGTGTGCACTCTGTTCATGCTTTCTGCAACTGCTGGGAAATCTCGATGCCCAGACACTTCAAGTCTGAAGCAGGAGGGTCCCTCATGGTAGAAAGTTATCAGAAGAACAGAGGTGTTTACAGGCACAGAGAGTGAGGTGCTGTGTTAGAACTGAAGCAGACTGCTCTGGGGCAGGAAGTAGATACCCTCTGCAAGGCAGGGACCCGCACCTGTGAGGACAAACGAGGTCACTTGCATTCAAAGCCGTGTACAGTCACTTTGTCCAGGAGACTGGAAAAATACTGGGACCAGCAGCAGGTCGTTGGGTGAGCTGGTAGGTGCGTAGAAGAGCAGGTAACTCAGTACTGTGCCCTCAATGTGCGACTCCATCGGCAGCCTCGGTTTAGCTGCTCTCACTGCTTCTGACCCAGAAAACACTCAGAGAATGACTGCAGTGAGACACATCTGCAAGGTGAAGCTTTCAGTCCAGGTAGGGGGAGGGATGCGGAGCTGATCCCCAGGGTTCAATACTTACTTCCTAAATGTGCTGGGAGTGAGCTTGGTTTATGCTCCGACCCAGGGGAAGTCACTTTACATCTCGCCCTGTTTCCACCGGCGAACAGCGCCTTCTGCTTGTTTTGCATAAGCCTTGTGCCTCCTCTGCGGAAGAGGCAGGGAATGAACTGGGAGCTATAAAACTCCTGGCGTCATAAATCTTTGCAAACAGCAGTCTAGTGAGCAGTGTATTTGGTTGGCAAGTAATCATCACAGTCTATACTTGGTTTCTCTGCCTGTGAAACGGTGGGAAAGCTTTCTCATTGAAATGTGAAAGAGGTCAAAATGAAATAGTGTATTTTCCTTTTTAAAAACCTGATGCTTAAAGCATCAAGACAGCTCAAAAAGAGATGTTCTACAGATAAAATGTACTCTCTGAGCACCTTGCAGACATCCCCTAATAACCTAGAAATTTTCTCCAAAGATCATCTGGTTAAGCTCCTCAGCTCCCTTTTTTATAATACCAGTAAGGGAGATCTGCAGAGGGAAGGTGGTTTGCCTGAGGTTGCAAAGTTAGCTGGTTGCAGGGCTACAAGTGGAACCCAGTTTTCTTAATCCATGGCATAGTTCTACCTCTCTCCCTGTTTCTCCTCCTCCCTTTCCTCCTCCTCTTCCTACAGCTCTTAAAAACTGGCTTTAAAAAATTGCAACATGAACACATACCCATGATAAAAATAATTCAAACAGTACAGAAGAGTGTGAATGGCACTCCTAGACCTATTACTGGAGGCAACCACCATTAACTATTTCTCTTGTATCCCTCTAGAGATTTTCTAGGCATGTATAGACATATACACATAGATATAGGTATGTGGTTGTGTTTGTGTATGTACGTGCATATGTAAGTGTATATAACATACATAGGTTTATATATGTACATATGTTATGTGTGTAACATATATACATGCACATCTGTGTATATGTGTGTTGTGGTTATTTTTTGTACTATTCTGCACCTTGCTCTTTTAATGATGAGACGCTTTGGATGTCTTCTGTATCAGATTATTAGATTGCCTGCTTTCATTCTTTTTTTAAAAAAAATTTATTTGTTTGGCTGCACCGGGTCTTAGTTGTGGCATGCAGGATCCAGTTCCCTGACCAGGGATCGAACCCAGGCCCCCCACATTGTCGGGGAGGGGGGGGCCAGTGGCCAGAATCCCAGCCACTGGATCATCAGGGATGTCCCACCTTCTTGCATTCTTAAAAGCAGTATGGTATCTTATACTCCTATCTCTTCACGATGACTTTAATACATACAAGAAGCACCATGGAGTTTATCATGTTACCGCTGTAATAATATTTTATATTAGCATCCAGGGAGGGGAAGAACTTCTGTCAAGGTCAGATGGTTTGAGAAATCTGAGACCTTGCTTCTGTTTCCTGTTGCTAGTTAACTTGTGGGCCCCTGTCATATGTCAGGTATCATGCTTGGGACTTTAAGTGCCTTAACTCATTTAATTTCTCACAACAGTCCATTGAGTTAGATATAATTCCTCTTTTACTGGTGAGGAGGTTGAAGCTGGTCAAGCCAACTTCGCTTAAGGGTCACACAGTCAATCAAGTGCCAGACTCCAGGTTTGAACCCAGATCTGCTTCACTTCAGAGCCTTTTTCATTGTCTGAAATCTGGGACACTAGGAAGAATGGTTATAGTGGGTTTGAAGTTCAGTTTTCATAGCTTCCAAGTTTTGCTGGTATAGACCTAGCTAAGGGTCTACTTAGGAGGCACTAGTGGTAAAGAACCCATCTGCCAGTGCAGGAGACATACGAGTCGAGGGTTTGATCCTGGGTTGGGAAGATCCCCTGGAAGAGGGTGTGGAAACCCATTTCAGTATTCTTGCCTGGAGAATCCCATGGACAGAGGAGCCTGGGGAACTACAGTCCATAGGGTCACAAATAGTTGTACATGAGGAAAGTGACAGCATAGCACAAGGATCCACTGCACACTCTAGCGATGATGCAGAGGACCAAGTAGCAGTGGAGCAGAGAGAGAACCATGGCGGGAGAAAGGACAAGAGGTGGCTGCATTTAAGGGCACGGTGCTGTCTGTTATGAGCTAGACTGTGAGGGAAACACAGAGGTGATTGACACACAGCTCTCTGCTCTGCCTTGGGAAGTTTCTGATTTGGCAGTGGGGGACTCGTGTGGGACTGAGTATATCACAAACTGCTCCAGGGTCTCTAGGAAGCTAATATTGGTCTGGACCAGGGATCCTGGGAAGGCAGCCCTCACTGAGGAGCAGCCATCTGAACTGATCCTGGAGACAAGTGCCAGCTGCCCTCTGGCCACAGAGGGGAGAGGGCATTCCACAGGGCAGATGAGGGCACGTGGGACATAGGAGTCTGGTATGGCTGCAGCAGAGGATGAGGTAGTGATGAGGGGCCTAAGAGGTGGGGTGGGGTTGGACTGTAGCAGCCTTGAATGCTGTGAAAAGAGCTTGTAGTTTAGATCCCAGGTCCTGGAGCACTATCCAGATATTTGAACATGGGAGTGATATGCTGTCCCTTGTGTTTTAAGACATCCTGAAGAAATATAGAACTTCCCTTGTGGCACAGAAATATAACAAAGGGCTCAAGTGGGTCCAAGCCAGGGCGATGGAAATGGAAGGGAGGGGATGAATTCATGAGATTCTGAGAAGTCAAAATGAGAAGTCTGATCTTCCTGTGTGAGATCAGACCCCTTGTTTCTCTTTGTGAGCCCTGACACATAAAGGGTCAAACATGTTAAAATTTGCCAGTACCCTATATTAAATACAATGTTTTTGCTGCCAAAAATATTTGAAGGGATTTTGGAATTATTTTTTAGTGAGTATATTAGTTTTTTTAATTGAAATATAGTTGATTTACAATGTGTTAGTTTCAGGTTTATAGCACAGTGATTCCTGTATATGTATATATAAATAACACACACATATGTATACATTATATATATACACATATATATACAATATATATATACACATATATATACAATACTATATATATATATATATATATATTGCTGCTGTTGTTTAGTCGCTAAGTCACTTCCAACTCTTTGCAACCCCATGGACTGTAGCCTGCCAGGCTCTTCTGTCCATGGGATTTCCCAGGCAAGAATACTGGAGTGAGTTGTCTTTTCCTCCTCCAGGAGATCTTCCCAACCCAGAGATCGAATCTGTATCTCCTGCATTGACAGGCAGATTCTTTACCATTGAGCAACCAGGGAAGCCCATATATATGTATATATATTATTTTTCAAATTCTTTTTTTCTTATGGTTATCACAAAATATTGAGTATAGTTCCCTGTACTATACAGTGGGTCCTTACTGGTTATCTATTTTATATATAGAGTGTAAATATGTGAAGGACAGGGAAGCCTGGTGTGCTGCAATCCATGGGGTCGCAGAGAGTCAGACCCAACTGAGCGACTGAAAACAGCAATATGTCAGTCCCAAACTCCTAGTTCACCCCTGCCTCCATTGGTATTATTCTTAATTTTGATTTTACAGTCTTAATTTTATACTCTAGCACAAGTCAGTTTTTTTTCAAGTCTTAGAGTATTTTTGCCAGTCCTTAAAACTCAGTGGCACTGAAGTAGAGGGGAAGGGGAGCTAATGAATGTGACAGCGTTCTCTAGCTCAGGTGTCTGGCATATTGGTATTCCTGATTTACTGAGATTTACATCTTAGAAGAAGGAGAGGCTCTGAGAGTGGGGAGGAGGCACAAGGAAAGAGTTCAGGTGACACTGTGGAGTGGGGAGTGTCAGTGGCATGTTTCAGTGGGGCTGCTGCAGTGATTTTGGAGGCCAGAAGCCGCTGGGGCTGGGGGTGTTGATCTGACAGCCCTCAGTCAGCCCAGAAAGAAGAGAGGGTCACATGAGGAAAGAGAGCAGACTTTAATTTGGGTAATACCCACATTTAAGGGATGGGTGGAGGATCTAGAGAACATGATTGTGATGTAGCAACACTGAGGATGAAGGAACCAAGGGACTCTAAAGCCATGCAAATCCAGTTTCAAGAAAAGGATGGTTAATAGTGTCTGATGCAGGAGGACGCTGAGAGGAAAGGCTGGGAGGATGCTGTTAGCCTTATAAGAGGCTCAAGTGACCCTCAAAGTTTTAGTGGAAGGTCTCAATTATCAGGAATAAGAGTGAAGCCATGGTGAGGAGCAGAAGGTGGTGACTGCAGACCACAAAGAAAGTTTGGAGGGATATGATTTTGCACTGAGAGGTTGAGGAATCTTTGGAAAGGAAGTTGGACTGAGAAAGAATTGGTGGCTGGCGGAAGTCTGGGGTGCTGAGAAAGCACTGAGTGGTAAGGCTGACCAGCCTGGTCTCACCTGTGCCCTGACATTGATGAAGTGTGATCTTTATTTTTTTTCGGCTCCAAAATAACTGCAGATGGTGACTGCAGCCATGAAATTAAAAGACACTTGCTCCTTGGAAGAAAAGCTATGACCAACCTAGACAGCATATTAAAAAACAGAGATATTATTTTGCTGACAAAAGTCCATGTAGTCAAAGCTATGGTTTTTCCAATAGTCGTGTATGGATGTGAGAGTTGGACTATAAAGAAAGCTGAGCGCCAAAGAATTGACGCTTTTGAACTGTGGCATTGGAGAAGACTCTTAAGAGTCCCATGGACTGCAAGGAGATCGAAATAGTTAATCCTAAAGGAAATCAGTCCTGAATATTCATTGGAAGGACTGATGTTGAAGTTGAAATTCCAGTACTTTGGCTACCTGATGAGAAGAACTGACTCCTTGGAAAAGACTCTGATGCTGGGAAAGATTGAAGGCAGGAGAAGAAGGGGACGACAGAGGATGGGATTGTTGGATGGCATCACCTACTCAATGGACTTGAGTTTGAGTAGGCTCCGGGAGTTGGTGATGAACAGGGAAGCCTGGCATGCCACAGTCAATGGGGTTGCAGAGAGTTGGACACGACCGAGCAACTGAACAGAACTGAACTAAACTGATCTTGTGAAGGTTATCAAGTATTTCCACATACGAGGCCCCGTGATGGGATCCCAGTGCATCCCACAGTGCTGTGAGGCTGTGAGGTGACTCTGCTCCTCAAGAACAGGGGCTTTATGTTGACGGCTTATTCTCCATGCCTTGAGTAGTGCCTAGCATGGGATAATGGATGCATCATTGTGTATTTGTCAGAGCGCTGGTGGACTCAGGCCGCGCGTGTCCCACAACATACCGAGGCAGGCTCCGTCCCTTCTCTTTTTTCATGTTCTACTGTGGGGCATATGATGTAGGTGCTGCTCATGCAAGCTGGGAAGCAAACATTCTTGCAGGCACACCTTGCACCTACCTGCAATTCCCTCCCCTTTTCTCAGTGGCCCACCATCTCAGGTCCTGGCTCTCTTAAAAATGTGGACAAGTAAGTTTGCACTGGGACTCCTCCTCGGCCTCTCCGTGCCGAATTCTGGGGCATCTCTGGACTTTCTCTAGAAGCAGGGAAAGAATATATGATGATCCTTAAGGAGAAACAAAGGGGCTCATTCAATGAGTTGGTGAAAAATGAGTCTCCTTTGTTGATGGAGATAAGAGAGGATCTGGTTTCCTGAGAGCTCTCTGGGTGTTAATGCACTTTCTTTGCTTGGTTCATGTCACTAGGGGATTTCCTTGATGCCCAATGAATAAGAGGGATCTTTGCTAGGAAGTCCAGCTCCTACCACCTCAAGCTGTATTTTGGGGAAAGGCAGAAAGCCAAGGATCAGGCTGTATTTGGTGTGGGTCTCTTAGATTCTAAGAGTATGACGCATTTTATTCAATGGGAAGAATCTGACTTGTGTCTTGGCAGTTTTACCTTTCCTGATTGTGATGAGGTGGGAGACAACTTTATTTATAGCCTTTTCAGGGATACTTATTTTCCTTTCTATTTTCAAATACTGTAAAAAGTTTTACTAATGTTAAATATTGCAGAAATACAGACCATAGAAAATGATAGTTCCTCATTATCCACCTTTCTTATCTGCTAGATAATCATTCACTAAAATTTGATGCATATTCTGCTAATATTTTTTACATATATGCTAATAAAATATATGGTTGCCATTTATTTTTACAGAAAAGGATTTCTATTATGTATACTATACTGTTTGTCAGTTTACATTATTTTGCTCATGATACACAAGGTCATCTTACCCATATGCATACTTATATATTTTTCTCATTCAACATGGTTTCAATGTATGAAGAAACCGCACTACTTAACCATTTCTTTTTGTCCATGCAGCACAGCTTGACAGGATCTCAGTTCCCCAACCAGGGACTGAACACAGGCCATGACAGTGAAAGCCTGAAATCCTTAACCATAGGCCACCAGGGAACTCACTTAATCAGTTTTTTTTTTTAATTACTTGTGTACATTAAGTGATATGTTAGCATCCAGCATGTAATGTCTCTTTTTAGTTACAGCATGTGAACTCTTAGTTGTGGCACATGGGATCTAGTTCCCTGACCAGGGATCACACCCGGGTCTCCTGCATTGGGAGCACGACCTATTAGCCCCTGGACCACTAGGAAAGTCCCTGACCAACTTTTTTTTTAACCAATTTTTAATGATGCCAAATTAGATTATTTTTATTCTTGTGTGTTTTGGCTTTAATCCATAGTATGGAGCTAGTTTTAAACTCCTGGAAGCAGATAAGCTGTTTAAGCTCAAGTGTGCATGCATGCTCAGTCGTGTCTGAGTCTCTGCAACCCCATAAACTGTAGCCTGCCAGGCTCCTCTGTCCATGGGATTTTCCAGGCAGGAATATGGGAGTGGGTTGCCGTTTCTTCCTCCAGGGGACCTTGCTGACCCAGGGACTGAAGCCACGTCTCTTATGTTTCCTGCGTTGAGCAGGCAGATTCCTTGCCAATGAGCCACCTGGGAAGCCCCGTTTAAGCTAAAGGAGCTAGAAAATGAGGCCGAGTTTGTTGGGAAAGTGGAAGGCTGTCTCCGTGATTCTCTCCATTCTCCCCTGATAGGCAGGATAGGGAAAGACCTCTCCTACAGCCCAGGGCGGTCGCCTGCCCCTTCTCCCCAGCAGGACCCTGGCACAGACATGTTGTTATGAAGCGACTTGGGCCAGGTTACACTGCCATTTTGTTTTGCTTCTCCTGCTTCCTTCCTTCCTGTCTTCCTCCCATCTTCCTTCCTCTTTTTTACTCAGTGTCCAGCTGCAGCTTCCCTCCCCTTCTCCTCTCTTCGGTCCCCCATGAGTGTCCAGGCTCCGCTGCCTTTCTCTCCCACAGCCGGCCTCCCACCACTCCTGACTGGGATCTCATTTTATCCCCTGCTCATGTTTCTCTAGGTGGTGCCCTTGGTGGTATCCTCTGGCTTCCCCTGTGGTCTCATCTGCAAAATATTTTAAATCTACTGCTCTCCCAAGTCACTTGCCCTACCCTTCAAAGGATTTAATATCAATACAAACCAAGCTTAACACAGCTGCCCCTTTGCCCACGTGCCTGGTACTTACTCTCACCCTCTGTTCACTGTACTCTGAATAGTAAATTTCCATTCCTCATGAGGCCACTTCATTTCTAGTGGAAACTCCTGCTCTGTGTTGTGGCAAAGAGAGTACATGCTTTGGCTATGGCCTGACCTGGCTTCGAATCTAGGTTTCAACACTTACTAGCTCTGTGGCTTTGGCTGGTAATTTAATCTTTTTGATCTTCATTTTCCTCTTTGGTAAAATGGAGAATAAAGATACCTACCTTGCAGATAGGATTGCTCTATGGACTGGATAAAAATGTGTGTCAGATGGCAAATGGGAGGTGAGCAAAAATGATAGTTGCTATTGTCATATAACTTGGTTTCTCTTTAGCAAATTTGTGAATTTTTTGTTAATCTCATTACATGGTATAAGGGGTCAAAGAAAATGTATCCAAGGTTCTACTAGAAATAGATCCTATAATGATGTGTAAAAATTTGAACATAAATATTTGGCCAATATTTTTGGCAATAGTAAACAACATATTAATAATTAATAAAATGAAAATTTGGGGCAAGAATTTAGATGTCTTTTTGAAGAAAACCAATGCCATTTTAATCTATGACAAACTCCCAAATGAACTGGGAAAGTCTTTGCTGAGAAACTCTTTATGCACATTTGTAGCAAGGATTAAACCACAAAGAGCATTCTTCAACTCACTTGCTGGACTCAGAGGGAGAAAAAAAATCCAGATTCTAGAAACCATTTGGGATAAATGGAAACCGCCATTCTCTGGAAAATACAAATGCTTTCTTGCCCAAGGGAACTTCAAAAACCAGCGTGCTTTGGTTCCTTGCAGAAGGCCTGCTGGATTTTGCGGTTTCACGCACAGCGTTCTGGAGTCACTTGGTTTGGAGTTCATTCTTCATCTACTGATTTCTAGTGCTAATCCCCCAAAGTGATACGCTGGACAGAATGGGCAAATGATGAGATTAAAACACAGGCAAATTTGCTTCAAGTCCCAAAGGAAAACCAAGCTCTTTGTTCCTTACACACAGAGGTCGTGATCTGGTCCAAGGCCTCCAGCAGATCAACAGCAGGTAGAACTCGCTTTGTCTTGGCCAGCGAGGCTATGACCTCTTCCACACTTGGGGTGAGTTGTCCTCCTTCTCATGCCCACTAAGGAACAGATTTTGAGGACTTCTGTTCTCTAGGCAGAGCCCATCTTTTCTGAGGTGTTTTGAATTCTCGTATAGACAGGCATTCCATGAAGCCTGGGAATCTTTCATTGCCTTGGATGGAGGGGTTAGAAAACTCAAGCCATTGTCTTTGTAAAGTTTGCTTCTGCTGATCCTTTGGGGGCAGGTTGGATAGTACAGTCTCTTCCTTTTCAAGTGGAAGAAGGCTTTGTGAGTAAGAGAAATGACTCACCAAGAGCATCCCAAAGTTACCATCAGCAGGACTGAATTTTCCCATCAAAGCTTGGCGATTCTTACTCCCTGGCTGAACTTGGCTGAGCCTTGAGGGGCGTCGTGCTGAGCTCACTGAGCAGATGGCTCTGAGGCAGGTCTGTGGAGCTGACGAAGATGGTTGGTCTGATGCAGAGGGGAAGAACTTGGCGGTGGGCTCCTCCCACCTCCGCCTCCGGATCTTCCCTCTCAGGTGGCCGTTGTGCAGAGTCCTGGGGAAGAGGCTCAGGGAGGGATCTTGGCCTGACCTTGTAACCTGTGCTTCTGGAAGCTTGTGTCTGTGGAGGTGAGCTGCCTTGTAGAACAACAGCAGGCCTGTCTGCTCCTGAAGCCGGGTGCCTGAAGAGACAGCCACCCTGGCTTCACTGCTTTTTGCCCGCTGAGCCAGTAGAAGCCATAGACCCAGCATTAGCCCGTGGCTTTCTCTTCCCTCCCCCGAACCAGGCAAGGAGGCTCCGAGGCCCGCTGGGCGCGGTGTGTCCTTGCCATCTGCCAGGCCTCACTCCTCGGGCCAGAGCCTGGGCTTCCGCGGCTCTGCCCAGCGTCCAGCCCTGCAGGGCTCTTGGTGACACCAGCCAGGGTCCCACCGGGGTCCTGCTCCAGTCCTGTGGGGCGGTGTGGCTGAGAGAAGGTGGGAGGGGTTCGGAACTTCCTGCCCTGCTGGTGTTCAGACACTCACCACAGTCCCTTGGTTGCTTGCTCTGTTTTGAGTGTGTGTTTCGACTTTTGTGGTCCCAGTGGCTGCAAGATGAATTGTATCGAAGATCCAAGTTTGGAGGCCACTTACTTAAGAGCCTACCTTTCTCTTCAGCCAGGTACATTGTCTTAGGATACAGGGGCGATGATGTCTTGTGATAGAAATACTTTATCTAACACAATCTCTCTCTATCAACTCGAACTATAAAGAATAATTGTTTAAGGGGTTGTTTTCATATTTCAAAAAGAATAGTGTGTAGGGGGTGTGTCAGGGTCCCCGTGTCGGTGTACTCATTGAATCACCTAGACTTTTCTTCTTCTCCTGGGCATCTCCTTGAAGGTTGGTCTGTCCGTCTCGCACGTTTTCGCCTTCTCTTGTTACTTTTTCCAAGCTGCTGCTTGCTTGTTCTATTTATCACCCCTCCCAATTTTCTGTTGGTTGGGAAGCCCTTTGCTTGGTTAGTGGCACATGGGGGTCACCCTTCTCTTCCACGGAGCCTGCTACTCTCAGGAGGCCCTGCTCTCACTCGGCCAGCGTGGTGGTGAGAGGTGCCTACTTTCTGGCGAGTTGCCGTCAGTCAGTGAAGGGCCAGGGTCCCCAGGGTGATTTCACGGGGCGCCACTTCCTGAAAGCGGTGAGCACGGAGCCAGGCCCATCTAAGGACGTCAGCCGCCCTTCTCAGCCAGCCTCTCTGAGCACAGAGAACTCATTTGTAGGCAAGTTTCTGGGGTGTGGTAGTGCTTTTGTTTTGTTCACCAGGAAATAATACCAGGTTTCTCCGTGTTCCACTTAGCGAAGGGCAGAGCCTTGGCCTGGAGCAGTGATTGTCTCCCAGATTCCCAGAGAGTTGAGTGGGCAGGGGGTGATTTGAAGAGCGTCCCTCTTACCCACGTGGCTTTCCGGCTGGCCTAGTGAGTGGGAATTCTACAAAATCAGCTGAGACCTAAGTGATATAGCAAGTCCGGAATTAGACCCTGTCATGGAGGGAGAAAGAATAGTATCCAGTCACGAGTATGGAAGGTTTTGGCCCAATGATAAGTGCTGACATGTGCACCGTAGGAGACCCCAAGCTCTTCTGAATTCATCATCCTTCCCTCTCTCCTGCTGTTTTCCTAGAGCCTCTAGACATGCCTGGGTTTCTCTCATTGGTTAACTGTCCTCTGGCCCTGAATCTCTATCTTGTTATTGTTGTTGCTTTAGTCACTAAGTTGTGTCCAACACTTTGGTGACCCTATGGTCTGTAGCCCCCCAGACCCCTCTGTCCATGGGATTTCCCAGGCAAGAATACTGGCATGGGTTGCCATTTCTGTCTCTAGGGGATCTTCCCAACCCAGGGATTGAACCCCTGTCTCCTGCATTGGCAGACACATTCTTTCCCACTGAGCCACTTGGGAAGCCCCACATCTCTGTCTACCCACCCTCAAAGCTTCATACCCTCCCTCAGCAGACACTGTGAATGAAGGGCCTATACTTATGATTTTACTGTCATTTATTCCAATCCCCACATCCCTGGGCTTCCATCCCCACAACTTTTCAGAAACTCTTCTCACTGTGGTCACCGGTTTTGGATTACTAAGGCTCCCTGGGTACCTGATGCTGCTCTTTGCTCCCTGCTTCCAGAAATCCTTTCCCCCAAGACTTCTAGGTATGCTCATCTCCTGCCTTCCCTTGTTCTTTGCTGGCTTCTCCTCCTCCTCAGTGTACCCCCAGGAAGGAGTTCCCCAGGGTTCCTCCTCAGCTTCCACTCTGAACACTTATAGCCTCTTTTGGGATAGTCTTGCCCACTTTTGGTGGTTCTGATGCCACCTATTTATCTCTGATGATTCTAAAATACCTCCAACCCAGATGATTTCCTCAGGACTTGAACACTCAGCCTCCAGCTAAGCATTTCCCTTGGAGGTCTCACGGGTGTCTAGAAACTCTATTGCTGGCCTCGTACAAGCTCTTGCCCCATTTGTTGCCTACTGATTATTCTTCCATAGGTATCAATGTAAGGGCCACTTGCTCAGGGAAGCTGTCCCATGTCCCCCGGGCTAGGTGAAGCTTCCTTGTTAACCTTTAGCCTAGTACTCTACACCTTCCTCTGCAGCATTATACAATTTGTAAATTATAAATTATTTGTAAATATTCATTGGCAATTTGCCTCCGCCACCGCACTAAAAGCTACCATAAGAGCAAAAAGCCTCTCTCTTTTGCTTCATTATCACATCTCCAGCACCTAACACCATGGCTAACACAGCTTTAGGGCTTCATATGTATTTATAATGCATTGAAATCTTCATTCCTTTGCCCAAACTTCTTCCTTCTCTTGTAATCACCCTCTTGGTTAATAGAGACCCACCATCCACTTAGTCACTCAAGGTGAAGTCATTCTTGACTTCTCCCCTCTTCTAACCTGCCATTTCCACTAAAACCATCAGTATCCTGAATAGTTTTGTGACCTGATCTCTCTTCGCCACCTTGACTACCAGAACCCTAGTTTGTGGCCCACAGCATCTCTTGTCTCTGAGACTATTCCTACTATAACATCCTAACCATCTTCTCTGCCTGTTATCTTCTCCCTCCCCCTTTAAATCGATCCCTCCACACACCTACCAGAGGGATCTTTCTAGAAGGCAAACCTAGCCACTCTATCCATTTAGAACCCTTCACTGACTCCCCGTTACTCAATTTCCTTAGCATGGAATAGAAAGGCCAACTGTGATAGGGTGCTTGTCCATTTCTCATCCTTCACCAGGCTCCTGGTAGTTTCCCATTGACTCCAGGCTGTTTCTTCCTTCCTTCATGCCTAGGGTATGTTTTCCTCTTACTGGGAATACCTTTGCCTGCCAGACCTGCCTCCTCTTCTCCATCTCCCACAACTGTACCTGGATAACTCCTGACTCTGAGCCCTACTCCTGGTTTCCCTGGTGGCTCAGATGGTAAAGAATCTGCCTGCAGTGCAGGAGACCTGGGTTTGATCCCTGGTTTGGGAAGATCCCCTGGAGAAGGGAATGGCTACCCACTCCAGTATTCTGGCCTGCAGAATTCCATGGACAGAGGAGCCTGGCAGGCTACAGTCCATAGGGTCTCAAAGAGTCGGACACGACTAGGTGACTTTCACTTCACTGATTTCCTACCCACCCACACTTGCAGAGGCCTCCTATATGCTTCTGCTGTGCTCCCATAAAGCATTGGGTTTTTCTCTCTCTCCACTTTGGGGTTATTGTCCAATGTAACCCCTAAACAGGGTTTTTATCACTGTCTCACATACTCATCCACCAGCGCCTAAGAACAAAGACCAGGTTTTAATCATCTTTGAAACTCCCGTGCCTAGCAGAGTATCTGGTGCATAACATGCCTTTTAAAGAAAAGAACAGATGAGCTCAGAACAATGGGATTGAGGAGCAAACTACTACTATTGATATTAATAGGTGTTTTTTACATTCTTTCTAGGTGCCAAGAATTTCTCTGGGTATTTTACATATTTGAAGTCCTTATTTTTTTATAACCATCTCATGTAGTAGGTCATCTTCATTTATAGATGAAGGAACCAAGGCACAAAGAGCTTAGGTTATTTTGACCTAGGTGGCACAGCAAATAAGTGGCAGAGCTGGGATTTGCATTCTGGTGGCCTGCTCCAGAGCCCTGGCTCTGAATCCTGTCATTGTACTGCCTTTCCATTAGCAGAGATAACATCCATGGACTTTTAAAAAACCATACATCTAACTTGTTGTGCTGTTCAGAGAGTCTGATATGGATCTGTTTCCTTGGAGGGTTAAAAGAATCCAAAAAGGGCTAAGTGAGCAGGGAATGGGTCTCTCTAGACATTTCTCCCATCCAAGTACTAACCAGGCCTGACTCTGCTTAACTTCCGAGATCAGACGAGATCAGGCATGTTCAGGGTGGTATGGCCATAGACTCTCTAGGTATTTCTATAAGAAGTGAGTTATTACCAGGGAAGTAGTGACTTCACTTTCCACTTTCCACTTTCATGCTTTGGAGGAGGAAATGGCAACCCACTCCAGTATTCTTGCCTGGAGAATCCCAGGGATGGGGGAGCCTGGTGGGCTGCCGTCTACGGGGTCGCACAGAGTCGGACACGACTGAAGCGACTTAGCAGCAGCAGCAGCAGTGTTAGGTTTATGAGGAATATGACCACTAGGTGGACAGAAAGCAGACCATATCGGGCCAGTCCCACATTTAGCACTTCTGTGTCTAATGCCTCAAAGACCACCTTCAACCATCTGGTCCTTTGACTATCACTCGATTGGACAAAGGTGGGAACACATTTAAACTCTGGCATCTTTGGTCTCTCAGAGCAGAGTTTGATGGGAAGAAAGGGAAGGGGGAGAGAGAGAAAGAATGATGGCATCACTGGGAGAAGAGGCTGTGGAGAATAGGGAAACTGAGGTCCCCATAAAATAATTTAACAGGCAACCTAAAGTTCAGGTTCATGGTCAACTTATTTTGAAGCCAATAGGAGGTATGTGTTTGTAATTCAGAATTTCTTTCTTTTCTCTTCTTCTTCTTTAGTAAACTACGACCAAGGAGTCAATGACTAAGTGATATACTGACAAGATTGCAAAAAACATGATACAGCGTTTAAGGGGATGGGTTTAGAATTAGCCTGGAATTCAGGATTTCTTAGATTTAGAAAAATTATACTGTTTGGGGTGGCATCCTATAATTGGGCATGATGTTTTGGCAGCAAAACTTATATTCACATGAAGGTGGAGAAATGAAGAATATAAATTAGCCTAACTTCAGTTCAGGGCAGACTCTACCACCAAATGAGTTACAGATTTTTCTGTGCTTTCAAAGCTTTTTGAATTTCAGAATTGTTACAGATAAGGGATTATGATCTGTATGATGTCTAACTGGGTCTGAAAACTGCGAGTATAGATGTGTCCAGGTATGGTGCATGTACATAGTAGGTGCTCATTAAAAGGCAATTGTATTTTTTTAATTAACATAAGCATGATGTAAGTCAAGAGTGTTATGCTTCTGTTAAACAACCAGATCTTATTTATTTTTCCATTTTTTAAACATTTCAAAGTGTATTTTCAAAAATGTTGAGTCTCCCTTATAAGCTGTAACTAAAACAAAAACCGCCTTGATGGATCGTAGGTTGAAGGTAGTAAATAAAGTAAAAGCACCTGGACTCTGAGTGTAGGTGGGTGAAGGACCGCCTAGTTTTGTAATCCAGTAATGTAATATGCACAAGAATTGACTTATCAACAGTCAGTTGATGAAAACAATGTCAGAGGAGGCTTGTTGGGCTATATACCCTTAACTACTTATCTAAACCATGAATTGAAAATGACTAAGTGATGTACTGACAATGTTGCAAAGTTATCAACAGGAGAGGTCTTGCCTGGAGAATCCCAGAGACAGGGGAGCCTGGTGGGCTGCCGTCTATGGGGTTGCACAGTTGGACATGACTGAAGCAACTTAGCAGCAGCAGCAGCCACAACAGGAGAGGAACCGTGAGGTCATACTTTCAAAGCATCTGGCTGGCCCTTCACAGGGATAAGTCTCTCTGAGGAGGTCCCAGTTAGAGAGAAATGAGGGAAATTGGAGTGGGTATTAATGAGACCAGGAAAAAAAAAAAAGGAATGTGATTTTTAAGGATCCTCAATAAAAGCCAAAAGGATTTGGATCATGATATTAGAAAACAAGTAGAGTAAGAATGATTTTCTTAAGTATGTGTTTATAATCAGACCTCTATCTTTATATTGAAGATAAACTAGGAGGAACCATCATTTGGTTGTTATTTTTTTAAGGTAGATTTAAATGGCAGTAAAAGAATTAAAGTAAAACATAAAACTTATAAATGTGACAGTTGTGAGTCATCAGAGGGGTCATGAAAAAGTATCACAGACGCCTCTATTCTCAGAGCATGTTTAAGTGTGGCCTTCGCTGTCTTGAAGGGTATCAAAGTGAGGGTACAGATGAGAGGGCTGAGAGCATTTTACAGGGAAGGTAAGAGGGTCACCTGGGCAGAAGCTGGAGTGGAAGTGGAGGTGTGTTCATGTGGAATGCCTCCCTTTGCCTACTCAGCCATAGGGTGGCACTGAAGAAAACAGGAAGCTTGTTTCCTCTTTTTTCCACTATTTTTTATTCATATTTATTCATATTTGCTTTTATTTCAAACTGAAGTATAGTTGATTTACAATGTTGCATTAGTTTCTGGTGTACAACAAAGTGAGTCAATTACACATATACATATATATTCTCTTTCATATTCTTTTCCATTCTAGTTTATTACAGATTATTGAATATAGTTCCCTGTGCTATACAGTAAGACCCTTGTGCTTTATTTTGTATATTGTAGTTTCTATTTGCTAATCCAGAACTCCTAATTTATCCCTCCCCCACCCCCTTCCTGCTTTGATAACCATAAGTTTGTTTTCTGTGTCAGTGTTTCTGTTTCATAGGTAAGTTCATTTGTATCATATTTTAGACTCCACGTATAAGTGATATCATATGGTATTTGTCATTCCCTGTCTGGCTGATTTCACTTAGTATAATAATCTCCAGGTCCATCCATGTTGCTGCAAATGACATTATTTCATTCTTTTTATGGCTAAATAGTATTCCACTGTGTGTGTGTGTGTGTGTGTGTATGCACATATATATATATATATATATATATATATCACATCTTCTTTATTCATTCATCTGTAGATGGACATTAAGGTTATTACTGTGTCTCGGCTATTGTGAATAGTAGAAGGCAGCTTCTTTTCAAGAGCTGGCCTGCTCTGTCCAACGTAACGGCAAAGGGTGGCTTCCCTGTTAGGCATGGATTCCACAATGAGTTTCAAGTAGTTTATTTAGATTATAGCTGAAAAAGGAAGGGACTATAACAGGTCAGCATTTCCCAACAGCTGGCACTGTGTCTCATGGTAGTAAATGCTCTCACTTCAGGCTCTGAGTCCAGCTTGCTGTTTTAACTTAGGAGTTTGGTGGTTCCTCCCATTCTGGGATTTACATTCCTGAACTGATGTTCTGATTCAAGGCCAGTGTGTCTTGAAGGAGCCACAGTCGATCTTCAAGGTACCTGAAGGCTAGATGAATAGGCTTTTCTCTACTCATCCACTTATTCCCCAATGCTCACTGGATCCAGCTTGGAAAAGTCTTCCTAGAAGCCCACATGAGGGTCCTCTTAGCCTGAGCTCTGGTCTATAGTTGAAGAGTGCTATCTGCAGATATGTTCTGCCCATTCTCCTTTATATGGCTAGACCACACCTTCAAATGGGGCCAGGATTTTGGTATTTGATGTTTCTTTGGGAGAAGACCAGCAGTCAAGTTGGTTTAAACTGGCCTGTTGAATCATTGTTTTCTAGTGAAATTCTATTTCAATTACCTGAGGCTTTTTGAACTAAATGTGCTAAAAAGTGGTTAGGCTTGATGCTGCAAAACTTATGGAAAACCTGGAGATGATTTGACATATAGACAAGTGGCTCTTATGGCTGTTAAGACATATGGGGGCACTTTTCCAGCAGTCCAGTGGTTAAGGCTTCTCTTTCCAGTGTAGGGGGTACAAGTTCAATCCCTAGTTGGGGATCTAAGATCCCACATTCCTCAGGGCCAAAAAAACAAAATATAAAACAGAAGCTATATTATAACAAATTCAATAAAGACTTAAAAATGGTCCCCATCAAAAAATCTAAAAAAAAAAAAAAGGACATATGGGGATGTGGAGCTACTGGTGGATGGTGAGTTCTGATAGCTTAATGGGCTGCCTGCAGACCACCCTAGACCTTGATATCCATGCTTTCAACAAATGCTTCTATACACACACACACACACATGCACACAGATGTGCACACACATACACACAGCTCCTCTGCCCTGAGGTTGTGGCTAGGGCTCCTGATGTCCTCTTTCACCTTATCAAGCAGAACTAGAGCAGATTGGAATTTGATTGTTGAGTTGACTTCTTTCTTGCTGTCAGCCTTCAAGAATTTGAAGGATCAGTGAGACAAAGGCCCAATTTAAACAAGCCGTGCATGTATATGGTTCATGCAGTCCCTGACTACACTCAGTTACAACATTTCCTTGTCATCGTCTTATTGTAAGGCAATCATGAGTTCCTTGAAGGCAGGAGATACTGTCTGTCTTTCCCCACAGTAAGCAGCCATAAGCCCTGCAGGTGCTCAGTAACTATTAATTGAATTAATCAACTGCCACAACACAGGTGCACACATTTATCTGCCTTGTGCTTTCATCCAGCTAGAGATACAACTTGTGCATTCAGCTGCCCCAGGAGCATGGCTTCCCCACCCCCACCCCCAGTATCTGCAGGGCTTTCTGCAGCTGCCCATCATCTAGACCCCTGTAGCTACACATGTTCTGAGGCCCCACCAGTCCTCTTACACACAGCTCATGTGATACATACACCAACTTTGAGGGTCTCTACAACCCCTGCTCTCTCTCCCTCCCTCAGTGTTTCCTGAACCTTCGAAGGCTTTTAAGGAGAATGAGGTCCACCTCCCACTCCACTTCTGGGGCAGGGTTTTTAATTACCGTGTGGGCTTTTGTTCTGTTGTTGAGATCAGGCTTCTCAGTGCAGGGAGAAGGGAATTCCAGTCATCCTGACGCATTATAATCAAGTTACTTACCACAAGTCAGGAGTAACAGTTCTCTGCTTTCATTCTGATCACAGCAGGTGATACAGGGAAGAAGCAGCTCGAATTTCACTAGGTGCTTTAAGCCATGGCTGCAACAGTGCTTTACGGTGGTGGTTTTCCATCTTTTAAGAACTATTCAGCCAGTAAACATTTTATCTCGACTCCACGATCTACTGACTTTATGCATAAAACGTAGTTCTGTGTTTTTAAAAACCAGCCAACATTGGCCCCAAATGTCTGACCATAAAATATATTGAACAAATGACAAGCACATATTAAAAACCAAAATGCTAAACTTTAAAGAGTCAACAATAATTTGACTCAGAAATGAAGGGAGTAGATGAGGCTGTTGCTGAGTCTTCGTTTCCCAATGTTGGAGATGCACATGGTACCACCTGAGCCCGAAAAGCAATAACTTCACATTGTCAACGGCTGTTGTGCTGAGTTGCTTCAGTCATGTCCGACTCTTTGAGACCTTATAGTTTTATGGATTACTTTGGATCTTTCATTTTCCAGTATTTTTGCGTGTCTGTGCATCCCTCTGATCCTATGGACTGTAGCCCGCTAGGCTCCTCTGTCCATGGGGATTCTCCAGGCAAGAATACTGGAGTGGGTTGCCATGCCCTCCTCCAGGGGATCTTCCCAACCCAGGGATCAAACTCGTGTCTCTTACGTCTCTTGCATTGGCAGGAAGGTTCTTTACCACTAGCACCACCTAGGAAGCCTGTCAAAGGCTCTTACCTTGTGGCAAGTCTGATGCTGGATGATCCCTTTGCTTCCTGATACCAGTGTCATAAAAAGAACTAGGGGACAACTTTCTTCTCTAGAATCCTACAGTTTGGTAAAACTTTAAGAGCACACAGGGCTCAGAAAATATTTGTAGAATGAATGAATGATTCAGAGATGGCAAGTTTTGTTCTCCTGGTTGCTGGGAAAGAGGAGAGTGGCAGGTATTTTGGAATAGGTTGACAGTTTCCAAAGACACATAGCCCACTTGTGCCCTGCAGTGTCTGTTCTGTGGTCATGAGCTTTCTGTACGTGTTCACAATATATGTATCAATAGTTATGCAAAGTTATTGATGTTTGGCGGGCTAAACAGCTACTTCTGTTCAAAGGCAAACGCATGTTGTTTGTGGGTATTTTCTGATAAGGATGTCCACACGCAGTGGGTGTAGCAAGCTGTGTAGGTACAAAGAGAGATAAGTTGGGGAGTGGGCTAATTCTGCCAAGCCTAGATAATGGGCCGGGGCTTAGAGGAGTTCACTTCATATGGGGAGCCCCCGCCCATCTATCATTTTCCAGTGTTTCTGTGTGTCTTTGTGTCCCTCTGTCTTTCTCTTTTACAAGGGAGTGTTATATGTAGACAGAACAACAGCTCGAGGTCTCTGGACGTCCAGGTCTTATATCTGGTGGGTCAGTGACCTGAAATGGTCAGGCCTTTAGGAGGAGCCATGTGCTTGCCTCTTCTAAAGTGGCTTGCTGTGGTCACGAAGGGAACAAGATGCAGACAGACTTCTAAACACCAAGCAAAAACCTTAGAGCAGGTAGGATCCCCTGAATGTGTTTTAAATGTTATTTTGGGTAGAGATGGGATGCGGTGCCGGGGAGAATAGTAAACCTGACTTTTATACATAGGAGGTGTTTCTATAATGGGACCTCTAGCATCATCTTCACCTTTCTTTTTGACTGAGGCCCTGCTAGGTGTCAACATGGATTGCTGGACTGTTAACAAAGTTAAAATTTACCATGAGTGGCAGTTCATCCTAAAGTTATGCTGTTAGACCAGGGTCAGACCAGTTGTGGGTTGCACCTCACCCCTTGCTTCTACAGTTGTGTGACCTGGGGAAGTTCCTGAACTCCAGTAAGCTTCACTTTCTTCCTTTATAAAATTGAGAAAGTAGAAATTACTCACAGCTGGTTTCATTATCAATACGCTCCTCTGTAGGCCTGGCACTTAGCATAATGCATCTCATGTACTGAGTCATCGCTGAATACGTGTGTTACTGTTTTTGTTATTGTTATTATCATTGCTGTTCTGTGATGGTGTTCTACAAGCATTTGTTGTTGGAGATACAAATTCCTATCCTGCGTTGGGACCTGATCTTATCCCATGAATAGCCAGAGGTCTGGCTGCATAAAATGCAAGGAGAGGGTTTAGATGGGGAGAGCTGTGGACAGTTCGCAACTGAGGGCATTCACAACTGGTAATCAAGGGTAACTGTGAAAATAAAGGAAGGCTGGGTTTTCTAGCCCTCACTTTTACGCAGGAACTCCTGCTAAGCAACTCTTGGCAGGACCACTGTCACTTACTCATGTGAGGACAGTCTACTCAGCGTGGGGGCACCAGTTTGAGGATGCGTAGACTGCTATTGTCAGATCTCCGCTGCAGCCTGTTTTGTTGGATTTTCTAAAGGCCTGGCATATAACACTTCTATACTTAAAAAAATGATCTAGGGACTTCCTGGCAGCCCAGTGGCTAAGACTTTGCCTTCCAATGTAGGTGGTCTTTGATCCCTGGTTGGGGAACTAAGATCCCACATGCCTCAGGGCCAAAAAACCCAAGATGTAAAAACAGAAGCAATACTGTGATAAATTCAGTAAAGACTTTCAACATGGTCCACATCAAAAAATCTTCTAAAAAATCTAATAAAACATATTAGGTTGGCTAAAAGGAAATACAGAAAATCAATAATGGTCCTGTCCTAGGCAGTTCTGGGATGGGAGGTTGGCTGGCGGTGGTGATGGTGATGGAATGGTTCAGGTCAAGGCATGGCAGCTAATGCTAGGAGAAGATGGTTAGTGTCAGTGTTCGCCATGCCTGCCAAGTGGCACAGGGTGGGGAAGCTGCCCAGGTGAGGCAGGCAGCATCCCCCTCTACGCAAAGCCACTCTTGTCTCACAGCCCAGCTCCTCAGGTTAGTTTGACAGCTGATGGCCTTTATCCAGAGAAGGCAGCTTGAGCAAGCCAGAAACCTGTCCTAACTCTCAACAAAATGTCACTCCCATCCCTTTTTTCTAGCCTGAGAAGTAAGGATTGTGATGGAATAAGGGCATTGTGATGGGCTGTGACCAAGTGGAAAAGAGAAAGTCATGAAGTTACTGTTGTGTTTGTTGAGAAGAATTGTGATGAATATTCAAACACCGATTTTATCCCCACCCCCACCCCATGGAATAAAGACATCTTTCCCTTCTTTGGGAGGAAAGAGGGGGCATCAGATGACAAATCTGGAGTGGGATCAGCATGACTGCTCCGTGTCCCTCCCCGAGTCTTTGACACGCGGGAGATGGCTGCTTCCCCGTGTCTGCTCCCGGCAGCATCAAAACCTGAGAAGTGCCAAAGTGTAGCCTGCTTGTTTTCACCAGAAGTCTGTCACCCAGCATTTGGGGGATCTGCACAGATACCAGAAAGGGCGAGATGGCCAGTCCCTGAGTAGGTGCCACGTAAACACTGGATAACATTTCTGATGATTAAAGAAACCCTTTACTTCTGCATATCCCTGGCTTTGAAGTGCCATCAGTAGAGGCGGGGGAAGAGCAGTTGCTGTTTTCTTGCTGGAGAAACTGAGGTACAAAGAGGGGCAACAGTTCATTCTTCTCAATTGTGAGGCCAGCCACAGACCTGGTACAGCACACACGTATTCAGGGCTGCACCCCCAGCCAGGCATTCTGTTACAGACTCTTAAACACATCATCTCATTTGAGCCAAACAGCAGTGCTGTGAGGTGATGATTGTCAACTCCACTTTGTTTTTATTGGTATATAATTGCGTTAGGATGTTGTGTTAGTGAATCATCTATGTGTACACATATATCTCCTTGGTCTTGAACCTCCCTCCCACCCCCCGGATCCCACCAATCTAGGTTGTCACAGAACACTGAGCTGAGTTCCCTGTGCTGTACAGCTGCTTCCCACTAGCTGTCTATTTCACACATGGTAGTGTATATATGTTAGTGCTACTTTCTCAATTGTTTCACCCTCCTCTCCTCTCCCTGTGTCCACAAGTCCATTCACTGCATCAGTCTGTCTATTCCTGCCCTGCCAACAGGCTCATTAGTCCCATCTTCCTAGATTCCTTATATATGCATTAATATACAATACTTGTTTTTCTCTTTCTGACTTACTTCACTCTGTATGACAGACTCCAGGTCCATCCATATCCACAGGTCCATGCAAATGACCCAGTTTTTTTCCTTTTTATGGCTGAGTAATATTCCATTGTAAATATGTACCAATCTTTATCCATTCATCTGTCAACAGACATTTAGGTTGCTTCCATGTCCTGGCTATTGTAAGTAGTGCTGCACTGAACATTGGGATACACATGTCTTTAACTCCATTTTATATATAGATGAAGAAACAGAAGCTTAAAGAGTTTAAAGAAATGGCCTAAGGCCACACAGCTAGTGAGTGGCTAAATCCGGGGTCATCCCATGGCTGCCTAACTCCAAATGTCCCCAACCACTGGCATGGCACTGCCTGGTTCACTTTCCCAAGTCAAAGTCACCTTAGTCTACTGTTTCTGAACTAAATCTCCCATGTGCTACCCTGTGGTTCTCTCTGGAAGCTAGCTCAAGCCCTTGGAATGGTCGAGTATTGCTACCACGTACTTGAGAATGTTGAGGCATAGCGAGCTTTTGGGAGCTACTTGCAGACTATTTTAGCAATGACCGCTCATTTCTCCACACCGTTCAGATGACCTCCCCTGGCTTATGTGTCCACCACCCTGGCCGCACACACACGCCTCCCTGGGAACGGCAGGCACTTGGCACATCTCGCTGCCCTGGCCCCAGCCAAGCTATTTGGAGTCAGGCCTCTTTAAGAGAGGAATGTGGTAGCGGTTCCTTTTCAAGCAGCTCAGCCTGATTATGGGGTGAAGCACTGACTTACTGTCCAGTTGCTGTCCAGTTCCAGGTAGCCCACTTCCAGTGCTCAGAACCGGAGGTATACTGGCCTCAGCTGCGTTCAGCTGATAATATTTGCCGCACTCTTTAACAGATGGGCGGAGAGTGTTATCAAGCTGCGGCACCTTGGAAAACCTGCAGAAACCCTCTTCTGCCTCCACACATTGGGTTTCCCTTCTTCTGAAAATAGATGGATGTGTGTGGTGTTAAGGAGGGACCCTAAAATTAGACTGCATCTTCAGAGAAGAGCTGGGGGTTAAACAGACATTTCCCTTCCGATGCCGCCACTAGTCTGTCCTGAGAAAGTTACCCCACCTTGCTTTCCTGTCGTCTCTGCGTCCGTGAGGATTTGGGGGAGAAAGGTGCTTGGAGATCCTCAGAGGAAATGTGGATCTGATGCCCACTAGAGGCCTGGTGTATTTGTGTTCTGAAATCAGGGTTGGATTAACTGTGACCCTAAAAGGCCTCGTGGCCTCCCAACATAGATCATCTTTCTTTCCTGTTGCCTTCCTTGATGTTCTTGTTGCCTGGTGTTGCCTGGGTGTGGAAAAATCTGTCCCAGATGATTTAAAAACTGTTTACAGGCACCCTGCTCCCTTGATGTCTCTCATTCCTTCCTGCAGAGGGCTCAGGTCAGGCAGGGCAGTGATCACAGTGGTTAAGGGCAGGGGCTTTGAGCCCGATTGCCTGAGTTTGAATCCTGGCTCCATCACTTGCTGGCTAATGGACAGGGGCAAATTGCCAAACTCTCTAAGCCTCAGTTTCCTCACCCATAAAATGGGGATAATAAGGGTTATAAGCAAATGAGACCTAAGTAAACTTAAAAAATTTTGACACAATGGAAAGGCAACCTACTGAATGGGAGGAAATATTTACAAATGGTGTGACTGGTAAGGGATTAATATCCAACATATATAAACAGCTCATACAATTCAACATGAAAACAAAACCCAAACAGCTTGATTAGAAATATGCAAAAGACTTGAATAGATATTTTACCAAAGAGCACAGGCCCATGGCCAACAGGCACATGAAAAGATTCTCAACATCTCATCAGGGAAATGCAAATCAAAGACACAGTGAGATATCACCTCATATCTGTCAGAATGGCTGTCATCAAAAAAACAAAAATAACATGTTGACAAGAATGTGGAGAAAAGGTAACCCTCTTACGCTGTTGGTGGGAATGTAAATTGTGGCAGCAATTGTGGAAAACAGTATGGAGGTTTCTCAAAAAACTAAAGATAGAACTATCAAACTATCATATGACCTAGCAATTCCACTCCTGGGTATATAGCCAAAAGGAACAAAAATACTAATTTGAAAAGATACACGTTCCCTGATGTTTGTAGAAACATTAGGTACAATTGCCAAAGTATGGAGGCAACCTCAGCATCCATCAACAGACGAGTGGCTAAAGAAGATGTGGTAGATATATATACACAAGAGAATGCCACTCAGCCATAAAAAAGAATGATTTGCCATTTGCAACAATATAGATGGATTTGGAGGGTATTGAGCGAAATGAAATAAGTCTGACAGAGAAAGAAATATATTGTATGATATCACATGAGTTTTACAAGTATTTTCTCCCAGTCTGTGGCTTATATTTTCATTTTCTTAACAATATCTTTCAAAGAGCGGACATTTTTATTTCTGATGTCAAATTAACGAGTTCTTTTCTAATACTCGATCTTGTATGGATCATACTTTTGGTGTTGTACCTAAAATATTTTGCTTAACCCAGCATTACAAAGATTTTTCTCCTGTTTTTTTTTCCCTAGAGGTTTCAGGTTTTACATTTAGGTCTATAATCTATATTGAGTTACCCTCAATATGTGTTGTGAGGTAGAGTTTCATTTTATTTTTCATTTGATGTCCAGTTGTTCAACACCATTTGTTGAAAAAGACTGCCCTTTCTCCATTACATTGTTTTGACACCTTTGACAATGATCATTTGCTTATTGATCCTGGACATGTTTTGTTCTGTTTATACTTAAGTATTTCATGGCTTTTGGGGAGTACTTTATTCAATTAAAAAATGTTGAATTAATAAACAGTACCAACCTACCTGTGAATGCTTATCTTGATTCTATAGTCATATGCAAGATGCTAGAATAGCATTGGAAAATTCATGAAAGTCCTTGGTTATGGTCAGGCCAGCAGTGAAGCTGAAAGGTCTGAGTATAACTCTGCTGCTGCTGCTGCTGCTAGGTCGCTTCAGTCGTGTCCGACTCTGTGCGACCCCACAGACGGCAGCCCACCAGGCTCCCCCATCCCTGGGATTCTCCAGGCAGGAACACTGGAGTGGGTTGCCATTTCCTTCTCCAGTGCATGAAAATGAAAAGTGAAAGTGAAGTTGCTCAGTTGTGTCCAACTCTTAGCGACCCCATGGACTGCAGCCCACCAGGCTCCTCCGTCCATGGGATTTTCCAGGCAAGAGTACTGGAGTGGGGTGCCATTGCCTTCTCTGGAGTATAACTCTATAAGGTAGGAAATAGGGCCTCATTCTGCATTTCTCTTGCTAAATTCTTTAACTCTGAATGGTTCCTTTTCCCACCCAGGGTCTGCCTCCTAGCGCAGGTCATACATTGAGTTAAGGCTACACCTCTCAGGGGCTCTCTAGGCAAAGATGGCTTTCCCTGTAGGTATAATGCATAGTTGCCTCCCTCACACAATTTGAATGTGCTGAGTGGCCTGTCCAACCAACCAGTTATCACCTATTTGTCTGGTTTGGCTCTAACATTGTATCTTTTATATCCATCCTTTGAATAAGGTAATCTATTTTCATAAGGTACTTATTAAGATGAGTTTCCTGGGAGAGATACTCTGCCCTTTGGGAAGGTAGATACATCAGTTTCATTCAATTAACATGTACCAATTGAGTCCCTGGGATATGCAAGGCAAAAGTCCCTACCATACTGAAAGCAAAAGGAGAAGAGGGGAGCAGAGGATAGGATGGTTAGACAGCATCACCAACTCAATGAACATAACTTGATCAAACTCCGGGAAATAGTGGAGGACAGGGAGACCTGGCGTGCTGCAGTCCATGGGGTTGCAAAGAGTCAGACACAACTTAGCAACTGAACAACAGCAACAACCATAGGCACAGACTTTCAAGGTGGAAATGGCATCCTTCTGTTTGCGGAGTTTACTGTGATAAGAAATCAGGCTGTCAGAGTCAATTTCGTTTTGAAGTAGGGATGGAAGTAGGTCTAAAGGAGGAATTAGACTTGAGTCATTAGACTCAGTAGAGGAACCTGGTATTAAGGGAGGTTGGGAAAGCTTAGATGCTTGGAGCAGAGTTGAAAGGGAAGGACAGTTACAGAAGGGGCAGAGGGGTAGTGACAGTAGACTCCATCGACTATGAGCTTTTGTTTTTGCTGTGAGAGTGTGTGTATTGAGCAGACTCAAAACTTGATACCGAGAGATACTGCATTTTTTTTTTTTTGTAAATAAGAATACCATGGGGTTATAGGGTACTTTGTAGTTTATACATCATTTTCATATAACTTTATAGTATCTGTACAATAGCTTTATATGGTAAATGATGAGTGTATTGATTAGGGCGTTGTAACTGCTCTAATAAAAAACTGTAAAAGAGAATGTTACTTCTGGCTCACATCATAGATGAGTAAATGAGTATAACTTGTGGGGGAGACTTTGTTCCCCATAGTCATCCAGGAAAGCAGGTTCTTCTCATCTCGGCCCTTTAGTCTAGACCTTGAAGTGGTGTCTCTTGTGCTCATTCGATCACACAGCCACACCTACCCATAGGGATGGCTGGAAGAGGCCTCCAAGCCGCACGTAGAAAGAGCCATTCCGCCATTGTTAGGCCTGATCCTGTGCATGGAAGCACAAGGTATTCCCGTTTTACAGATGGGGAAGCCAAGGTACAGCATGGGTGAGTGACGTTAAGTATAGGAGTTAGGATCTCAACCCGGGTCTGCTGTTTTGATAGAGCAGGCACAGTAATACTAACAGCACCAATAACAGTAATAATATCTAATAATTTGTGAATGTGGGCACATATAAAATGGGGCAGTATATATTGGGTTGGACAAAAAGTTCATTTAGGTTTCTCTATGCTAGTTCATGGAAAACCCGAAGGAACTTTTCAGCCAACCCAATATAATGGTCTTAGTAAATTCCATATTCCCTTCCTCGCCTTGGGCTTTGCTACATAGTCCTACAGACAGCCAAGTCCTTTTCCTGAGGACCGTGGGCAGCAGAGTGACTGCATGAGCCAGCAGTGGGGGCTTCCCCATCAGCAGCACCCAGACAAGAAGGCTGAGTGGATGGATTCCAGGAGCCGAGAGGTGCTCTCCCTGGAGGGTGGGGATCGTGCACAGGAGGGGCAGGCCCTACAGGGCCAGAAGAGGCTGCCCGTGGCTTTGCGGGGAGACAGGAGCCTTGCCAGCAACTTCCTGTTTGTCTCCAGGGGACGGCCCAACTGCGTCAGGCTTGTGCCCTGGGCAAGGATGGGGAGTTCTTCCAGCCAGCTCCCGTTCCCTCGGGAGTCCTTGTGGGCCTGAGCAACATCTAAAAGATTAATTTTAATTGAATTATTTGAAAAGCTCTAATGTGAATGAATACCAAATTGGCACCCATAACTTATATATTATTTATAGGGTCAACTCTTAAAGTAGCTCTCTTTGTTTGGGTAGAAGAGCTGTATGATAGAAACCATTCTGTGACTGACATTTCTGTGACACAAGAAAGAATATCTAAAAGACTTCTCAGCTGAGTGGGGCATGGCATCCCTGTCTAGATGAGTTCTGGGTGAGAGGAGGCTGCTTTCATCAGTGTTTTGGGTGAGGAGATTGAGGTGTGGGTTGAGTCAGAGCTGCTCTGAAAGGTTTCAAGATGGGATCATGGGAGCTGGGCCCTGTTGCCGCTGCCTGCTCTTCTGCCAGCACAGTCCAGCAAAAGAGGAGGTGATGGCAGGATTGTGATGTTGAAACAGCAGGGGCAACAGCGAGAATGTCAGGACCAGCCCGCACCCACAGCAGTCCTGTATGTGCCACGTCCCCAGCCTCTTCACCACCTTGCCCTCCAGATTGGCCGTCCAACAGTATGTCCTCAGCAGTAGCTGTTCTTAGCTCTTTAGGAGCCCTTCTTGGCATTTCTCCCTTCTCACCCATTTGTTCAGCATCTTCTAGCCTCATTTTATGTTCCTGGAGTTACCCTGGGTAGTTGGGATGAAAAGAATGAATAAGACTGTCCCTGGCTTCAAGCCACTTATTTTCTATTGGGAAAGACAGAAAAACAGATTATTCTCCTAGGTCATGGGAAGTGTTCTGATGACAGTGAGGGGAGCCTGGAAGACGTCCCCCCACCTACTGCCACTGCAGGGGACATGCGTGGAGATGGGGAGCTTTCTCAAAAGAAGTGAGGCTGAGATGAGTTCGAACGGATAAGAAATTACTATGAAAAAGAGAGCGTGTGTTTCAGGCTTATGTGTATACATGGGTGCGTGGTCAGCATGTCCAGCTATTTGTGACCCTATGGACGGTAGCCCTCCAGGCTCCTCCCTCCATGGGATTTCCCAGGCAAGAATACTGGAGTGGGTTGCTGTTCCCTTCTCTAGGGGACCTTCGCAACCTAGGGATTGAACCTCCGTCTCCTGAGTCTCCTGCAATGGCAGGCAGATCCTTTACCACTGAGCCACTGTTTCAGGCTTAGGGAAAAGTATATGCAACAAGATATATACATATATATATAGAGAGAGAGAGAGAGAGCGAGAGCGAGAGCGCGCGTGCTGAGGACCTGAATCGAGTTTGTTGTGACTGAACAGTAGGATTGCCGAAGTAGGGAGGGTTGGATAGAATAGTGTTCAGGTAGAGGATAAATCACGAAGGGCTTTGACTATGACTTACTATGAGTTTTAAACTTCCTTCTGAGAGAGAGAGAAACTATTAAAGTATGGAAATGACATCATATTTATATTCCAAGAAGATCTTTCTGACCACAAGGTAGAAGATGGGTCGGGATGGTAGGCAAAGGAGCAAACATGGGTACAGAGAACTCAGCAGGAAACCACTAGACTTGAGATGGCGGTGGTGAGAAGTGGGGGGGCGCGGTGGAGACAGAAGAATGGAGATTTGAGAGACACTGAGGGCCTTGGTTGATAAGATGCTGGGTCCTATCACCCCAGGTTTGAGTTTGGGCCACTGGGATATCGATGGACTGGGACCATGGCTATAAGGACTAATGGTGACAGATTCAACTGGGGATAATGTTGAGTATGAGTGGCCTGTGGTCCTTCAGGTGGATGTTCAGAAGTCAGTTGAAGGTGATAGACGGGAGTTGAGACAGACTGGGAAGCCATTTGCGTGAGATCATTTAGGTCACAGAGGTGCCGGAGATGGTCTAAGAAGAGTGTATAGACAGACGAAGAGTGGAGGGGCCCAGGATAGAGCTCTGGGGAACGTCACCATTCAAGGGACAGTAGGGGAGAAGAAGCCCACAGAGCAGACCAAGGGCAGAGGTTCAGACAGTTAAGAGAGAATGAGGAGCAAGTCCTGGAAGACAGAGGAGGTGATCTCAGGAGACTTGGGGACCACCAAAAGAGCCTAAGCCTCCTGAGGAGTCGAGATAAAGGCCTGAAAAGCATCTGTTGTTTAAAGGTACTAGGAAGGGAGGTGTCCATGAATAGCTTCAAGAACTGATGGGGGAAGCCAGCTTTCAGCGCAATAAGGAGTGAGTTAGGTATGGCATGAGGAGGTTCTCATGAATATATTATAGATAAATACACTGTATCTATTTTTACTTTAGAAGCAGAGGCTTCGTCATACTTCTCAGTTCATCGTCCTCATTTTCTAGTCAGGGTGCCTCTCCTGGTTGGTTGGTTGGTTTCCTTTCATCTCCATTTCCCTAACTCCATCTAGAGACAACTATTTTCACGTATTTAAGAGTTTTCCTTTTGTTTGAATGGCTTCCCTGGTGGCTCAGCTGGTAAAGAATCCACCAGGAATACAGGAGACCTGGGTTTGATGCTTGGGTCGGGAAGAGCCCCTGCAGAAGGGAATGGCTACCCACTCCAGTATTCTTGCCTAGAGAATTCCATGGACTGGTGGGCTACAGTCCATGGGCTTGCAAAGAGTCAGACACGACTGAACGACTAACAGTTTGAAATTATGTCAGTGGTGTGCTATAAATCTCATTCTGTTTATTTTATCCACTATTTTTTAGGATCCTCCATGTGTATATTCATTGCATTTTACTGTCCATCCCCAAGTGATGGACACACAGTTCGTCTTCACCTCCCTGCCACACAGTCAATGCTGTGGTGAACTTCTCTTCATATCTACTCTTTCTTGACCTGTGTGACGATTTCTTCAGTCTGTATGCCCAGGAACAGGGTTGTAGATATGTAAACTGACTGAGAACTACAGAATGGCTGGGCCAGTCCACACTCCCACCAGCAAGCAGTGTGCAAGGTGCCTGCTCTGCACATCACCACCTTGTGTTATCCAGTTTGATAATGTTTGCTTCTGGTGTCTCCTTATTTTAATCAGCATTTCTTGTTAGCTAATGAACTCGAGTATCTCTTTTTAGGGTCTTAGCCTCTTGGATTTCCTCTCCTATAAATCACCTGTTCTTATTCTTGGCAACTTTGTCAAGAAATTTGACTTTGAAAGGGAGAAATGAAAGGATGACAAGGAGGAGTTTTATTTAAGATGAGAAAGACTTGAACGTGTTAAAATGAAGATGGAAGGAAGAAAAAACTAAAGACTCATCTTCCTCCCAGGATGGGAAGGATGGCTACAAGAAAAGATGATGAGGATCTGGCCTCACGAGGGATTAAAAATGAGACTGGGGGAGGGGGTAGAACTGAGGAGGAGGAGTCAGCACACAGATCCGCAGCAGCTTTCCCTGAGCCCACCTGACTGCCCCCTGCACTTGGTGGTCATAGAAGCAGTGTGTGATCCATGGAGCTGAATAGAAGGGGAAAGGTGACCTCCCACAGCCTCTAGGAAAATGCTACATTGTGATTCTAAATGTGTGAAAATAGTATTTGTTTTAAATTGCCAGAAAAGAGGAAAGATGCCTGAATTTCAGCATATGGGTTGCTGGGACAAATAAAGTTGTAGAAACACATGACACAAAGGTGGGAGTACAGGACATGTGGACCCTCTTCTTTGGAGCAGAGTTAGCATAAGAGAGTGTATGCGCTCAACACCAAATGGCATAGAACTCCGGGTTAGAGTGTACGTCAGAGAGTTGCTGAAAACTAGGGAACGGAGGCAAGTCATTGTGAGGAAGGCTGTGCAGGATGGATCAAAGAGGTTGAGTGCAAGCAAATTTGGACCGTTACCCATCTCCTGGTGGGTAACAGTAAAGGCCTGGAGTGAAATGGAAGTTTTAGAACATAAAGGTTTGAGGAATAGGAGACACTTTTACAGAGGCTTAATGACTGGCTGTGATGATGAATCAATATTGTATAAGTGCTCAATCCACGCAAGTGGGCTGTGTGAATGCGCAGTGAATGGATCGGGAATAAGGTGGGATAATGGATCCAGAGTTTGAGTTTAGGTCTTGAGGAGGAGGAGAATATTCACTGAGCACCTCTATGTGCCGAGCACAGTGCTAGGGACTGCAATAGAATAATGGATGAGACAGGCTTGGTTGCTGCCTGCAAGGAACCTATATTCTAGGTGCTGCTGCTGCTGCTGCTAAGTCGCTTCAGTCATGTCTGACTCTGTGCGACCCCATAGATGGCAGCCCACCAGGCTCCCCGTCCCTGGGATTCTCCAGGCAAGAACACTGGAGTGGGTTGCCATTTCCTTTTCCAATGCATGAAAGTGAAAAGTGAAAGTGAAGTCGCTCAGTCGTGTCCGACTCCTAGCGACCCCATGGACTGCAGCCTACCAGGCCCCTCCATCCATGGGATTTTAGAGGCAAAAACAAAGGTAAACTGACAAATACATGAGTGGTTACAGTTATGGTAAGGGCTGTGAAGGGGTCAAGCACAGTGCCCAGACGGGATGACAAAGGACTTAAGTCTGTATGGCGTGCTTGGGGAGGACTCCCACATGGGAATATTCCCCAAGAGGAGGCCTGAGGAGAGAGGAAGAGCCAGACATGCACAATGCTCCAGAAAACGTCCCAAGCCGAGGACATGGTGTGCACAAGAGCCAGAGCTGGGGGAGTGACGATTGAGAAGAGCTGAAAGGAGACTTGCAGGGTGCAGGAAGTGGTGGGGGACTGGGTTGGGGAGTGAGCTTGGAGCAGGAGGAAGAACCCAGACTGTGCTGGGCGCTAGGGCTATAGTAACATAACCTTAGTGTCATGATCACACCTAACATAATTGACTATAATTCCTGGTTATCATCCACAATTCAGATACCCCTGTTTGTCTAAAAATGTGTTTGGGTGTGTTTTGGTGTTGATTCAAGTTCCAAAGTGTGTGATCCATTCACTGTTGCATCTCCTGAGTCCCTTTTGATCCACAGCAGTCCCTACCCTCTGCCTCTTTTTCAGTCTATTTGCTTTAATGCCATTGACTTGTTGAAGAAGTGGAGCCAGTTGTCTGCAAAATGACCCACCTCCTGGTTCTGTCTCTTTGTTTCCTCATGTTGTCATTTAACTTGTCTCTTCAACGTATAATTCCTGTAAATGGAAAACTAGTTCTACAGACTTGATCAGATTGAGATTCAACTTTTTTGGTAAGAATGTCATAGGCCATGATACTCTTCATAATTGCCTCATATCTGGAGACACAGTATCTTATTGTCTTATTCTTAATGATACTAAAACTCATCGCTGAATTCAGGTGTTGGAAACTTGATCTTGTATAATTCTCCATCAACCTGTTATCTAATAGTTTCATTTTTCCTTATCTTTTCCAAATCAGTTGTTTTATGAGAAATATCTCAACTATTGTTGTTCAGTCACTAAGTCATGTCCAACTCTTTGCGACCCCATGGACTGCAACACACCAGGCTTCCCTGTCCTTCACTATCTCCCTGAGTTTCTCAAACTCAAGTCCATTGAGTTAGTGATGCCATCCAACCATCTCATCTTCTGCTGCCCCCTTCTCTTGGCCTCAGTCTTTTCCAGCATCAGGGTCTTTTCCAGTGAGTCAGCTCTTCGCAATTATTTCAACCTATTCTTTTAAAAATTTATATTATTGAAGTATAGTTGATTTCAGTTCAGTTCAGTTCAGTCGCTCGGTCGTGTCCGACTCTTTGCGACCCCACGAATCGCAGCACGCCAGGCCTCCCTGTCCATCACCAACTCCCGGAGTTCACTCAAACTCACGTCCATCGAGTCGGTGATGCCATCCAGCCATCTTATCCTCTGTCGTCCCCTTTTCCTCCTGCCCCCAATCCCTCTCAGCATCAGTCTTTTCAAATAAGTCAGCTCTTCGCATGAGGTGGCCAAAGTATTGGAGTTTCAGCTTTAGCATCATTCCTTCCAAAGAAATCCCAGGGCTGATCTCCTTTAGAATGGACTGGTTGGATCTCCTTGCAGTCCAAGGGACTCTCAAGAGTCTTACAATGTGTTAATTTCTGTTGTACAGCAAAGTGATCCTGTCTTACACGTGTATACATTCTTTTTCATATTCTTTTCCATTGTAGTTTATCACAGGATATTGAATATAGTTCCCTGTGCTAAATCAGTAGGACCTTGTTGTTTATCCATTTTATATATAACAGTTTCCACTGATAATCCCAAACTCACAGTCCATCCCTCCCTCAGCCCCTTAGAAACCACAGTCTGTTCTTCATGTCTGTGAGTCTGTGTCTTTTTTGTAGATAAGTTCATTTGTATCATATTTTAGATTCCATGTGTAAGTGATAGCATATTGTGTTTGTCTTTCTCTTTCTGACTTATTTCACCTGGTATGATAATCTCTAGGTTTATCCATGTTGCTGTTAATACAAGTGGCATTATTTCATTCTTCTTGGTAGCTCAGTAGTATTCCATTGGATATATGTACCACATCGTCTTTATCCATTTAACTATCAATGGACATTTAGGTTATTTCCATGTCTTAGCTGTCGTGAACAGTGCTGCTGTGAACACAGGAGTGCCTGTGTCTTTTTGAATAGTTTTGTCAGGATATATGCCCAGGAGTGGGATTGCTGGATCATATAGCAACTCTATTTTTAGTTTTCTAAGAAACCTCCTTACTGTTTTCCAGTATGAAAATTTACATTCCCAACAGCAGGGTAAGAGGCCTCGCTTTTCTCCACAGCCTCTCTAACATTGACAATATGCAGACTGTTTAATGATGGCCATTCTGGCTGGTGTGAGGGGGTACCTCACTGTAGTTTGATTTGCATTTCTCTAATAATTAGCAAGGTTGAGCATCTTTTCATGTGCCTGTTTGCCATCTGAATGTCTTCTTTGGAGAAATGTCTATTTAGATCTTTTGCCCATTTTTTGATTGGGTGCTTGTTTTTATTGTTGAATTGTATGAGCTTTTTATGTATTTTGAAAATTAAGCCCTTGTTGGTTGCATCATTTGCAAATATTTTCTCCCAGTCTCTAGGCATTTTGATCTATTCTTGACTACTTCAAATATTGAGACCATAGTACCTCCCTGTGCAGTTTTCCTCAGAGAAGAGAGAGGTAACTAGAAAAGTCTTCATGGAAGAACAGAAACTGGTCATTCAGGTTTTTAATTTGATGACTAGAGACTTTGCTTATTTGTGGGGAGGAGGCCAGTGACTATCTTGAAAGAAGTGAGTTGGGAGAGATAAGAAGTAGGACGGGTTATAATAGCTTTCTGTAAATGTAGATATTAAGCCCAAGAATCAGAATAGAAGATAATCTTTAAAAACCATTTAGGGACTTCCCTGGTGGCCCAGTGGTAAAGACTCTGCATTCCCAATGCAGAGGGCCCTAGTTCGATCCCTGGTGGTGGAACTAGATCCCACATGCCACAACTAAAGGTTTTTTTTTGTTGTTTTTTTTTTAATGTGTATTAAGATCACCTCTCCCCTTGCCTTTAATCATTCCCAGTAGACCTTTGCCTCTGTGTTGGATGTGAGGTGCTGATAGGTGGTGTTAAGATAGAGGGTTGATGGGCCAATCCCTGCATCAGAGCTGGGCAGCACCTGTTCCCCAATCAAATCCCTGTAAGAACTGTTGGGGCCAGGATCCCACCCCTCATCCCCCATCCAAGCAGCTGCAGCATGACTGAAGCCAGTTCTTAGTAGGAGATTTTTCCATGATGAAGACGGGCAAGTTGTGACATGTAGGCCTGAAGTCCCTGCCTGTTGATAGAAACTGGAGCAGAAGGGTCTGGGCAAAGCCTTACCAAACAGTAGTGAACCAGAATGGCCAGGATGTTGCAGATGGATGGATATCCTTGATGGTGGCCACCATGGAGAGAAATTTTGAGACTTTAAGAACCCCCAAACCATACCCTGCTAACGATGAACTGGTAGCCAGGCTGGGTTGGGATGGGATCTGTGGAATGTGGGAAAGCAGAGCAAGCTCTAAGGAGAGGCAGCGGCTTGGCCCAGGCACAGATGGTGATGTCCAGATGCAGAAATGGTCACCCACATGTGGTACGCTTGTCTGGGCCTCACTGTCACCCCATGGTCCCAAAACTCCCCTGCTCTGCTGTGCTGGGAGCCGTGGGCTCAGCCTCAGCCATACTGAGACTGAGCCGTAATTTCTAGGTGGAGACGTCTGCTAGACAGATGGAGGTGCCAGACTGGAGCTGGGGGATGGGGAGGCGGCTGGGGGTGGAGATAGATTTAGAGTACTCTGCACTGGGTGTCTCACTGGTTCTCCTGCTGTTTTAGTGAGTGTTTATGTATTTATTCTTTAAGGTATCTGTGAATATGCAGTGAGATTACGATCAAAGGGAATAGAGGAATGTTCTGTTTTGGTAAAAAGCATTGGCAGGAAGGTTCCAGGGAAACTTTAGGATTTAATCTTCTGACCTGGGTTGGCATGGTACCAAAACACATTAAAAGCAGGCTAGAGGTAGCATTAAGGAGCAGGACAAAATAGGAAGCAAGTAAGGGGTCAAATCTTATAGCTAAAGACAAAGAGAGAGAGAATCTAAGATCTCTGCTTTTGGAAGACTGTATTTAAGCTATTGCAATAGCCTGTACCCATGACCCTGCTAAGGAAACACAGCATCAGCCTGTATTTCTTCCATTTCTCATTCCTGGGCTTTGTTACTGCTCACATCTGTGTGGTCCAGGGAAGAAGAGATGGGGTACAGAGAGGAAGAAAAAAGCATCCGTCCTCTTCTGCTCAGATACCATGACAGCCACTTCCTGGGTTCCTACCCACCCCGGGATTAACAGGACATAGCACATGGGGTTGAAATTCCAAGGCCTAACACCTGATCTCAAAAAGCAGATGGTCCCTAGGCACACCAGAAAAGGGTGGAGCTGTGGGTTGCATCAGTGATATTGTGAAATCCATTTCCCAGGCAGGCGCTCGTTATGCAAGCGAGTGTGCTGTGTAATTGCATGAGCTTTTCAGTACAGAGCTGTGGGCAAGTTTTCTAGTGACCCAACCCATCCCACTCAAAGTGTATCCTGGAGTCATGGGGTGACAGAAGCCTACCAGGTGAAGCTGAGCCTCAGACTGTGGTTTTGGAGACAGACTTGCTCAGCTACTTGTCAGGCCGGTAGATGGACAGGGAAAGCGGGTTCTCCTGGACACATACCAGAGAAGACCCTGATGAGGCCCTGGTGGTGGGTCATGAGAAGGACTTCTAGGGGGCTTCAGAGTAAACTAGGGAGTAGATGGACATGGAACTACTTCTTATTTTTTTTTTTCCTGGATTTGCTGGCAGGGAAGTGAGGTGCAGTTTGGGGCCTCTTTTTAGCCATTTAATTGCTGTCTGCCATACTTAGGGCTCAGATGGTAAAGAATCTGCCTGAAGTGTGGGAGACCCAGGTTCAGTCCCTGAGTCAGGAAGATCCCCTGGAGAAGGGAATGACTATCCGCTCCATTATTCTTGTCTGGAGAATTCCATGGACAGAGAAGCCTGGTGAGCCACAGTCCATGGGGTCACAAACAGCTGGACACAACTGAGTAACTAACATATTCATGGAGGGCCAGTCTGGCTGCAGAAATTACCTATATCCTTAAAAACATGACTAAATCGCCTCAGCTCCAACTTCCTCTCCAGTACCAACTTAAATGTCGTTTTCATGGCTCCACATTTGGTTAGGTGTTCCCACCATGTGACCCCAGCATATGCTATTCTTTTCCATCATGGTGGTTTCTTTATTGCCAGGCCTTGCAAGGAAGATTGTAGCGGTTATGGGTGACCCTGGGTTCAATCTGTTTTTAGGCGAGTTTTGCTTTGTTTTCCTGGAATCACCATCTGTAGCTTTCCTTTTTTCTTATTTTCTTCTCCTGCCTCTCACACCCGATTCTCCCCTTGCCACTGAGCACACCAGCCCACCCCTACCTCCTTGGCCCTGGTGGGATGCCATCTGGGCAGGCCACTGGGGTGGGCAAGGCTGGGGAGCCAGAGGAAGAGGGCCTTTCTTTAGTTTCCGAGTCTCTTTGGAGACCTGACCCTCCTAAAGAAAAAAGAAAAAACACCTTGAGTTGTGTATTTAGACACGCACATGTGTTTTTTTACATTCCCGGCAGAGCCGCTGCCTGGCTGCTACCTCCTCTGAGCTCCGGTCGCAGGAGGCAGGGCGGGTTTAAGCAGAATGAATGGCTGTCGAGTGGCTGCTCCTCTGCACCCAGGGCCATCAATCTTGTCATGAATGCCCAGCCTGCTGGTCTGCCCGCTAAGGCTCATCTTTCTGGGGCAGACTTATTTACGGAGCCGCGGCAAAGGTAATCTCACTCCCCAGGCCCCATGGCCGGCCTGGGCCTTGCTCAGCTCAGCCACTCTTAAAAATAGCCAGAGATGAGAAAGAGAGCCAGGGTCCGGTTACCTCCTGCGCGCAGGATCTGATCTCATCTCCCCGCGTGCGTCTGGCAGCTCAGCCCAGCTCAGACGATCAGCCTCTTGGTCCCGCCCCGCTCACAGCTCCGAGCTGCTGGTGATGTCCCGTAAGGGGTCCCTTCTAGCCACCCCTGCCAGGCCAGCTGAGTGGGACATCTCAGCCCTGGAAGCAGCACACTTGACCGTGGAAGATGCCAGGTTTCAGAAGGGACGAGGGTGTTCTGGGTCCCAGGTCTGGAATCACAGGGTGGACCTGGTGGGGTGATGGCTGACTCCCCCATCTTTACCCTCCCCTCCCCCAGCAGCAAACACCTTGGCAAGCTCTGGAAGCTGAGGCATGCCCTCTGGCCCCCTGGGCCATGTTCTTTCCTCACCTGCATCTCTAAAATCCACCTGCCTGCTTGAAGGGGGTACAGCGGCCCCTTCCCAGCCCGGCCTCCTTCCCAGCCAACAGCCGTCATTCCCTAGATGACCTTGGGGAGGCCTCCTCCTAGCAGGCCCTGGTTTCCTCCCTTGCGCAATTAGGGTGGATAACTCTGGCTCCAGTCTTACCTCGAAGGGATGTGGTGGGATTGATTAGTCAGGTGAGGGAAAAAGAGCCTGAAGGGATTCTGTCTGAAAAACTAGGGCCTTGGTGCTGCAGTGATGCTTGGGCTCATTCAGTTCAGTTCAGTTCAGTCGCTCAGTCGTGTCTGACTCTTTTCGACCCCATGAATCGCAGCACACCAGCTTGCTTCATTTCTTCCTCAGGCACGCGTCTGCTTGGGTGGCTGAGCGTGTGTGTGTTGGATGACTGTGTGTGTGCACGCACGCTCCTGGAGGGAGTGGCTTACCTCACAGCTCACTAGTTGTCAACACTTGTCATCTGTCTGCCTCACAGCCTCCCCACCCCCGCCCCCTTTTGTCCTCTTGGATAGGAAGGCTCTGGGCTCCCTGTTCTCTTTTACAGACTTGATCTTGGAGTCTCTTAAGCTCCCTGGGGGGGATGACTGAAGGACAGGTACAGTTTAGGCAGTTAAGACTGAAGGGAAGCCCGTCTTGCTTCAAAAGCCCAGGACATCAGGTCCCAGCCTGGCTGCTCTAGCCTCCCTCTCCCTGACCTTTTCTCCCTGACCTTGCCCTCATCCTCCAGCTACATCATAAGATTGCTAAATTTTGCCATACCCTTTCTCACCATCAGAACTTTGCACCTGCTCTTCATTCCTTTTTTCTGGACTCGTTCCTTTCCATCTTCCCTTTACAGGATGCCTCCAAGCTCCCTCTAGGAATCCGCTTAAACTCTCTTTCCCCTGACACCCAGCGTCCAGCATGTGTCCCTCACGCTACCCTTCTTTCCCAGTTGTGGCACAGCATCACACCGTATTGTATGTGCTTCTTTAATCATCCCGCTTGCTGCCGGGATATAAGCTCCATGAGGACAGGGCCCTTCTGTCTCATTCATAAGGTGCTATGCCTGGCATAGTACCCGCCACCTCGTAGGGAATTGGCGCATATGTGAATTAATCATGAATGAGAGCATAAACGTGATACATGACAGGCGAGTAAGGACCCAGTGCTCCTGCCGCCTGTGTTCACAGCACGGATGAACACACACAGCTCTGTTGTCTGTGGGATCCCCTCGCCACCCCACCCCACCATCATGCTGATGGCCTCAAAGGGACAACAGGCTGGTCTGGCTCCACGGTCTGTCCTGAGATGCAACCAGAGAGCTTGTCGAAGCACCTGGGCACACTTCAGAGAAGGCAAAAGCAAGAGCCAGCTTTCTGACTGCTGGCTGCAGGCCAAGAACTCAGAGGGCTCTCGGGAGCCTCTGGGAGGAGTTAACGTTCCCCAGTGCAGCTTCCGGGCTGGCGCACCAGTGGCATCTCAAAGCTCATGCTTGCCTCTCTCCCCACTGATTCACGTTTGAGTCAGACTCCACCAGCTCCCAGCTTCTCCCTCTCCTGCCCTGTCCCCACCCCCCCTCCAGGTTGGGTCCCCAGGTCATAGGGTAGCGCTGCTCTGCCCAGTTCGTCCCTGCCAGCCTCTGGCTCCCAGGAGAGCCACCCGCCTCTGTGGCCGTAGCAGCGGGTTTGGAGGAAGCAGGCTTGCGTCCGACATCTCCACCTGCTGGCCGTCCTGACCCTTGCTGCCTGCAACCTTCTGTCCCCGCTGGCACTGTCCCTGTTACTGCTCTGCAATATTTTCTACTGGGTGACCCAGTGACCCCTGGTCAGCTGTGGCCGGGCACAGGGCACCATGTGCTGCTCCCACAAGGATCTGCTTCTATTGGCCGCTCCAAATAAGTTTCCCCTGAGACAAAGTCCGAGGGGCTGGGCGCTAACCCTCTGACTGTGTTACTGTCCCCCCACCAGGGACCCTTCCATGAAGACTGAGGCAGGCGTAGCTGCGGACAGCCTGCTGACATGACATCAGCCACGGAGTTTGAAAACGTGGGCAACCAGCCACCGTACAGCCGGATCAATGCCCGCTGGGACGGCCCGGATGATGAGCTGGATAATGACAACAGCTCAGCCAGGCTCTTTGAGAGGTCCCGGATCAAGGCCTTGGCAGGTACTCTTTGGGGCCATGGGGGTTAGGACAGCCTCTCTCCTAATCCCAAGGTTCACTGCCCTTCCGCCTGTGATGAATCCCCTGGGTGTGTTTGGCGTGAGCCCTGGCAGGGAGGCGATGGAGACGTGGCCACGTGGCTCAGAGGTCAGGGCCCCTTGGGACTGAGCACAGGGTAGGCAGCCTCTCGTCCCACGTGCCCTCAACTTTCTTCCAGGCGGGAAGTGGTGCCAGGTGGGCCCTGTCCTCTGCCTCTGCCCTGAATGACCTGTGGCTACAGTCAGAAGTAGAAGAGGTCTGGGCGAAAGAGCCTGTGAGGGGTGGGTCAGCCGGGCAGAGGGGCATGGGCCTCATTCTCTACCTCGATCTCCTGCCTGGTCCTGGATAGGGGAATTCTCATCATCTCCTCTGTGGCCCCAAAAGGAAAAAGGGTGATTTGATAGGAAATGGAGAACAGATAAGATCTTCCCCACACTGCCTCAGAGAGGAGGATTTTCTGGACTAAACCTCTTATACTTAAACTGGAATTAGATTTTTACTTAGCAGGTTCATAATAGATGTGTGTGTGTATGTGAGAGAGAGAGAGAGAGAGGGAGGGACGGAGAGGGAGAGAGAGATCTTCAAATCTCTAGTAGAAATGGCTTCTCTTTCCCCTGCTGGCTGAGAGCTGATTCTTGAGATTTTTTTTTCCCCCACCAATCACTATGACCATTGCCTCTCTGGAGCCTGTCCCAGGGTAGCTGTGTTCTGACCCTAAGTCCTCAACCAATAAAGAAAGCTTAGGTCCTGTGGTGATGGGTGTGTGTGGCTTTATCCCAGGAAAGGGGTGGATTTCTTCACCTGCTCCATCAGGGACTGGCCCAGATCAGAGTTGTTTACCCGTCGTTGGTTGTTCCATCTTCCGCCTGGTACGAAGGGCACAGCCTTTCCCGTAAGCACTCTCTGGGGTGATTCTCCCTCTGCCAGTGCCCATGGCCCTCTCTAAGGTTCCTGGTGGTTCTCTTCCACCTTCTCTCCCCGCATTCAGCTCCCTGGTGCCCAGTTCTCCAGCATCTTGAGGCATGAGCAGGGCCTCTCTGAGACCATGACGACCCCTCATCACAGGAGTGTCCGGGCCTCCCATCCCTGTAAAAGGGATGGTATGTCTCACTCCTTGTGGTGGGGGGGGATCTTTTCAGGTCTCAGCCATCACCCATTTGGTCTTTGCTCTTTGCAGGAAACTCCCTTTCTTCTTCCCTCATTTCCTCCTCGCCACCCCTGACCCCACAAAATCCTTCCTTGGTTTTCCTTGGGAATGTATAACAGCACCAGTCCCTTGCTTTTGCTTATGTAATTTTAACCTCTTTAAATAACCAGGCTTGAAGCCCTTGCCTTTGCCAGTCTGGTTTGACTTTCTCTGTGTCTTGTGCTGGCCAGGTCTGGCTGCAGTGACCCTGAGATACACCTAGGGGGAGAGGGTACCATACTCCATAAAGTTTGTCAAAGGGCAGCTTGAGGGGTGAGGCTGTCTTTTGTGTTTTACAGATAGCCTGTTTTTGAAGAAACCAGGGTAAATTCCATTTTAACAATTATCAGTCATATGCCTACTATATGCAAAGCCGAACCTCTACCCAGACATGAATGTGGATAAGGGGGAGCACAGAACTGGACTCAACATAGTATCTGTCTCTGAGGAGTTTATGATCTATTAGGGAAATAAATGATGTTCATAATTAATTAGCAAGAATAGAATTAGAGAAGAACTATGGGAAAGACACATAATTAAATAGCAATGAGAGAACAAAGCAGAAGACACAGGGAGAATCAAGGACTTGTTTGTGGAAGAGGTGGTCCTTGGGCTGGGGACTGAAGGGTGTGTGTGTGGCTCACAGGACAATGGTCTTAGAGTTGGCTGATATGCATGGCAGCCTGGTCTGATTGATGCGCAGCCTGGGAAACTGGTGGAAGTAAGTTGAGCCAGTTGATCGGGAAAGGGCATCCTTCAGCCTGTGTATTCCTCACTACAAGTGTGCATCTCCTCTATCATAGCATCTGAAAGCCCCCCAGGAGGAGCAGAACCACAGAGTATAGAGTTACATGCCTGGATCTTAGCCATTTAGAACATCTGGATAGCAAGTAAACATGCAAGTTTGGGGTCTATTCAGGGTTTTTTTTTTTTAAACAAATAAAACCCTAACCAGTTAACTGACTTTCCTCTCCTGAGTGTCCACTCTGAGTGATCTGTGGGAGAAGCTAAAGCTTTGAGAAGGTCCAAGGTAGAGTGGCCGAATTGACCATTCTGGTGGGTGGGCGGAGCAGAAGCAAGGAGCAATAGCCTCCCACACCCAGATCCCCACTAGTTTTAACTTCTTAATGTTTTTCTCTTCAGTGCCATCTTTGGGGCTCCCCTGGCAGTCTAGGCAGCTGTCAGCCTCTCCAAAGAGGCTGAGGGAGCTGAAGCTACCTTTGGTCTGCACCATTTCTGCACTCTCCACGGCCACTCCCCCACTCCTAGGTATATTACTGCAAGGAAGGCATGCAGCCCTGTTTTTCTTTTAAGATGGTGGTGATCTGCTTCATAGGTACATGTGGCAGGACTGGAGAGGTTGGCCTGGCCTTTTCCACCTGAGATTGAAGGTCCTGGAGTGAGGAGGAAAATGTCACAAGACCCAGATTCAGGTTCTGGTTCCACCGTTAAGGCTACCACCTTGCAGGACAGTTCAATCAGTCTCCTGTTTTACAAAATGAAGACCGTAGTGTTTTGCCAAGGTTGTTGTGAAGGTCAAGTAAGATAAGGTTTATGAAAGTTTTGTATTAATTAAATCCTTTGATGAATGTTAGTATTTACAGGAAATCTATTTGGGAACAGTATTTTTTTTCCAGCCCAGCGGCTTGTGGGATCTTAGTTTCCCGACCGAGGACTGAACCCAGGCCCTCGACAGTGAAAGTGCAGAGTCCTAACCACCAGGCTGCCAGGGAACTCCCAGGAATAGTAATAGTATCTTTCTGTCCCTTGTCTTCTCCCAACTTCAAATATATGTGATCATCAGTCCAGACAATGTCCCAGTTACCTTGGCCATTCCGGGGCCATTTTCTTCCCTCCTAACCACCACCCTGCTTTGTCTTAGAAGGGTTGGGTCTGAAAAGGAGCCAGGAACCAGTAAAATTAGGCTAATGCTTGTGCCTGGAGCTCTTGGCTTGGTCTCCAGGGACCCAGGGGCCGTGGGGATGAAGCCCCCTGCTGTGCAGCACCTTCTTCCTAGGCATCCAGTCTGGATCCCAGGTGTGTCTCTGCCATTAGCTGGGTGATTAGATGGGTGATGGGAAGACCCGAGAAACCAACAATGACGGGACCTTGTTAGATGCCCTTCTTAGTGTGGCAGTGCCTCCTGATCCCTCTCTACTTAGTGACCCGTGGTTAGAAGACTTGCATTTGGTTAAGTGGACTCTGTCTATTCTGCCTCCTAAGTCATCTTCCTCTGAGCTCCAGAGGAGACAGTCTCTCTCCTGCCTTTCAAATCATTCCCAGCTCTTCTCCTGGAGTCAAAATAAACAAGCCATCTGGTTATTCTGCCTGGAAACCTCCACCTTGGTATACAGATACCTGACTTCTCTCCAGAATGAATTACTCTGCATTTGAAACTGGATCAGCCTGACTAAAGCAAAGGGGGAGGTGGGTAAGAAGATGCTGCAGGAGGCTGCTGGATAGGGATGGATTTGACCTTGGCAATGCAAGGGGAGGATTGGAAGCCTGGTAGGTCCCCGGGCAAATGCTGCTGTCAGCGTTGGCCTCTAAAGCTGGCAGCGCTTCTTGAGGTTCGGTGGCGGGTGAGTCCTGAGGCTTCTTCCCGAACAGGAGGCCATCCTCTGCTTTGATGCCTGCCTCGGGCACCTGCCTACTTGTGGGACTTGCCTTGAAAGACTGGAGGAAGGAAGGCAGCTGGAGAGCCCTAGTTCCCATCCCTCCAAGAGGTTCCAGCCTTTGTGTCTTCCCCTTTGTGTCTCACCTCATCTCCTGTCCTTCATCCTGGGCGCCACCGAGTAAGCACTTGCTGGTCTGGATGAGGGACTGCAGGCTGTGGGGAATTTCTGGCCCGAACGCCCGCCCTCTGTGCCCCCTCTCCTCATCCCAGAGGAGGCCTCTGTGCTGCACACAGCCTTGCACTCGATTGTGTACCCCCGAGATTTGGGTGAGGGCTCTGCCTCGGGGCAGATGTGACCCAGCTAGGGGGGTAGGAGTGGAGGAAAGCAACAGAAAGGTGCCCTGAGAAAAGAAACCCTGTGCCTTATCCTCGCCACATCCCCTGCCTGTCTTGCGCACGCACACTGCTCAGCTTCCCCGCCTCTCAAGTGCCGCCTGCTGTGTAACTTCCAGCTCCTCGGTGTAGAGACATCTGGACGGCGGTGATGCAGACAGCAGACTGGGGCCTCCTGAGGAGGCTGTGGGGAGGGGAGAACCGACGTGGCCTTCCTCCCCTTCTTTGGCCCATTGAACACTTACTAAGGGACAGACTACACAGAGCCTCCCTTTTAAGACCAAGCTCACGAAACTGTGTAGCCCACTCTGCTTTTGCCTCTAAATCAGAATGCAAGTGATGTTGCGAACTAGAGACGGGCCTCCTTCCCGTGTTCTCTCTTTGTTGCCTTCTTGCTAGAAATGAGGTGAGGCCAATGGTGAGGTTGGTCAGGGATGATTCAGAAAACGCCACGGCGCACTGCAGGCTGTGTCCCTGTGCTCTGAAGCATACAGTTGCTCCGCTGGGAACCTGGAACGTCTTTCAGACCCACTGAACCCAGGCCCCCAGGTTAAGGTCTGTGGCCAGCAGGTTTTCCATCGGAGCCTTAGGGGAGTGGTCCTCGGACACAGCAGGCAGTGCTGCTCCCCACCCGCTGGCCTTGACACCCCAGACACTCCCCGGAGATGGTGCTGTGGATTCCTGCCTGATCTTGGTGGCAAAAAGTGATGCTTGGCCTCCCCCCACCTTCCCCTTTCCCCACCTGCCCCAGGATGATGCTGAGCCCAGGTGCCCCAGTTGCCTGAGAAGGGCTTTGTGTCCAGAGGGTGAATGATTTCTTTCAGAAAGCAGGGTTTCACCACGGTTGTGCCAGGAGGGTTCAGCAACTTCTTGGCAGCCTGGTAAGATGACAATTTCAAAAGCAGCTGCTGGAGGCCAAAAGGCATCCATCAGGTGTGCATAGCCCAAGTGTCTCTCTTAAGCTACCTGTGAGAACAAAGATGGTGTCATTAGTGAGAGCTTTTTAAGATGTTTTCTTCTCTGATTTAAAAACGTGGAATGGAGTTCTATTTAGAGACCACACATTGGGAAAATGTTCTATTCACGGAAATATCTTTAATCATCAGCCATCATTTTAATGTACTGTCAGAAGAAAAAAAAAATAATTGGCTCAGCAGCTTTCTCTTGGAGGTCAGCCATTGTGAGTCCCCCTCCTTCCCCTAAGACAAGCCACTGCACAGAGAAGCCTGCCGGTTACCTGTGCAGCCCAACCTACGAGAGAGGCCATCGTGCTGACTGCGCTGTGTGGTCAGGGCAGTTTTCTCCTGCCCAGGGCATACACTTTCTCCCATCATGCCCTCTCAATAAAAGCTGTTCTTCCTCTCTGAGAATGCTTTGCAGAACTGCAGCTCTTCCCCTTCTCTGGGTGACTGCTATCTATCATCATGAAGATGCTTTATCAAATATTAATACACCGAGGTTAATAATGAGACACTGTTCCCTCCCCGTGGGGTGCAGTCTGAGTGAGCCATGTTAATAGCTTCCTCCATCGTTAGGCCATTCCTGTGGACTGTCAGCTTTGTTCCCAAAGGCAGGTCCTGACACCAGGCCTTGCCTGTGCTTCTGGCTCCTGGGAGCAGCCGACACCCCCGCCCCTCTACCCCCACGGGGGCCCCCTGCCTGCTGCTTGGCTGAAGAGGTACCAAGAGTGTCATTTTCAGAGCAACTGAAGCAATTGTTCATTTTCCCTTTATATCTTGTCACAGAGAAAGAATGACAGGGAGGCCGGTAGCTGAGTCTCTGGCAGCATTTTGTCTCTAAACCCTTTGGCCTTCAGACTCTGAAAACTGGATCAACCAGGAAGTCTCATTCTACAGTCTAGTGAGAAAGAAATCGATCAAATAGTCACACATGAGAGAGTAGCCTTGAAACATACACATTACCATAGGTAGAATAGATAGCTCAGTGGGAATTTTCTGTATGGCACAGGGAGCTCAACCCAGTGCTCTGTGACAGCCTGGAGGGGTTGGATGGGAGTGGGAGGTGGGAGGGAGGTTCAGGAGGGAGGGGACACATGTATTATGGCTGATTCATGTTCATGTATGACAGAGACCAACACAACATTGTAAAGCAATTATCTCCCAATTAAAAATTTTAAAAAAAATAGCCACACATGTGTCTTTGTACATGTATACATGTATGTCATGACAAATTAGGATAAATGCTATGAAGACTTACTAGGAATTGTGCATTTATAACATAACCCACAGCTTATAATTTGTCCAAGGATGAGTGGGGGCTTGTTTGAGTAAGAGTGTGGGATGAGTGAGTGGAGATAGGAGGGGTGGGTAAGAACCAAGTCACCAGGGGCCTTCAAAGGCCCTGAGTATCCTCAGGGTCCTGGCAGGAAGCAGCAGGTAACTCATAGTGGTGATGTTTGATGAGGGGATTGCTTGCAAAGGACCGGCAGAATTGAAGCATCAAAGGGTGGGAATTTTCAACAGGAAGAGCTATAGGCTTTCAGGACAGAGACTGTGGCCTTCAGGAAAGGGCCTGACAGACGGACGGTGCTGCTCCCGACCCATCAGCATGCATCCCAACCCAGGGATCTAACCCAGGTCTCCCACATGGCAGGCGTATTCTTTACCTGCTGAGCCACAAGGGAAGCCCAAGAATACTGGAGTGGGTAGCCTATCCCTTCTCAAGCAGATCTTCCCAACCCAGAAACTGAACCAGGGTCTCCTGCATCACAGGTGGATTCTTTACCAACTGAGCTATGAACAAAGTTAGCATGCATCCCAACCCACCACAAATAAGTGATGTGGTTACGTTTAGCTTTGAAAGATCACTCTAACCTCAATGGGGAGAACAGATTGCGGAGAGGCTCCACAAATGTCCAGGAAAGAGAAGGTGGCAGGAAGAGTCAGCTTGGGGGCCACCAGGAGCAGAAAAGCGGTTCGTCCCCTGCCGGGGTCCAGCCTCGGCTGATCCAGGGAGTTCGAAGCGGGGACGGCGTCGGCGAGGGTCAGGATACAGTAGCTTCAATTAGATATTAATTAAAGATATAAAGAGTAATAGAATAAGGATAGCTCAGTAGGAAAATTCAGTGGAGAAAAGAGGCTGAGTAGCTTGGTTTACGCGGGAGACCAATAAAACTGCAAGACAAAAAGCTTGCACCACTTACATAGGCCGCAGGTGTCCTTCCGTTCTCCCGAAGGAGAGGAGACACTGAGGCCTCCCCGGTCAGATCTTAGAAGCCCAGGCATAGTTAGTAAGCTTGGTGGGTTCTGCGCTCCAGATGGAGACTCAGCCAGAGTGAGAGAGAGACATGGGGAGACCAGTATTTCGAGAAACTGATCCCAATTCTTTATTTTCCATGGTCTACTTTTATACACTGAGATGTTATGCAAAAGTCACGCAGGGTCAGCAGTCCTGACTTTTATCAAAGTCAGGTGCTTCATACAAATGTATACAGAGGTCTTAGGGGTGTTACATCATCTTCTGGCCAGGGGGGGCCCGCTGACAATTTACGACCCTCTCCTTGTGACAGCGGTCAGTCAACCAGGACACTTATTTCTCCAGGGGTGATTATTCTTAAAACAGACGCCACCCAAATAAAGTTACATTCCTATAGGGTGAGGGTATAGTGGGTTTTAGTTAAGGAAAGAATTTACTTAGCCTAAGGTCTAACGTGATTTATATCAAAGGTTAATACTTATTTCTTCTATATATTCATTAATGTGTGTAAGGGCAGGGGATGTGGAGACTTAGCAACAAACATTGGTTCAACAAATGAAAAACCCTTCACCAATACAATTTCTAATCAGCCCACTATACTTATAGTTTTCTAACTTCTCTAAAGAACCTGTTTTTAGAGGGTTTAAAGCATCTCGTGCCTCTCACGGTTGGGAGGCTGTGAGCAATCACATGTGGCTGGACGAGCCTGTCAGGCAGGCTAGAGAACCTTCAGAGGAGTTTGTAGGTTAAAACACTCTTGTCACGCCCAAGAGTTTTTATTAACTGGAGCTCTAGGTTAACTCCTTCTCCGAAAGAGGTGGTGGGGGACAGCCCCCCGTAAAGTCAGAGGTGTAGGTGAGAGCACAAAGTAGTAAAGTAGGCAGGCTCTGGTTACGGGGGTAGATGCTCGAGGATTTCCAGGGGGACTCCTGAGGCTCGATCCCGCCTTTGCGTATGTCGAGGCTCCTTCCTCATAACCTTTGCCACGGGTGGAGTACCTCACTCTGGCCCCCAACAGTCCCCACCACATAATTCTGTCCTCCTGTTGCCATCACACTTTCCCCAGTGTGGTGACCTTGGCCAACTTACTTTCCTTCTCCTCTGGGCCTCGGGTTCCTCACCTGTAACATAAGGGGCTTGAACCAGATGTTGTAGGAGGACTTTCCAGCTCAGAACCTGGGGAGAAGCTCCCTGAGGCAGGGCTGACCATGTGTCTTTACCCTGAACCTCGGAGCTTTGACTCCTGGCTTGGGGGAAGGGAATCGACCCTTTTCAGTAAATCATTGGGTTCTCCAGAAATTCTCTCTGTTCATTAAGAGCTAGGCTGAGGCTGAACCCTGGGCCGTCTTTGACTTCTGCGGCCTCGTGTTCTCAGCAAGCGTCCTCTCTCCATGCAGCCACCACCTGCGTGCATGACAGCAGTGCTTGGTGTTTGTACAGCTGCTTCGTGTTCTAGGTGCTTTTTATCCAGATCTCACTGGCCCTTCAACCACTCTGAAGTTGGCAAGGTGTAACTATTGCCCTCTCCTTTCTAGACGAGGGAAGTCCCACAGCAGGAAGGGCCAGGACAAGCCTAGAATCCCAGGCTATTAAGATCAGCCCTCTGCTGTTGAGGCGACAGCACTTGAATGTCCTTCAGGTCTGCATTATCTCCTCCTTGGCACTCCATCTAAGACATCTCTTCCCATGTTTCCTTTCACCACCAGCCTCTTGAGCCTCTTTAATCAAAACCCTGAACTCATTTTTACTTCTGTCTTATAGCCTCCAAATGCTGTCACCTGCCAGGGCCAGCTGCCCCTTGTCCTGTGATGTTGTCCAGATCATCTCCTGTCATTTCATTCCCATAGTTCACATGTCAATGAGGCCTTGGCACATCAGACAGACTTTTGCTGCTGCCTCTGAGCGAGTTTCCTGGGCTCCAGCCTCTCCCTTGTCCAATCCCATTTATGTAGGGTGGTTAGAATCTTGCTCCTCCAGTAAATTTTTAGTGAGGTATCACTTTATCTGGCTCTTCTTTTCCTGGAGGATAAAGTTCAGTTTCTGTAGACTGTCCTTTGACTTCTTTGCTCCGGTAAACTCTTCTCACCCTCATCCCCAAAGCATGCATGCATACACCTTCATGCACATATGCACACACACATATGGGTTTGCAAGTTTTCACCAGAGACCCCTCCTTCCTTCCCTGCCATTCTAGAAGTATTATCATCTTCAAGCCCTGGATCAAAACTAGCCTTCTTCACATGCTGTGTTGTGCTTAGTTGCTCAGTCGTGTCCAATTCTTTGCGATGCCATGGGCTGTAGCCTGCCAGGCTCCTCTGTTCATGGGGATTCTCCAGGCAAAAATACTGGAGTGGGTTACCATGCCCTAATCCAGGGGATCTTCCCGACCCAGATTTCAAACCCAAGTCTCCCACATTGCAGGCAGATTCTTTACCGCCTGAGCCACCAGGGAAGACTGGTGGCTTCATTTCTTCATTTGTTCGCATGAAATATTTTAAATTTAAACTTTTCCTATAATATATAAAAACCCTATTTTATTAAGAAATACGTAAAAATCCTCTTTTATATTTTAAAAATAGAGTGATTTACATCTTTAAACATTTTTATTACATAAGAATATATATTTAGTGTAGAAAAGATTAGAAAAACTGATTAAAAAGAAAGTATAGACATTTGTGAATACCCCATATAGATATTGTAATGTCTTTGGATACATTTTTGTATTTATACATACACATAGACTATGTATATGTATAAATATAAACATCATCTATAATCTTAGACTGTTTTTCACTGAGATATATATTATGAATATCTTTTTATGCCTGTAAATATGCATATTATCATTTTCATGGCTTTATAGCCTTCCTTTGTGTTAATGTACCCAGATCTAGTTAACCAGCATCTTAGTGTTTAACTTTGCTTACTTTTAGAGTCAGTCTTGTGTGCTTTATTCTTGCATTTAAAGGAATCTGTATATATTCAAATATGCATTGGCATATGTAGTAAGCATCTTTAAGTTTTCTCTTAGGATCAACCCTAGTTGGCTTTGAAATCCTTATGGGCAGAAGCACTGTGCCCAAGCTGTTCACAATGCCAGTATGATGAAAGTTGGTTAGCAGAAAGAACAATTCCTCCCCAGACTAAACAGAAGGAGTAGAATTTGTGCAGGATCATTTTTGATGTGTCCCTGAGAGTCTGCCCCATGCTAGGCTTTATAGTGGGTTGGTATCTCTACCACTGGGGTTTGTCACAAGTTCAGATATCCCTCTCTCAGGTTATCTAAGCTCTTGGCTTCCTGGCATGACATGGAGGGAAATCCCTTTGTAAACCTGTGAAAGAAGTAAATGCTTATTTCCAGGCCAGGCTGTTGATCCAAGGCCTCCCTTGGTGCCTTTCCTCCCACTTGCCTTGCTGACCACCTAGCTTTACCCAGAGCTTAAAGCCATGCTCTGGTGAAAATTCAGACTTCCTTAAGAAGGATACATTTTGACTTTTAATCAGTCATTTGTTCTTTGGGATTTGAGTTCTATGTCCCATTTTTCTTTATGACATCTGTTGTTTCTTGTTATAAAAGTTATGTATGTACATTGCAGACATTTTAGTAAACATGGATAAGCAAAACAAAATGTCACCCACAGTCTTAACACCCTGCTATAATATAGCACATCATTAGCTTTTTTCTATGAATCTATGTATATAGGTCTACAATATTATATTGTAGTTTTATATTGTACAGGTAGTTTTATAATCTGAATTTTCCCTTAAAATATATAATAATATCTTTTCTTGCTATTGGAAGTTCTTCCACCTTATTCATGTATATAAATGTGCCAAAATCATTAAATAATCCCCTGTTGAATATTTAGGCTGCTATTCTCTATTTAAAATTTTTTTATTTATTTTCTACTTTTGAGAGCAGATTTCTAACAGAGGTAAGAGAGATACAAGAAACAGTCAAGGAATTTTATAGGAAGCCATAGCAGGAATAAATAGATGGACCATCTTACCTGCCTCCTAAGAAATCTGTTTGCAGGTCAGAAAGCAACAGTTAGAACTGGACATGGAACAACAGACTGGTTCCAAATCGGGAAAGGAGTACGTCAAGGCTGTATATTATCACCCTGCTTATTTAACTTCTATGCAGAGTACCTCATGTGAAAAGCCAAGCTGGATGAAGCACAAGCTGGAATCAAGATTGCCGGGAAAAATATTAATGACCTCAGATACACAGATGACACCACCCTTATGGCAGAAAGCGAAGGACTAAAGAGCCTCTTGATGCAAGTAAAAGAGGAGATTGAAAAACTTGGCTTAAAGCTCAACATTCAGAAAACTAAGATCATGGCATCTGGTCTCATCATTTCATGGCAAATAGATGGGGAAACAATGGAAACAGTGACAGATGTTTTTTTTGGGGGGGCTCCAAAATCACTGCAGATGGTGACTGCAGCCATGAAATGAAAAGACGCTTACTCCTTGGAAGAAAAGCTGTGACCAACCTAGACAGCATATTAAAAAGCAGAGACATTACTCTGTCAACAAAGATCAGTCTAGTCAAAGCTATGGTTTTTCCAGTAGTCAAGTATAGATGTGAGAGTTGGACTATAAAGAAAGCTGAGTGCCAAAAAACTGATGCTTTTGAATTGTGGTGTTGGAAAAGATTCTTGAGAGTCCCTTGGACTGCAAAGAGATCCAACCAGTCCATCCTAAAGCAGATCAGTCCTGAATATTCATTGGAAGGACTGATGCTGAAGGTGAAACTCCAATCCTTTGGATGCAAAGAGCAGACTCATTGGAAAAGACCTTGATGCTGGGAAAGATTGAAGGCAGGAGGAGAAGGCAACAGAGGATGAAATGGTTGGATGGCATCGTTGACACACTGGATGTGAATTTGAGCAAACTCTGGGAGATGGTGAAGGACAGGGAAGCCTGGTGTGCTGCAGTCCATGGGGTCACAAAAAGTCAGACACAACTGAACAACAACATTTCCCATCTCAGTTCTCCAGGCTCAGTTCCTTTCCCATAACCAGTGTTACCAGCTTTTCATGTATCTTTCCAGGAATGTTTTTTGCATATATTAGCAAATAGTCTGTATTGTTTTTCTCAGATTTTCCCCACCATATATTGTCCCTTATTGTCCTTTTTTCCCCACCCAGTGTATCTTGAAGATCATTTTCTATTAGTACACAAATGGGCTTCTCATTCTTTTTGCAGATATAGTATTCCATGATCTAGACATAATTTTAATTTAACCAGTCCTCTACTGGTAGACATTTAGAGTGTTTCCAATCTTCTGCTATTTCCAAAAATGCAGTGAATAAACTGATATGTGTTATTTTGCAAATGTATATCTATCTGAAGGATAAATCCCTAGAAATGGAATTACTGGGTCCCAAAGTAAGTACAGTTATAATTCTGATCCATCTTGCCAAATTGCCTTTTACACCCTCTCCAAAAACATATGAATGTTTTCTCCCCCACTTCCTTGCCAACATGGTATTTTATCACACTTTTGGATCTTTGTGAATCTGATAAGTAAAACATAGTGTCTTGATGTACTTTCATTTTACTTTTGTACTTTTAGTATGAAAATTTTCAAACATGCGAGAAAGTAGAGATAAAAGTAAAATGAATTATCACCTAGATTTAAGAACTGTTAATATTTGGCCATATTTGCTTGTTCATGTTGGGGCTGAAATATTTTTAAAGTAAAGTGAATAATTATCATGACATTCTACTCTTACTTTATCATAATAGGTTAGCATGAATATCTGAATAACAAGAGCATTTCCCACTTAGCTATAATACTGTCACTACACCTAACAACGGAGAAGGCAATGGCACCCCACTCCAGTACTCTTGCCTGGAAAATCCCATGGATGGAGGAGCCTGGAAGGCTGTAGTCCATGGGTCGCTGAGGGTCGGACACAACTGAGCGACTTCCCTTTCACTTTTCACTTTCGTGCATTGGAGAAGGAAATGGCAACCCACTCCAGTGTTCTTGCCTGGAGAATCCCAGGGACGGGGGAGCCTGTTGGGCTGCCGTCTATGGGGTCGCACAGAGTCGGACACGACTGAAGTGACTTAGCATAGCACACCTAATAAAATGAATAATTCCCTTATACAATCTAATACCCACTTAATATTCAAATTTTCCTGTTGTCTCAAAGATGTCTTTTATCATTAGTTTGTTTGAACTAATTAAGGACTGTGTATTAGGTTTGTGTGTGTATGTATGTTTTTAATTTGTATTTCTATTATGAATAGCTTGGATAATTTTTTATACATCTAAGAGACTTTTATAATTTTTCTCTGTTAACTCTTTGTTCACATTCTTATTTCATTATGCTATTGGATTATTGGTCTTTTTTCTTATTAGTTTATAGATTTTCTTTACCTACAAGGTAAGTTAGCCCTTTGTGATGTGAGTTGCAAATACTTTGCCTCATTTGTTTGACTTTGCTTATGGTATTTTATCCCACACAAACATTTTTTAATGCAGTTGAACTTTTAGTCTTTCATTTTACGACTTTGGATTTTGTGTTGGAATTATAAAACCCTTCCCTACACTAACATAAAAAAATTTTCTACTATAATTGATTTTGGTATTTTTATGGTTTTGTTTTTTACATTTCAATTTTTGACCCAAATGAAATTTGTCTTAGAGTATGAGATGTGAATTTAACTTAATTTTTCCTGGATGGTCACCGAGTCTTATCAGTTCAGTTCAGTTCAGTTGCTCAGTCGTGTCCGGCTTTTTGCGAACCCATGGAACGCAGCACACCAGGCCTCCCTGTCCATCACTAACTCCTGGAGTTTACCCAAACTCACATCCATTGAGTTGGTGATGCCATCCAACCATCTCACCCTCTGTCATCCCCTTCTCCTCCTGCCTTTAATCTTTCCCAGCATCAGGGTCTTTTCAAATGAGTCAGCTGTTTGCATCAGGTGGCCAAAGGATTGGAGTTTCAGTTTCAACATCAGTCCTTCCAATGAACACTCAGGACTGATCTCCTTTAGGATGGACTGGTTGGATCTCCTTGCAGTCCAAGGGACTCTCAAGAGTCTTCTCCAACACCACAGTTCAAAAGCATTGATTCTTCTGCACTCAGCTTTCTTTATAGTCCAACTCTCACATCCATACATGACTACTGGAAAAACCATAGCCTTGACTAGACAGACCTTTGTTGGCAAAGTAATGTCTCTGCTTTTGAATATGCTATCTAGGTTGGTCATAAGTTTCATGCCAAGGAGTAAGCGTCTTTTAATTTCATGGCTGCAGTCACCATCTGCAGTGATTTTGGAGCCCAGAAAAATAAAGTCTGACACTGTTTCCACTGTTTCCCCATCTATTTGCCATGAAGTGATGGGACCGGATGCCATGATCTTCGTTTTCTGAATGTTGAGCTTTAAGCTAACTTTTTCACTCTCCTCTTTCACTTTCATCAAGAGGCTCTTTAGTTCTTCTTCACTTTCTGCCATAAGGGTGGTGTCATCTGCATATCTGAGGTTGTTGATATTTCTCCCGGCAATCTTGATTCCAGCTTGTACTTCTTCCAGCCCAGCATTTCTCATGATGTACTCTGCATATAAGTTAAATAAGCAGGGTAACAATATACAGCCTTGACGTATTCCTTTTCCTATTTGGAACCAGTCTGTTGTTCCATGTCCAGTTCTAACTGTTGCTTCCTGACCTGCATACAGATTTCTCAGATGTAGGTCAGGTTGTCTGGTATTCCCATCCCTTTCAGAATTTCCCACAGTTTATTGTGATCCACACAGTCAAAGGCTTTGGCATAGTCAATAAAGCAGAAATAGATGTTTTTTCTGGAACTCTCTTGCTTTTTCCATTATCCAATAGATGTTGGCAATTTGATCTCTGGTTCCCATGCCTTTTCTAAAACCAGCTTGAACATCAGGAAGTTCATGGTTCACATATTGCTGAAGCCTGGCTTGGAGAATTTTGAGCATTACTTTACTAGTGTGTGAGATGAGTGCAATTGTGCAGTAGTTTGAGCATTCTTTGGCATTGCCTTTCTTTGGAATTGGAGTGAAAACTGACCTTTTCCAGTCCTGTGGCCACTGCTGAATTTTCCAAATTTGCTGGCATATTAAGTGCAGCACTTTCACAGCATCGTCTTTTAGGATTTGAAATAGCTCAACTGGAATTCCATCACCTCCACTAGCTTTGTTTGTAGTGAAGCTTCCTAAGGCCCACTTGACTTCACATTCTAGGATGTCTGGCTCTAGGTCAGTGATCACACCATCGTGATTACCTGGGTCATGAAGATCTTTTTTGTATAGTTCTTCTGTGTATTTTTTCCACCTCTTCTTAATATCTTCTGCTTCTGTTAGGTCCATACCATTTCTGTCCTTTATCGAGCCCATCTTTGCATGAAATGTTCCCTTGGTATCTCTAATTTTCTTGAAGAGATCTTATCATCAACACCCTATACCAAATAATCCATTTTTCCTCTTCATATTTGAAGTGCCAACTTTATCAGATGTTAAATGCCTATATATACTTGGGACTATTTGTGTTCCATTAATGTGTCTATCCATATGATAGTATCACACAGTTTCATTTGTTAGAAAAAACACCTGGGAAGATTGGTTACCCTTTATTACTCTTCTGAAATTTTCTTAGCTATTTTTATAATCAGCTTTCTAGTTGTTTTTCTAGTTTCCCCTCAAACTTAAATTATATATTTTTAAAAATAATATTAAATATATAAATTTAGGATAAGTTGACATCTTTATGATATTGAGTTTTCCTATTCAAGAATTTTGTGTGATTTTTCCATTTGTTCAAGTCTTTGGTGAGCCTTTGGAGACTTTCTAGATTTATATAGAATTTGCACAATTTTTAAAAAATTTAAGGTAAAAGGTTTTGTCATTTTATTATCATTGGGAGTTTTCCAAATTCCTTTTTCAGGAAATGATCTTGCCATCACTTCAGTGGGTCCTTTAGCGTCTAGGAATTAAATCTAAACTTCTTAGCTTTGCCTTCAAGGCTTTCCACATCTGATTTAAAACCTGTTTTCCACATATTTTCTTGTTACCTGTAGCTAGTCAGCAACTCTTGAACAAGCACCACCCTTTTATGTATCCTGTGTCACGGGTCCCCTCCTTCCTCCTCTGCCTGTGCAAAATGGTTTTCTTCACAAGCTCCTTCTTAAATGATCCAGTTAGAAATGACCTCTCTCCACTTTGATCCTTGACCATTTATTCTGTGTGCTTCTTATCTGATAATAATCCAATATTACCTTGTGACAGCTTTTGTATTATTAAAATGAACTGCCCTTTATCTCTTCAGTTCAGTTCATTAGCTCAGTCATGTCCGACTCTTTGCGACCCCATGAACCGCAGGACGCCAGGCCTCCCTGTCCATCACCAACTCCTGGAGTTCACCCAAACCCATGTGCATCAAGTTGGTGATGCCATCCAGCCATCTCATCCTCTGTCATCCCCTTCTCCTCCTGCCCCCAATCCCTCCCAGCATCAGGGTCTTTTATCTCTTGCTGCTGCTGCTAAGTCACTTCAGTTGTGTCCGACTCTGTGCGACCCCATAGACGGCAGCCCACCAGGCTCCCCCGTCCCTGGGATTCTCCAGGCAAGAACACTGGAGTGGGTTGCCATTTCCTTCTCCAATGCATGAAAGTGAAAAGTGAAAGTGAAGTCGCTCAGTCATGTCCGACTCTTAGCGACCCCATGGACTGCAGCCCACCAGGCTCCTCCATCCATGGGATTTTCCAGGCAAGAGTACTGGAGTGGGGTGCCATTGTCTTCTCCACTTTTATCTCTTTTTTATCTCTATAAAACTATCAGTGGGTCTTTGCCTTGTTTCCTCAACGAGACTGCGAGGCCTTTGGGGAGAGTGAGGCTGTCTCCTGCTTCTTGCAGCGTCTGGGCCCTGCAGCCAGTGATGGTAGTAACATCAGTGATAGCAATGATAGTTCACGTTTACGCAGACTTTCTGTGTGCCAGGTACATTTTAAGCACTTTCCATGTATGAACTGATTAGCGGGTAAATACTTGAGTTGTGTTGGGTTTATTTGACCTCAAACTAAACCTTTGAAGGGGAATGTAAAAAAAAAGATCAGCTGGGCACAATACCCAGACAGTGATTCTAGCTCGCTAATCAGAGAGGAAGGGGAATTTTCTGAGGAGGATGGCCAGAGTCAAGGAAGGGAGGGGAGAGGAACAGGCAGGAATGGAGAGGCCCTGAGCTTGATGGTTGTGGAGACGAGTATTTTCTGAGGTTCTGGTGGTTTCAAGTCAGTCCGTGCTGGTAGTTGCCCCTTGCCCTACACTGGCAGAGTTAGAGCCCGGGAAATAAGGCCTAGCCCATGCCAGGGCCTTGCTGAGGCCTCTTTTCCACAGTGGTTCCCTGCAGGATGGGCCGGGTCCCCTGGGGACAGCCGTCCCAATGCTTGGCTGTCTCCCTGGTCTGTCCGCACCCCAGGGTTCCCAGCCCAGCTTGCTCTGCACCACTCCCCTCCCTCTCCTGCACTCAGACAGCTTTGTTGAGCACCTGATGGGAGTGAGCGTGAAGCATGTTGATGAGAAGCGGCCAGGGCTATGAGCTGATGGAAATCATCCCCACCTCGGGGCCTGCCTCTCCTTAACAGTCGTGAGCCTCTTGGAATATTTCCCCCATCTCAACACTACAGACTGTTTCAGGGTGCCCGGTGTCCTAGGCAATTGCACCCCAGCCTTCATGTAAAAGGCAGCCAGGAGCCTACCTGCCTGAGCTCTAAACCTGCAGTTCCAGCATTTAGAGGCCTCATACACATCATTTGTTGAGAACTGGAGAGCTCTAAGCGTGATTTACATCTGTACTGATCCATGTACCAGGCAGGCAGCCTAGAATCAAATTCCACGTCCCAGTTAGAAGCTCTTCCTTACACTTTGCTGAGCACAAGTAAACAGGTCTCAGCACCCACATAATGAACTCTTTAGATTTTTAAAGACAAGAAAAGATGAAGGAAAGAAAGGACTTTGACTTTTTGAGACAGTTACCTCCTAAAGGGCAAAAATTCCAGCCCCTTGGACAAACCCTCCACAACTGACTAGAAAGGTTAGCTTCTTACGGAGCCGGTCTGATCTCTAGGGAATGCATTGTGGCATGGGGCTGAGGCTGGCTCTGTTGAATCTAAACATGTTCCAGCTTAAATTCAATTGCTTTCCTTCCAATGTATCATCAAAAGTTTACTTACATTTTGCTGAAGCAAACCTAGAAATCAGGGAAGGGTCCAGTAGAATAAGCGTTTTTTTCCCCTTGGAACTTTGCCCAGAGGCCCAGAATGAATAAGCCACATTTTAATTTTATATTTGTTATGGTGGATTTGTATAGTCAGTTGTAGCATTTTTCCTCTTCTTAGAAGTCTTATTTAGATGGCTTCCAGAGAATTCTTTACACATGACTCCAGAACTCATCATATTTATAATCAAGTTTGTCTGCAACGAGGAGGGGACTCTTTCCTGTCCTTGAATGCCCCACCTCCACTCAGGGCCTGGCACCTAATGACTGTACAGTGAGCAATTGCTGAATGAATGAATAAGCGAATAAAGGGTCTGAGTTGCTAACACCAAAATAGCCACGAAGTGGGAAGGAACTGGATGCTGTGAGCCTCGGGAACCGCCAGGAGTATCCCCTCGAGGCCATGCTGGCCGGGCTCCTCTTGTTGTTAAGTCAGATATTTAATAATTGAAGAAGCCAGCCCTTCCACAGTTTGGGCTCAGTTGAGCCGACATTTATCCTGCTTTCACGGCGCTGACATTCCCTCCTGGCTGGACTGCTCGGAGTCTGCCCTGACTGTAACCAATCTGAGCACACTCTCCCCAGGGACCCTCCATGGCCCAGCCATACTGCCAGGTCAGCTCCCACCTGGAACCCTCGGCCACAATGCCCAGAAGCAGTTTGCCACAGGCTGTTCACTAAACTGCTCTCCTTGTTTCTATCTTTTCTGCTCCTCTTCTCTCTCTCTTTTACCCTGTCCTCCATTCTTTTTGAAGTCCCAGTCCCTGTCTTCTCTCCAGCATCTCAATCAAGCTTCCCAGCCCTAACCAAACAGATACCAGCATTTATTTTACAGTAGCTATTTTAACGGAAGTACTAAGAGGTAGCCCACCTGAACTGGCAAAGCCTGGGCCAGCAGCCTGGTTTGGACTGAGGCTCATTCAGGCCAAGGGTGTCAGCTTCCAAGGTCTGAAGATGGAAAATCCTGCCTGCCATTCTGGAGGCAAGAAAGAAAACTTAGTGCACAGCCTCCAGCCCAAGCCCCAACTACCCTTCACCCAAAGTGGATCGCATTTTCCACGTGGTCTCATTGTCTCCATGTTCTTCCTTCTCCTCTACGTACCAGCAGCTCCTTGAGGGCAGGCAGTGTGTTTTGTTTTTATGTATCAGGAGACTTGACGTAGGAGCTGGATAACCCTCCACACAGCCAGCTACAGTACAGCTCCGGAGACCTACTGTGTGCCAGGCTCCAGGCTTTGGGGATATAGAGATGCACAAGACAGACAACTTTGCTGGACTCTAGGAGCCTGCAATCTTGCAGGAAAGACAGACTTTCAACGAATCCAAGTACAAGGAGAGAGAAATGAGCAATGCAGATGTAGGGGGTCAGGGCACACCATGTGAGACCCAACTTAGGGGTCACAAAAGCTTCCCGGAGAAGCACTGTTTCCGCTAACTCTTAAAGTATGACTAGGAGTTAGGTGAAAGGGATGGGATGAGATAGAGGGGCAGAGAGAAAGCCTTCTAGACAGAGGGAGTATTTGTTGGGTGAGTGGACAGGTGAACCTGACATTGAAATCTGAGCTCGCTGACCCAGGGGTACAGAGCATTCTGATGGGCACAGGCAAGCAGGTGACTAGGTTCGGGGCGCCTTGATTCCATGGTGCTGGAAGTTAACAGAAGGCTGCTCTCTGGTCACCAATGCTCCCCAGAGGGGAATAGGATAGATGGGATAGAATAAATATACCCACCTCCTCTGCCAGGGATGGGGCAATTCTGGGTTAAGGTGAAAAACCCTCTGGCCCCGTATCACATGGCAAGTGGACTCTGCCAGTCTCAGGCACCTCACCCAAGGTTCTTCTCCCCACCCAGATGAGCGGGAAGTTGTTCAGAAGAAGACCTTCACGAAATGGGCAAACTCGCACCTGGTGCACGTGTCCTGCCGCATCACCGACCTCTACAAGGACCTGCGGGACGGGCGGATGCTCATCAAGCTGCTGGAGGTGCTCTCCGGAGAGATGCTGGTAAAGCCCCTCCCCTGGGCCCTGTGGCTGGTCCTGGGTCCCCTCTGTAGGAAAGACATGGCCTGGGACCTCTCCACTTCTCACAACCTGCAATAGTAACGATGCAGTGTGTCCATGTGACTGATTGGTTCTCTGAACTTACTCATCTAAACATGTGCTGTGCTTAGTCACTTAGTCATGTCCACCTCTTTGCAGCCCAAAGACTGTAGCCCGCCAGGCTCCTCTGTCCATGGAATTTCCCAGGCAAGAATACTGGAGTGGGTTGCCATTTCCTTCTCCGGGGGATCTTCCCAACCCAGGGATCAAACCCACATCTCTTGTGTCCCTTGGATTGGCAGGCAGATTCTTTACCACTAGCCCCACCTGTATGTCCCAGCATAAATGCAATGACTTTCCATCTAATATATCGATCAAAACTTTAGTTAATTTTGCTGAAGTGTCTCAGAATTTCTTCCTTTTTTCTGGCCACTCCCACCTCCTTGACTTTCTTCTCTTGGGATCTGGTTATCTTTGGCCTGCAATGAACTTACCCTCAGGCTCCTTGCAAAGGCTAAGACAGATCCCATTACCCAGCTGGAGAATTTGCATCCTTTGTGGAACCAGGAGGAAAGAGTGGAAGATATTTTCCTGTGTGTCCATCACTCTTACAAGTGGAGATTTATTTCAGGCCCTCTCAGTTGTAACTCACCCAGCAGCAGTGCTGCCTCTGCAGGAGAACCAGGTCAAGGCTCATGTTTTGTTCCGTCACTTCCACTGTGACCTTGGAGCTACCAGGCAGGACCTTATTTGTCTCATTTCTCCCACGTGTAAAATGATACCTGTACCTTGATGGCATAGGCTAAGAGCCTTGGGGTTTGAATGAAAGATTCCACATTCTTCTGTTGCCTTTTCAACTCCAGGCTGAAGTTAAAGAATGCCTCTTACCCTTCACTGAAGGCCCACTAGAGAGACTTACCACTAAGAACCCTTCAGATAATGCAGTTACTCAGCAATGGTGGTCCCTTGAGCTTTGGTTGGGGCCATGCAAGGGTGAGGAGGGAGGAGGTCAGATGGCAGGATGGACCTATTTTAATCGCCAAACTGAAAGCCACTCTTATTGCCAATCAGCAGTAAATAGTTCTAGAGGTGTGCCTGGCGCATAGTAGATGCTCAGTTAACTCCCTGTTGTGTTACTTATCTGAATGTCATCTATTACCACTCACAAGGCTCTGTTTAGACCGAGGAACAGTATTGGTACAGCCCACTTGCAGAGCTCTGGGTGCTCAAGGGAGGGAACCCCTGAATTTTGCTGAAAGTGGTGGGGTTGAAACGTTGTCGAGGAGTGAGCTGGGAGGTGGAGTTTGGCATGGAGGGTGGATGCTGATGACAGGCGCTGGTCCAGGCGTGACCGTGAGGTTCTTCCTTGCCCACGGGGGCAATGGCGTCCCTCAGCCAAAGCCCACGAAGGGGAAGATGCGCATCCACTGCCTGGAGAACGTGGACAAGGCCCTGCAGTTCCTGAGGGAGCAGCGAGTGCACTTGGAGAACATGGGCTCCCACGACATCGTGGACGGCAACCACCGCCTAGTCCTCGGCCTCATCTGGACCATCATCCTGCGCTTCCAGGTGGGTCCCTGGGCCTGAGAAGACGGTGAGTGAGTGTGAGTGCCCACGTGCGTGTCCCCAGCGACGGCGCTTGTAGGAAGGAGAGACCATCCTGAGCATCACCAACTTGCTGAAGCTGAGCGCGAGCAGCCCAGTCAGTGTCGTGGTCTTTTGAGAGAGAAGCTAGAAACTGGGAGCTGGACTCAGATCTGGCTGCTTTCGCCAGATCTGCTTTTGCCCCCGTCCCCCGACATGGGTAACTCTTTGGTTTTCTAAATAGTTTGATTCAAAATTTGCAAAGACAGTGCAGAAAATCTGCTGCTGTGTTTTCCAGTCAGAAGCTTTTCTCTTCCCACTGAAAGTCCAGGTCTCATTGTGTAAGGAAATTTAGGAAGCCCAGGGGAAGGAAAGCAGGGTCTTCCACCTGCTGGTTTGGGGCAGAAAGAACCCAAGTTGGAGGAGGGAAGGGCCGGGAGAAGAAAAATAACACTCAACTCCCATCCTGAGGATCTCCTGTAAGTGGTCTCGGGGGTCCAGTCTCACTCACTGCGGGTGTGTATGATGAAATGGTAATAACAGCAGAACCAGGGAGGATGAAAAGGCAAGAGGAGCCACTAATCCAAATGCGACACCTTCCAACAGTCATGCCATCCCACGGCCCTCACAGCGTCGTGCCTCCTGAGGAGGAATGAGGCCAACGTGCATTTATTCTTGGCCTCCCCTTCAAGTTTCTGATTGGAGCCGTCTCCTCTGACCTGGGGAGTACAGCAGGGTAGCAGGCCTCTGGGACCCGAGGCCCCAGCCTGTGGTGTGGCTGCAGGGCTGGTAACCAGAGGAGGGAAGAGGAAGGGGGTTCTTCCAGGGAGAACTCTGGGCCAGATGCAAATCTCAGTCTCCCCTCTCTTGTTCCCGTGCCCCCAGATTCAGGACATCGTTGTCCAAACTCAAGAAGGCCGTGAGACGCGCTCAGCCAAGGACGCGTTGCTCCTGTGGTGTCAGATGAAGACGGCAGGGTATGCCCTGGGGACCAGCCGCTAACATGTCCCCACCACCCTCTTCACCCCCCACCCACATATTACCAGAACTATAGCAGCTTGGGCATATTCAATGCAAAGTCTATCCCGACCTGATTCTTAGAGGCCCGGAATGTAGGATTCTATCCCAGAGTTGCCTGGGTCAGACCGTGGGGTCTGTGGGGGTGAGTGTCTCTGGGCCCATCTGATGGGGGAGCCTCTCTGTGGGGCTTAACAGCCGCTGTCTTGTTGACCGTTCGAGAAGGGTCAGGTCCACCCCTCTCCTTCACACACTTGTAGGGACCTCAAAAGAATCTGTTTCTTAGGTCTTAATGTTTCTCTTGGATGCAGCTACCCCCACGTCAATGTCACCAACTTCACCTCCAGCTGGAAGGATGGCCTGGCCTTTAACGCCCTGATCCACAAGCACCGGTAAGAAGGGGGAGCGGGCTGCGGGAGCTGGGGATCCCATGCGGGGAAGGGGGTTTGGATACTTTGCACTTAGCATGTAGGTTACTAGCCAAGCTCCACAGGAACATTAAACCCCCTGTGCCTGCTCCTCTCACCCTCAGCATCCTGCCTCCCTTAAATCCTCCTTCCCCACATGCTGGTGCTCACGGCTCCCTCCTCCATCCCATGTCCTCTTCTCACTCCTCCTGTTCAGCCCCTTCCTTGCATCTGCCCAGGGTCTTTGCCCTGTTGATGGGGGACACCATGCCCCCTGCCCTCTAACAGTCTAGCTTCATCCCCAGGCCTGACCTGATCGACTTCGATAAGCTGAAGGACTCCAACGCCCGGCACAACCTGGAACACGCCTTCGAAGTGGCCGAGCGTGAGCTGGGCATCATCCCGCTCCTTGACCCTGAAGGTGAGCTGGCACCCACCAGATGGGCAGGGCACCTGGAGGCATGTGGCGGTGTTGGGCAAGCCAGGGGCACAATGTGGGCCTGGGGGCCGGACCAGGGCCCTGTTCCGTCTGCTCTTCAGCTCCAGACTGGCTCCAATGCCTCCCCTGCCCACTTGGGAGCCATTGTAGTCTTGCCCTCCTTTTCCCTTCTTCCTTGCTTTGTGGTCCTAATATGGATTTCATCCTCTGGCTTAAACCGCAGCCCCATTCCTCTTCCACTCTTGCCTGTCACTCGGTACGTGTAGTTGAACTTCGTGCTGGAGACACAGGGAGATGAACCCCTTGAGCCTGACATTTCCAGCTTCTAACTGGTCCTGAGAGCCCACACTTTCCCCTTGCAGATGTCTTTACAGAAAACCCTGACGAGAAATCCATCATTACCTACGTGGTGGCATTTTACCACTACTTTTCCAAGATGAAGGTGCTGGCGGTGGAGGGCAAGCGAGTCGGTAAGGTACGGAGCTGCTGTGAAACCAGGGCCCCCAGCTCCCTGCTCTCCATGTGCAGGCCTTGACAGACACTCCCTTTCTCTCCTAAGAGCTTTATATCTGGACCCCAGCCATAGGAAAGGGCTCACATCACTCCCACCAGCCTCCTCTGAAGCCAAGCATTGCCACGTTAATGGCTCCCAAGCTGAATTCCAGCGCAGGTTGATAATCTGTCCTCAACAAGGTCATAGATCTGAATCCACCTTCCTCCTTCAGACCTATGTCTCATGAACATTCCCTCAGGAACAAAACAGGCTTTTACTTATTAGTCTATTGTGGTGTCAGATCTCTCAGGCTTCCATAGCCAACCCGGGAGCCACCCCATTCTACAGACCCTCACGCTGGGTCCTCAGCTCCTCCAGGGTAGGAACCTTTTCTCATTCATCTTTGTGCACTGGTGTTGAGCAAAGGCAGTGCCTGGAAGCCTTCCATCTTTGTTGTTCAGTTGCTCAGTCATACCCAACTCTGCGACCCCATGGACTGCAGCATGCCAGGCCTCCTCTGTCCCTCACCATCTCCTGGAGCTTGCTCAAACTCCTGTCCATTGAGTCAGTGATGCCATCCAACCATCTCATCCTCTGTTGCCTCCTTCTCCTCATGCCCTCAATCTTTCCCAGCATCAGGGTCATTTCCAATGATCTCGATCCTTAATACCCATTTTTAAATAAACAGGACTTTGGCTCCTCTGGTGACTGATGTCCTGGGACAGTGGGCTTTCCAGTCTTTTACAGGGTGAGAGAGGGCGGGGAGCTGTTCCTGATCGCAAACACAGCTGGGTCCCTCCTGCACCACCTATCCAGCCCTCTGTTCAGCAGTGGTCTTGGGCTCTGGGGACAAAGCCAACATAAACACTCTAGGGCTTGCGAGGAGGAGGACCACCTCAACTGTGGTCCCCGTTGGCATCTTCACTGATGTCCTCACTCTTCTCATGAGAATGAGTTACAAGGTGATTCCCTAGGTAATCGACCACGCCATTGAGACTGAGAAGATGATTGAGAAGTACAGTGGGCTGGCCTCGGACCTGCTCACCTGGATCGAGCAGACCATCACCATCCTGAACAGCCGCAAGTTTGCCAACTCCCTGGCCGGTGTCCAGCAGCAGCTGCAGGCCTTCAGCACCTACCGCACCGTCGAGAAGCCACCCAAGTAAGGGCCCGGGCACCTGGGAGGGTGGGCATCGACTGCTGAGAAACCACCTCCCAAAGGTGAGAGGGCCTGGAGAAGGGGTCTGAGAGGCATGTCTTGGATGTCAGGGAGCTGCCTGTCTGTCACCTGCTTCATCCTGTCTTGTCTCCCTGCTCCCAAGCTGTCAGCCTGCATTGGGTAACCCCTGACTCAGCCAAGGGAAGTACTTTCTCAGATCCAGATCCCTGAGTGGGGAGCGGGAGTGAAATCTCAGGCTTCAGAATCTCTTCAAAGAACCTGTGCTGGAGACTTCCTCTTTCCTGCGCACCGAGCTGTGGGTTTGTTCTCTAGTAACGACCTCTGCATCCGCAGCCCCAGAGCTCGCCACGTGCGGCCTCCTTGATCATCAAACACATCCTTCTTCTCTCCCGTCTGTCACTGCTCATCCATCAGCAGAGCACTTAGCCTGCCTCTTGGGACTCTACTCCACTGCAGTGTGTGCAGGGCCTGCGTGCACATATGCACACGCAAATACAGGCACGCGTGTGCACACACACGCACACGTACATACACGGCATTCTAGCTCGCCTGCCCTCAGCTTGTCCAGCTCCCCTGAAACAGATTTCTAGCTCATTGGTGGTACCTGTGCTTTATTCCTCCCCTGCTCGTTCATTCATGACTCGCAAACAGGGAAAGGCCAGACGCAGAGTCTAAAATGTACTATAAATGAATATCTGATTTCTGGCCTGATACTAACCATATTTAAAGTCCTAAGCCCAATCCAGGTAATACCTCCCGTGAGTCTACCAGGCACTGCACACAGGGGTGGTAGCTCTTGGCTGCATAAGACAGTGCTCGAGGTCACAGCCTCCTTGACGTGCCTATGAGCAGCAGGTATATGGGCTGGCCTCGGGCACCTGGGAACCTTGCTTACCAGCTGATCTGCGACTGCCACAAGGATGAGGGAAAAGTGGGTAGATACTTGGCCACGTGCAGAAATGGGAAAATACTCAGTTACCTGGAGCTCATCTGGACATTGGGTTCTCGACATCCATCCAGCTGCCATCATCCCCTCCCCCTGAGATCCTCCCCGAGCCCAGCCTTTCCTCCCCCCTCAGAAGCATCTGGACTTTTGGACAGTTGTCAGGACAGCCAACTCATTAGTACTCAGGTGAAAGTTGCTTTCTGTGCAATATGTTCTTACATGGATAATGCTGCTTCAAAGGCTTATTGACTCACTCCATAAAAAACTGAGTAAAGAGCTAGTGGGGAGCCTTTAGCATTTGTAGAACAGGGAAGAATTTCTTTGTATTGATTGGTAACACTTGATACCTACAGGAATTTCCAGAACACTTAGCCATTCCCCCATGGAAACAAATGATAAGCAAACACTGCAGTAGTTGTGTTTTCTTTGATTTATGTTGCAAAGACTCAACCCCTATTAGGTCTCAGGTGGTGAGTATGATAGACTAATGTTGTAACAGGTAAAACATATAGATCCTCTATCCTTTTTTACTTTTAAAAAATTTTACTGAAGTATAGTTGATTTACAATGCTGTGTTTCTTTTTACTTTTTAAAGAGAAATATGCTTTGCTATCCATGCTCCAAGATGCCAGGGTTCCATGTCTACTTAAGAAAGAAACATTGGCTGTGGGAGTCTCAACATTCATCACCCAACCTCTGTTTTTTCCACAGGTTTCAGGAGAAGGGGAATCTGGAAGTCCTACTTTTTACCATCCAGTCCCGGATGAGAGCCAACAATCAGAAAGTGTACACGCCCCACGATGGGAAACTGGTGTCCGACATCAACCGGGTACAGCCGCGTTTTCCATTTCACGTTGCTAGTGGGTTGATTCAACTCCTGATAGAAGCACAGGGAATGGTCCCTGGAAAGGGTTAAGTCAAGCCACTCTCTGTGCTGTTGTTAATGACACAGCTGGCTATTGAGGGAGCTGTCTGAGCCTAGCCCTGAGAGGTCAGACTCTACCCACCATCCTTCCATTCAGAGGTGGGGAGAGGGGCAAGATAGGAGACAGGGATGAAGAGGTACAAACTGCTACCTATCAAATAAATAAGATACAAGGATTTAATATACAGTATAAGGAATATAGCCCATATTTTATGATAACTTTATATGGAGTATAATCTATAAAAATATTGAATCACTATGCTACACCCCTGAAACTAATACAATACTGTGAGTCAACTATACTTCAATTTCAAAAAAATAAAAAAGAAAAAGAGGCAGTGGCTACACAGTTCCAGCTCAAATGCCATGAGAATGGGGATTCAGCAGGCTTGCCAGTGGGTTAACTGAGCTTCTCCTAATGAGGGCATAGGGAATGGTTCCTGGGCAGGGTTAAGCCAAGCCACTCTCTGTGCTGTCAATAATGACCAGCTGGCTGTTGAGGGTACTATCCAAGCCTGGCACTGAGAGGTCTGGCTCTACCCACTGTCCACCTGTGCAGTCCCCTCTTCAGATGCCCAGAGTCCAGTTTATAGCCTATTCTCTATAGAACCTGGAGGGCTTTTAGGGAATATCGACTACTTTTAATGAAGGCGAATGCCTTGTGACACTTTGGAGATTTGGAGGCCTACCACTGCCTGGAAATTCCAGTGGAATGGTGGTGGCCATTTACTCAATAGGAATTTACTGAGCACCCACAGAGGCAATAACACTATATGAAACCAACACTGACTTACGGGAAGGCCAGTTTAGGGGAAGAGGGGACTGGGAGGTCGTGATCAGTGCTCCCTGAATCTTCAGTTGGCTTAAACAGGAAAACCTGAAGGCTGGGTTCTGTCTAGATTCCTCAAATCACTCAGTACTGGTGAAAGAGTCGGGATGGGACCCCCAAATCCCAAGAGCTCTCATCTGCCCCTCCCCGCACAGGCCTGGGAAAGCCTGGAGGAAGCTGAGTACCGGCGGGAGCTGGCCCTGAGGGATGAGCTCATCCGGCAGGAGAAGCTGGAGCAGCTGGCCCGGCGCTTTGACAGAAAAGCTGCCATGAGAGAGACGTGGCTCAATGAAAACCAGCGCCTCGTGGCCCAGGTAGTGGGGTGCACGTGGGGCTGCAGACGGTGGGGCGGGCAGAGCGGGACAAGCCTCTCCACAGGCCTTGCAGCCCTGCTCCCTGTGATTGGGTGGGTCGGGATTGATATCTGAAAAGGAACTCTCCCAGATCGACTAAGTCTCACTTTTTAATTATTTATTTTTTGGCTGCACTGGGTCTTCATTGCAGTGCATGGGCTTAGTGGCAGCATGTGGGATCTTAGTTCCCCTCCAGGGATCGAACCTGGGCCCCCTGCATTAGAAGCGTGGAGTCTTATCCGCTGGACCTCCAGGGAATTCCCTATTAAGTCTCATTTTAAGAAAGAGCCACACAATCCAAAAATGGCCCCAAAAGTTATCCCCCATGAGCCAGGAGCATCACCCAGAGCCAGAGTTCAAGTTGATATTTCAGGGGTCCTCTGGGGATGCGATGGAAGCTGTGCACCTTGTGAGTGTCAGACACCCCTTGGACTCTGGCCTTGAGGACTGTGTCACATTTCACTAGCTAAAAACTGACCCCAGGACTGATTCTCCATGAGAGCATCTGTCCCTTCCCACCTGGATCTTGGCATCAAATTAAATTCCATCTAGAAGGGGGAAGCAAGCATTCTGAAAGAACTGGAGAGTGTGCAGGCGCCCCAGAGAGCATAGGGCAAGCCCTCTGTGTGCAGCTGCAGGGTTTCCAGTAAGAAGCCCCTTCCTGCCCAGAACAGGTCCTCTCCAGGCAGGGTGGTGAGTGCCAGCAGGTGGGAAAGAGCTCTGTTAGTGATAGTCATCACATGGAGGCCCAGTGAGTAAAATCACGAGCTTTTTGCCAAGGTTCTCGTGAGACCTTTAGTCTTTGGAACTTGTCTCTGATAAGGTAGGCTGAAAAAGATGGCAGAAGGGCTTTCTCCTGCAGAAGTTGCTCCTAAAAGACCTGCCATTTCTCTGTGCTTGGGGACCAACCAAGGGGACCCTAACCAAACTGCCTGTTTTTCTCCCTGGGGGACAGGATAACTTCGGGTACGACCTGGCAGCAGTGGAGGCTGCCAAGAAGAAGCACGAGGCCATCGAGACAGACACGGCCGCCTATGAGGAGCGGGTGCGGGCCCTGGAGGACTTGGCCCAGGAGCTGGAGCGGGAGAACTACCATGACCAGAAGCGCATCATGGCCCGCAAGGACAACATCCTGCGCCTGTGGGACTACCTGCAGGAGCTGCTGCAGGCCCGGCGCCAGAGGCTGGAGAAGACGCTGGACCTGCAGAAGCTCTTCCAGGACATGCTGCACAGCATTGACTGGATGGACGGGATCAAGGTGGGCCTGGGCACCCCCACCCCCTCCACCTGGGGCTTCAGCGAGCTGTGCTTCCTAGGCACCTCCCAGCCCCACGCCCGAGTCAGAGCAGAGCATCTAAGGCAGCAGAGTGTCTGATGGCATCTGTCTCTCAGCAGCTTGGCTCGCTCTGCTCCTGTCTGCTGTATCCCCGGTGATCAAGAAATCTGGGGTTCATAGTTACACAGGTGCCGGCCTGCAGGGCCTGGATGAGACAGACCTCCCTCAGGAGCCTGGAGAATCGGGCTCTGAGTAATCACGATCTGACTCTAGTTGGCATCCAGACCTTGGCATCCAGGGCCACTGGGAAGTCTGAGTCTCCTCTCCTGCTATCACAGTGGCTCTCAACTGAAGACTCACAGCAGACTGACTGGGGCTTTCTTTCCTTTTTTTTTTTTTTTTTAAGATTTTTCTGATATAGGCCTTTTTTTATATCTTTTTTTTTTCTTTTTTTTAATTTTAATTGGAGGCTAATTACTTTACAATATTGTGGTGGTTTTTGCCATACATTCACATGAATCAGCCATGGGTGTACATGTGTTCCCCATCCTGAAGATATAGGCCATTTTTAAAGTCTGTATTGAATTTGTTGCAGTGTTCTGTTTTTTTTGGCCCTGAGGCATGTAGGATCTTAGCTCCCCGACAGGGAACAAACCCATATCCCCTGCACGAAAGGTGAAGTCTTAACCTCTGGACCGTGAGGAAAGTCCCCCGTGGAACTTTCTTAAAATATGTACACCCAGGTCCCACCCCTGGGGCACACGTGGGCAGACTGAGTATAGGACTTGATCTCTTGAAAGATGCTCCCTGGATGATTCTGATGGGCACCCCCAGTGGGAACTCCCGCTCTGTAGCCTCTTTCCCATTGAGCAGCTGCATTTTCCAGCTGCATCTGACATCCTGGTCCCCAGTGCCACGGACCCTCTCTTAGGAAGGTTATTCTCCCAGCATGAGGGTCTCTTCACCTTTCCTTACTCCCTCTGCCCTGTCTGTCCTCTTCGCCAGGCTCACCTCTTGTCTGCTGAGTTTGGGAAACACTTGTTGGAGGTCGAGGACTTGCTACAGAAACACAAGCTGATGGAGGCTGACATTGCCATCCAAGGGGACAAAGTGAAGGCCATCACCACAGCCACCCTGCAGTTCACTGAGGGGCCAGGTAAGGCTGCGGGTTGAGGTTTTTCTGTTGAGGCCTCTGGCCCAGCACTCCAGCACCCCAGGGTGGATAAATCTAGCCGTAGAATTCTGCCTCTTTCACCAACACGTGGTACCAGAAAGAAGTTTGAGGGAGAGCAAAATTCTCCAGAGAGTAGGTGACTGCTTCAGTCATCTATTATCAGAAAGGTGTGTAAGCACCAAGAAGGCATCCTTCGTCTTTCATCCTTTTGGCTAGCTCAGGTCTTAAATAGGTGACCCCTGCTGCCTCTCAGAAGAATCATCTAGAAATTAATGCCTGGGTCTTTTTAAAAATAATTTCACATTTTGCATTTCTACTGAGAGCTGATCCAACTTTTAACCTCTCTTATTCCTGGAGTTTTAGTGGAAACTCATTATTAAGAACCAATTAAAAGCCTATCCTCTGAGCACCTGAGACCCCATGCATCCGGTCCCAAAGCCCCAGTGAGATGGCAGGTTCTAGGTGGTGTGGTTCTAGATCTGAAGCTTGCCCAGAGATGATGAAGCCCTTGTCCCCTTTGTCCTTCCTCTTCCCATGCCATCCAGGGTACCAGCCTTGTGACCCCCAGGTCATCCAGGATCGTGTCAGCCACCTGGAACAGTGCTTCGAGGAGCTGAGCAACACGGCAGCTGGGCGCAAGGCCCAGCTGGAGCAGTCCAAGCAGCTCTGTAAGTTCTTCTGGGAGATGGATGAGGCCGAGAGCTGGATCAAGGAGAAGGAGCAGATTTACTCCTCCCTGGACTATGGCAAGGACCTGACCAGCGTGCTCATCCTGCAGCGTAAGCACAAAGCCTTTGAGGATGAGCTGCGTGGGCTGGATGCCCACCTGGACCAGATCTTCCGGGAGGCTGAGGGCATGGTGGCACGCAAGCAGTTTGGGCACGAGCGGATTGAGGTCCGGATCAAGAAGGTGTCTGACCAGTGGAACGAGCTGAAGGACCTGGCTGCCTTTTGCAAGAAAAACCTCCAGGACACTGAGAACTTCTTCCAGTTCCAGGGTGATGCAGATGATCTGAAGGCCTGGCTACAGGATGCCCACCGGCTGCTCTCAGGGGAAGACGTGGGGCACGATGAAGGGGCCACACGGGCCCTGGGGAAAAAGCACAAGGACTTCCTGGAGGAGCTGGAGGAGAGCCGTGGAGTGATGGAGCACCTGGAACAGCAGGCGCAGGCCTTCCCCCAAGGGTTCCAGGATTCCCCAGATGTGACCAACCGGCTGCAGGCCCTCCGGGATCTCTACCAGCAGGTGGTGGCCCAGGCGGACATGCGGCAGCAGAGGCTGCAGGATGCCCTGGACCTGTACACGGTGTTTGGGGAGACAGATGCCTGTGAGCTGTGGATGGGCGAGAAGGGGAAGTGGCTGGCCCAGATGGAGATCCCGGACACGCTGGAGGACCTGGAGGTCGTGCAGCACAGGTCAGAGCTGGCCCTCCCCTCTCACCACCCCCTACAGTCTGCACTCCTAGTCCCCAAACAGCCTCCAGATCGGCAAGGCCCTCTCTGAGAAGCTATCGGATGCCCTTGGTCCCAGAGGCCAGGCACCAGGAGTCACGAGTTCTCATCTGGCTCTGTGGCTTTGGGTACTTCACACCAGCCCCCCCCGGGGCCTTTCCCAAAGGGGCTCTTTCTAGTCCAAGTGTTCAATGACTTTTCAGTGACAACAGCCTTTGTTCAAATGAATTGTATATGGAACCCCTGATATGTAACACAGAGGAAAGCGGAGGGGACATGATTAAGGGGGAGGTGAGAGGCTAGAGCCCATAAGCTCTGTCTTTTGGTGGCAGTCCCTAAACCACATGAACCCACAGGGGCCTCAGAGACCAGTTTGTAAACTGTCAGTCCAAGGCCACTCTCATTTGCAGTATTTGAGTTCCATCAGCACTCCAGCATGGCAAGGCTTGTCCCCAGCATCCTGAGTACAGAATCCAAGGAGCTGAGAGAAAGAGGCCACTCCTTGATCCTGTCCCGGTGGTCCCATGCTGATGCTGGATGGACCTGGGCTCTTATCTCAGCGGGGTCAGCTTTCATAACACAGGATGCCCACAGCCTCAGCAGCGCGCCCTTCTCCTCCCCAGGGACGGAGCACCTGACTGGGGAGGTATCCTTCGGGTGGAAGCAGTGGAACCGTGTTCATGAGCAGCAGCTGGGCCAGTGGAGGTGTGGCAGGTGCTTTCTGTGGCCATCAACACCGCCCACACCTCATTTTTCCTCCATCTCTGTTGAGGCACTGGCCTGTAGAAGTAACCAGGTCTCTCCTAGCCTCATCCAGGAAATGCTAAACCATGAAACTGGACCCATGAACCAGAAAAGAGGGAGTGTCAGCACACCTTTCTCCTTTCTCCCCTCTTACCTGGTGGAAGGAGGTGGAAGGAGAAAGCAAGAGCGTGGCAGAAAGCAAAAGCCACCGCTGCCTTAGCAATCCTCATTTTCTCTGTCCACATCAGGTTTGACATCTTGGACCAGGAAATGAAGACGTTGATGACTCAGATTGATGGCGTGAACCTTGCTGCCAACAGCCTGGTAGAGAGTAACCACCCACGCAGTGCAGAAGTGAAGAAGTACCAGGACCGCCTGAACACCAGGTGGGATGTGGGGAGGGCTTGGAGACGGGGGCTTCTTTTCTGGCACATCTGTGGGGTGTGGCCCGGAAGTCAGGAGGCCTGCTATGCATGCCAAGTTTGTACCCTCAGAGTTCCTGCCTCCATCTGCCTTGGTCTCCTTCTGACCCTGGAGCTATAGCCTCAGGGAGGAGGGACCTGGGTGGTGACCAGCCCAGGGAGAGAGATGTGTTCACAGAGCTGCAGTGCTGTGCCTGGAATGGGTGTGTGCTGAGCAATGGAGGAATGCCCTGAGTGCATCCACAGTTAGAATCAGGCCATGTGGTTCTTAGGCCACATTTCCCCGGACGTTCTTAAGCAGGGAAGATTGCTTTCTGAGAGCTCTTAAGTACTGTCCATAAAAGAAAGCTCCTGCTTGTGCCAGAATGCGGCATTGATAATGAGGCTGGCTTGAATGAAGAGGAGAATTAGCAAGAAGTCTTGAGCACACGTCATGGCCAGAAGGAAAGACAGGCCCTAAGGAGCCTTTGGAGAGGGACTGCTTAGGATGTAATTGCCACACCAGGACAACGCATGCACCTGTGTTCCGTTCGGTGCCCTGGGCTTTACATGCACAGCTCCATGCTCACTGCCTCGCCACTGCCCCAATCCATTGCCCCACACTTGTGCCTGAGCCCTGCTCTGCCTGAGGCAACCCGGGAAGTGGGGTTAGGGAAGACTTGGCTGTAAAGAAAAGGAGCAGCACAGGGGGCTTAAGAGGAGGCAAGGGGTAACCTCCTGATACTTGGGAGCCACCAGATTGTCTCAGCATCCAAAGAAGGGGGCTGTAGTTCAGGAGGGTCCTCTGCCAGCTGAGGTTTATGCCAAGGAGGGGGATACCTCCAGTTCTTCTTTAGGCTTGGAGGTAACACTGATGCGCGTGTGTGTGTGTGTGTGTGTGTGCGTGCGAGACAGACAGGAGGAACTTGTCAGCCAGTAATCTGCTGCTTTGAGGAGCTATAGTCAGAGAATGCTGTTACAGACCCCTAAGCCATTCACTGTCCTAAGTGGAATACACCAAGGTACTTGCCATCCTTAGAGGCCTGAAAAGGTAAAATGGCTTTCCATTACGTCTGAGAATTGGAAGCTTCCTGAGCCACATTTCCCAGGCAGCCCGCATCCTGCACAAACGCTTCCTCCCCATGTAGCCCACCCCACTTGGGGTCAGTCCCTTTTGTTAAAAGTCGGTTCTCATCGTGAGTGGAAATCTGCCTCCTTGAAATTTATATACATCGGTTCTGGCTCTGCCTGTTAGAGATATTGAAACTTACTCGAATTCTTCTTCCACGTGATAGCTCTTCAACTGTTTCTAAAGACAGCTGTCCTCCTTCACCTGCACCCACCGTCCTGCCTCCTTGTGGGTGCTGTTCTCCATACAGGGTCCATCCTCCTCCAACAATATGGTCTAAACCGTGCTTGTTTTCAGGCCAGTACAGGTTTTTCTCCTTCACAGTTTCCAGGATGAAAAAGTATCTTTCCTTGACTGATTTAGAGTTTCACACTCTACCTTTTATTATAATTACTTTCATCTTTGAAGAACTTTTCTACTAGACTGTAAGTGAATAAAGAGCAGTATCTTATAGCGGCCACAGTATCTTGTACAATGCCCACGGTATCTTATATAGTGTCCACAGCATTGTATATAGCGTCCACAGCTCTGAGCACCAAGATTTTATTGTCTGAGGCTCCCTCTGTTGGGAATATTCTTTTCGCAGGTATCCTCACTCCCACACGTTACTCAGACCTCAGGTCACATGTCCTCTTCTTGGTGCAGTTTACACTGACCACCCCATTCACAGTATCATCTCCTCCTTCCCATCCAGTTCCTCTGCCTCAATCCCATTTTCTTGCTTCCTTTTAAAGATTTTTAAAAATTGTTTATTCATTTATTTTTGGCTGTGCTGGGTCTTCATTGCTGCATGCAGGCTTTCTGTAGTTGCAACGACTGGGATCTACTCCCTAGTTGCAGCGAGCAGGGGTTACTCTCCAATTGCACTGTGCAGGCTTCTCATTGCAGTGGCTTCTCTTGTGGAGCCCAGGCTTTAGGCATGTGGGCTTCAGTAGTTGCCACCCACAGGCCTTAGAAGTTACAGAAAAAGGGCTTAGATGCCCCACAGCATGTGCAATCTTCCTGGACTAGAAAGTGAGCCCATGTCCCCTGCATTGGCAGGCAGATTCTCAATCACTAGATCACCAGGGAAGTCCCCCCTTTTTTCCCCCTTTAAATTGGATTTTTTAAAACTGTTTATTTGGGGGTTTTTGGTCCTGCATTACAAGTGCAGAGTCTTAACCACTGGACCACCAGGGACTGGTGCTTAACTTTTCTCCATTGTACTTGTCACCACTTGATGGAGTAAGCACTCACTTGCCTCTGCCCATTTGAATGGGAGCACTTTACTTCATTCGTGGTTCTACCCCCGGAGCCTAGAACAGTGGCACAAGACACGTACGTGATGTTTGTGTGATGTAACACCGAGCGTAACCAAGGACAGAACGGAAATGTGCCAGGCTCAGCACACCTGGGAGAAGGCAGTGGCAACCCACTCCAGTGTTCTTGCCTGGAGAATCCCAGGGACAGAGGAGCCTAGTGGGCTGCCGTCTATGGGGTCGCACCGAGTCGGACACGACTGAAGTGACTTAGCAGCAGCACACCTGAGTCATTCAAGCACTTACCAAATATGTGATTACCTCCCACCATACACATTCTGGTTGACCAATATTATCTTGTAATATCTTGGGCCCAGGACCATACCTGGACTCCTGAATGGCCTGGCCAGTGCTGCCTAGAGCAGCTCTAACAACGTCCCCCCTTTTGGAGACGGTGCAGGGGAGGGGAAGGTGGGTTTGGGAAGCAGACGAGACCCGAACGTCACCCTGTCCCCTCTGTGGCCCCTGCCTGGTGGCTGCAGTGAGGCCAAACCAAGAAAAGCCTGGAAAGTCACCATGGAGCCTCCTTCCTAGGGGCACTGCCAGATGGTCTCCTGTGGCTTCTGGACGGGGCTGAGAGGGCTCCCAGCCCGGGGGCACCTCGCTTTCCTTTCACAGTAGTTTCAGACCACCTTGGGGGGAACCTCCAGCCCCTTTCCCTTAACATCCAGCCTCAGCAGCATCCGTGTTACAGGCACAAAACTCCCCAGAGGTCAGGGGCCTTACCTCTGGGCTCCTCTTCCCTCTTTCCTGGAATTTCCCATCCTTTCTCTGGGCTCGTCCTCCTCTCTCTCTTGGAACTCCCGATCCTTCCCAGCCCTCTTCCCACTGCTTTGCAGACCTGTCTTCCACCCCGAGACTGAGGTCACCCTGGGAATGCCCACAGTGCACTCTACCCATTCCATCTGCCTCCTCCCTCTACCTCCATCCCCAGGTGCCTGGGCTTCAAAGATGAGTGACTCAGGGCCCCATCCTTAAATAGCTCACTGCTGGTGATGTGTTCACTGAAGCACAGCTCAGATGACCACCGTGAGACCTCCTCTTACCACCCCTCCTGCTCCTCACAGCTCCCTTAGTCCTTTCTGCCTGGTGTGTGCTATGTACGTCGTACTTTATATTATTGTTGTTTGATGAGTTTATCGTACTTTCTTTCTAACGCATACACTCCATGGAGCAAAGTCTGGCTATGACTATTATTCCCTAAGGCCCAAAGCCAGAACAAAGTCTGGCTATGACTGTATGTTCCCAAAGCTCTTCATAATGCTTATACATTGTGGGTAATCAAGAGAGATGAACTCAGTTAGTGACTGCACGTACAGCGTACTCTCGTGTGCTTCCGGGTCACAGTGATGCAGGATGAGCAAACCCAGGTCCGGGGGAGGTGTCCGTGGTGGTGTGCCCAGACTACTGAGCGGCTCTTTAGAAGAGGTTTACTGTGGGCTGCACACCAGTTGCAGGACATCTGGCCATCTTTTGCACACTCCCCAGGTTCATTCCACACAGCACATGAAGGTTAAGATGTTTTCATTTCAATCCCAACTTCTCCTTCCCCCTTCCTCCTCTTCTTCCTTCTCTTCACTACGACTCTTTTCTTTGACAGCCATGCTGGCTTTCCTTAGGCCCTGGGCACTTGGAACATGATCTTAGACATTTGTGTGGTTCCTCTGGGGCAGCTGGGATCCTGTGTCATAAAGCTTTCTTATGTTGATAATGGGGTGTTTCCAATTATTTTCAGTATAGGCATACCTCAGAAATAATGTGGGTTCAGTTGCAGACCAGCCCAATAATCAAATATCAAAATATCAATATCAAAATAAAATGAGCCACACACAAATGTGGGGAGTTCCCAGTGCATATAAAAGTTGTTTACAAAAAGTACTGTAGGCTACTAAGTGTGCAACATCATTATGCCTAGGAAAACAATGTACGAACATTAATTTAAAAATACTTTATTGCTAAAAAATGCCCATCCTCTGAGCCTTCAGTGAGTCATAACCTTTTTGCAATAGTAACGTCAAAGTTCACTGCCCACAGAGCACCGTACAAGTATAATAATGAGAGAGTTTGAAATATTGCAGTAATTACCAAACTATGAGAGACATGAAGTGAGCAGAGGTTGCAAAAATGGCACTGATAGATGTTTCAACAAAGGATTGCTACAGATCCTCGAATCATAAAAGAAAAGAAAAACAAAAGCCCCATAGTATCTGTGAAGTACAGGAAAGCAAAGCTGAATAAAACGAGATATGCTTGCATTTCAAAAACTCTGGGAAATTGTATGTTTGCCGGAATTTCAACTACATATAGAGCTTACATGCAGAGCATCATGTTGCTTTATTGATGGTTGTAATAACATCACAGCTCACCTCCTGCTAATGGAAAGCTCTGGCAGTTCTGTTGTCTTGAGTAAAACTGGATGAACTGACGCATCACAGTTGGTTGGAGAGATGACTCTTTTTTCACTGTGCAGGTTCTATCAGGGGAGACTCTGGTGGGAAATCTGGAAGGGACACCCTGTGGGAAAGGTGAAGGAAGAGGCTGTCTGACTCCCGTCTCCCTCGGCAGGTGGCAGGACTTCCAGACCATGGTGTCCGAACGGCGGGAGGCCGTGGACTCGGCCCTCCGGGTCCACAACTACTGTGTGGACTGCGAGGAGACTGGCAAGTGGATCGCGGACAAGACGAAGGTGGTGGAGTCCACAAAGGACCTGGGTCGGGACCTGGCGGGGGTCATTGCCATCCAGCGCAAGTTGTCGGGGCTGGAGCGTGACGTGGCTGCCATCCAGGCCCGTCTGGGCACGCTGGAGCGGGAGTCACAGCAGTTGATGGCGTCACACCCTGAGCTGAAGGAGGACATTGAGCAGAGGCAGGCATACGTGGAGGAGCTGTGGCAGGGCCTAATGCAGGCCTTGAAGAGCCAGGAGGCCTCCCTGGGGGAAGCCAGCCAGCTGCAGGCCTTCCTGCAGGATCTGGATGCCTTCCAGGCCTGGCTATCCACGACCCAGAAGGATGTGGCCTCCAAGGACATGCCCGAGTCCCTCCCGGAGGCCGAGCAGCTCCTGCAGCAGCACGCGGCCATCAAGGACGACATCGACAGGCACCAGGAAAGCTACCAGAAAGTCAGGGTGTCCGGGGAGAAGGTGACCCATGGCCAGACGGACCCAGAGTACCTGCTCCTGGGCCAGCGGCTAGACGGCCTAGAAAAGGGCTGGGATGCCCTGAGCCGGATGTGGGAGAGCCGCAGCCAGGCCCTCACCCAGTGCCTCGGCTTCCAGGAGTTCCAGAAAGATGCCAAGCAGGCTGAGGCCATCCTCAGCAACCAGGTAGGGAGAGGCACTGGGAGCTGGGGGCATCTCTCAAGGCAAGAGAATTTGTAGGTTATAAGCCTGCGGACGTGCTATGGGGCTCAGGGATCACACTGTGCTTTTCTTAGTTTCTCTCTAGTTCAGGGGACAGTCCTCTTTGTTCCTTATCACATGCCCTTTCCAGTCCCGTGTCCCAAACTGTGTCTTATTCTTGGGCCAGTTAGAGGCTTGTTGTTGCTGTTCAGTCGCTCAGTCACATCTGAATCTTGGTGACCCCATGGACTGCAGCATACAAGGCTTCCCTGTCCTTCACCGTCTCCTGGAGTTTGCTCAGACTCATGTGCATTGAGTTAGCAGTGCCATCCAACCATCTCATCTTCTGTTATCCCCTTCTCTTCTTGCCTTCAGAGAAGAATTTTTCCCTGGATGGCTATCCTTCCATCTGGTTTGGGTACCCTACTCATCAGGTGCCCTGGGCAGGGGCAGGGAACAGGACTCAGGGACCTTCCTCCTTCCACAACTGCAGGGGGCGCCATTCACGCTGTAACCTGCATGGCTGCACATGGTGCTCCTGCCTGGCAAGGGCCCTCTCCTCCACCTCCTCACCTCCATGCCTTGTCTGGAAACTTGCTTCGACAGGAATATACCCTGGCTCACTTGGAGCCCCCAGACTCCCTAGAAGCTGCAGAGGCCGGGATCCGGAAGTTTGAGGATTTCTTGCTGTCTATGGAGAACAACCGGGATAAGGTTTTGAGTCCTGTGGACTCTGGAAACAAGCTGGTAGCTGAGGGGAACCTCTACTCAGACAAGATCAAGGAGAAGGTGCAGCTGATTGAGGACAGGTACTCTCTGCCCCGAGGGTCAGGGGGCCGGAGCCAGGTAGGGTAGTGGTGCAGTACACAGCACCCTCGTGACTTGTGGTTCCGGCTTTCCTTGTAGGCACAGGAAGAACAACGAGAAGGCCCAAGAGGCCTCGGACCTTCTGAAAGACAACCTGGAGCTCCAGAACTTCCTGCAGAACTGCCAGGAGGTAAGGCTCCAGCCAGGCTGGCCACTTTGCAGGAGATTCCCTCTAGAAGCATGGTGCCCTGGAGGTGGGAAGTCCTTTCTAACTCAGGAGTCTGGATTCCACAAGCAGAGAGCTCTGGGCTCATAACGGCTTAAGTCTTTCATCTTCTAGAATCTGGTTTCACGATTTTTTTTTCAAATCTGTAAAGATATCTTTTAATTTGTCAAGTCTGGGACAAGATTTCTCAAAAAGTGCCCCGAGGACTATCTGTATTAGAATCACCTAGGGCCCTGGTCAGGGTTGGCCTGAAAATCATGCGACCTTTGCATGATTGTACACACAGGGCCCGGTATGTACAAGGGCCTCCTGTTTGGTTTAATACTCTGCTGTTGCCGGCTTGCAATTCTTAATGACTTTGAATATTTCCATTTTACACCAGGCCCTGCAAATTATGGAGCTGGTCCTGGCTCTAGTTAAACTCAGACTTCTGGGCCCCAGTTGGGCCCAGATGAATCAGAACTTAGGGGGTAAGATAGAGAGCAGCATTCTCAACAAGCTTTTCGGTTGGAGAACCGCTGAATCAGAAGTTCTTCACTCAGCCTGGGGTGAGCTGTCCAGGAAAATCTTTACCCTACACTCCTAGGTCTCTCCATGAACAGTGCTTCCAAGTGGAATGGGGCTTCCCCTGACATTTTTGTTGCTTTCATCCTCATACCCCTTTGCTCTCAACTCAAATGACTTTGTACTCACCCACCTCTGCCCTTGGTACAAGCCAAGCTTGGTGTAATGCCAGGACATCTTGGAAACATGAGAGACTCAAAAGTTCTTCCTTCACTGTTATTATAGGATCCGCCCTTGGCTTTGTCCTCAAATAATATTTTTTTCACCCTACTGCCAAAGGGTGGGTTTAACCCACCATTCAGTAAACTCATGTTGAGCTACTGCTATAGGCCAGGCCCTGTCCTTGGTCCTGGAAATGTGGAGAGAAGTGTGAATATCCTGGTGTCGTACTGCACGTGCTCTAGAGGGGAAGACACGGTGGAGCCTGTGTTTCAGCCCTGAGACTATGCAGGTTAAGTCTCCTGTCCTGGGAGTTAGGGATCCTGAGTCAGAGGGGAGTACTCTGTTGTGTTCATACTTCCTCCCCTTGGCCTTCTTCTTCTGCAGCCAGAGGTGGGCAGCAGGTTCATCCATGAGCCCCTGGCCAAAGAGGGACACTCAGGGACCATGGATCCCATTCTTTCTGCCCACAGCTCACTCTCTGGATCAATGACAAGCTGCTAACATCTCAGGATGTCTCCTATGATGAAGCTCGAAACCTTCATAACAAATGGCTAAAGCACCAGGCATTCGTGGCAGAGCTGGCTTCCCACCAGGGGTGGCTGGAGAACATTGACGCGGTGAGCAGAGCAAGTTATGGGGTCTCTGCTTGGGGATGCTTCCTTGAGTGGAGCTGAGCATGGGGCACAGGCACTGGCCCGGAGCTTGCTGAGCAGTATAGAACCTGGATGTGAAAAACTCCTCCAAGTAGTGGTTAAACCTTGGAACGCCTGATAATCCGATGTTGTTAAGCCTGCACAGAATGGGTGCCTCCTGTGGGTCACTTGAGTCTTGGGACAGTCCAGTACACTAAGAACATGAGCCTGTGCATCCAGTACCAGGAGGGCAGTAATCTCTTGTCTGCCATCCATCATCCTCACCAGGATGTCCTGCCCAGAGGCAGGGGGATCTGTAAGATGAGCACAGTGGGCCAGGGACTACTGACCCTCATTGTTTGGATGAGCAGAACCACCAGGAAGTTGTCATTCATAGCAGAGGTCCTGTCTGTGACAAGCTTGTCCAGGGGCCCAAGTCAAAAATATGGCTGGAGTCAGGCCTGGGAAGAGAAAGAGAGGAGAAAGAGGAGCCTCTTGCTCCTGTTGCTATCCGGAAAAAGCAGGCCTGGGAGCCACACTAGTTTGTGTCCATCGTAGTTAAGTGTACAGGCTCCAAGCCAGGCTGCCTGACTCCTTAACCTCCACATGCCTCAGTTTCTGGTGCAAATAACTCTGGAGGTACAGAGTTTTTCAGCTAAGCCTCACCCAAGTTCTAGACAGATCCATTGCCTCACCGACCTCCCCTCAGTTAGCCCTTGGCAACCACCTGGAGCAAGGTGACTCTCCAAGGGTCCTCTCCAACACCGTAGGGTGAACATTTCTCCTTCCCCACACAGGAAGGAAAGCAGCTGATGGAAGAGAAGCCCCAGTTTGCGGTCCTGGTCTCGCAGAAGCTGGAAGCCCTGCACCAGCTCTGGGACGAGCTTCAGGCCAACACACAAGAGATGGCACAGCACCTGTCAGCTGCCAGGAGCTCCGACCTGCGCTCGCAAACCCAGGCCGACCTCAACAAGTGGATCCGGGCCATGGAGGACCAGCTGCAGTCAGACGACCTGGGCAAGGACCTGACCAGTGTCAACAGGATGCTGGCTAAGCTGAAGGCGAGTGAACGGGTTGCAGACTGGGGCCGTTGGCATGGAGGGAGTCTTGGCAGCAAATCTGCAACCTGAAAGGGAGTACCATCCTGTTCCCTTAGCTAGGCTGGCTTTTATCGTGTCTCCCAGTTTATAACCCTGCTCCTACCCTCTGTGGCGGGTAAGACAGGGACGGATCCAGCCAGGGTGACAAAAGTGTGCATAAGAAGTGTGGCATAGGTGCTCAGAGAAGCAAAAGGTGAGGTGGGGGCAATCCAAGAAGACTCCCTGGGGAAGGCTGAGTGCAAGCCAGGCCTTGGAGGATTGGTGGGACGTGGACGATGAGGAGGAGGGGGGCTTGCCAGGTGCCAGGCCCGGTGCCGACACCATCCTCTCATGTCCCAGCGCGTGGAGGACCAAGTGAATGTGCGCAAGGAGGAGCTGCAGGAGCTGTTTGCCCAGATGCCCTCGCTGGGAGAGGAGGCGGGGGATGAAGCCCTGAGCATTGAGAAGCGGTTCCTGGACCTTCTGGAGCCCTTGGGGAGGAGGAAGAAGCAGCTGGAATCATCCAGAGCCAAGCTGCAGATCAGCCGGGACTTAGAGGATGAGACGGTGAGTGGGCACAGCGGCCCCCCTTCCCCAGCTGTCATTGGAGTGGCTGGCTGCTGCCCAGGGCAGTTCTTGGCAGGAGTCGCCTGGTCATCTCACCACCTCAATTCATAGGGTGCTTGTAATGATTACATTAAACATAAAAGTAAGCCAGTGCCCTTTGAAGGGTGGCTCTCTCGTGGACCTTAGGGGCCAGACAGACTTGGGCTCGAGATCCAGCAATGTTGCCACCCGCCTTGAAGTGACCAGGAGCAAGTTACTTGGAACCTCGGTTCAGAGTATCAGAATGCCCCCCTTTTACAAAACACTGATGGGGTGTTGGGAGGAACAGGAGGGACACAGTAGGCAGAGCTGTGTCTGACCCGTGGTGAGTGATGGAAGGGTGGCTGTGCTTGTCATCAGCTCTCTCCTGCCCTCTGGTCTCCGCAGCTCTGGGTGGAGGAGAGGCTGCCTCTGGCCCAGTCGACCGACTATGGCACTAACCTGCAAACCGTGCAGCTCTTCATGAAGAAGAATCAGGTGAGTCCTGCTACCTGTTCAGTCCCTCTTGCCCCTGCCACTCCTCAGGCAAGAAGGCCCAGCTCTGACGACACAAAGCCCCAGCAGCAGATTACAGACTACTATTCTTGTTGACAGTTTCAGGGTTCCCAGTCTGTATTCTCCTGCAGCTTTGGTGATAGCAGAGAGAATTCTAGGGGAACCATGGGGGTTGGTGAACAGGAATGAGGAGTCCAGGTGCTTTGGACTTTGGGGCCATGCAGGGCACAGGTGAGTATAGGACCTGGAGGCCCTGGCCTGGGGTTTCACGTGCTTTGCAGCTTCTGTATTCCGTTGCCTCCCTGAGAGGAGTCTCATAGCTCCTGGTGTCTCTCCTGTCGCTGCTTTGTCCCTTTTTCAGGGCTAAGCTTGGCCTGTTAGGTCTCCTCAGGGCAAGTAGGCTTCTACTCTCTGAAACACATGAGGATGCTTGTGGGGCTCTAACCCCCGCTTCCTTTAGAGGAAGCCACTAAACTTGGACTCTGAGCCATAGGAACAAACATCCATTGGCTGTTCTGCTGTTTTAGGCCTGATTGGGAACTTCTGTGACCTTGGTCAGAAGCCTGGAAGCAAGCGGATGCTCATCCTGTCAGGGCTGCAGGGAAGCCTGCGTCCTCTGGGAAGGCCAGTGGTATGGGTTTGTGGTCTGACCATGCAGTCTGGCCAGGGGCTGACTGTACCCCTGCTCTTGGTTGGAGTCCCTCCTGCCTGGTTTGCTCTCTGGCTCAGGAAGCGGGGGGCAGCTGCAGTGTCGATCAGGGAGAATCTGGGAACTTAGAGAAGAGAAGAATGTCCCAGAGTGACAGTTGGTACTGCAGCAACTTGGGAAAGGAAGGTCATGGCAGACAGTACTTACTTCTTCCAAAAATGTCAGCAGCCAACATCTGCCCACAGAACCCAGCAACTGTGCAAGGGCATGAATTAATTATACTAAAAGTGGTTTCTTGAAACCTCCCTCTAACTCTTTGCTTCCAGTTGGCATGATCATGGCACTGAGGCTCCAGTGGCAGCATGTAGGTACCCAAACTAGAAAGTGGTGGAGATAGGGGTTCCACTAACACATCAGCCTCCAGTTAAAGGGGGAAGGCTGGCAGAAGACAGTATCCTTGAGGCTTCAGTTTCCTCTACTATAAAATGAGCCACCTCTGGTCCTTTCAACACTCAATACTTTAGCCTCAGAGTTATTGCCAAATGATTTTCACCTCCCTGGGCTGAATATGGCTATTTCAGGAGAAGGGCAAGAATAATATGGATGGGGTTCCCCTTAACATGAAGGGAAAGACAATCTCTTGGGTGAGCGTGGCTGCTCCAGTAAAGATGATTTTAGGCTAGCCCCACTAAAGCTGAAATTCCATTTTATCATTCCTTCTATTGCAGTAGTCCGTGTGCATCAGACTCACCCAGAGGGCCTGTTAAAACACACTTGACCGGGCTCCACCCTATATCCTCTGCAGCATACTCTGGGAGCAGAGCCTGATAACTTGCGTTTCTATTAAGATCCTAGGTGATGCTGATGCTGTTGGCCTGGAACCCCACTTTGAGAACCACTGCTCTAATGGCCATCACTGTGACTAGAACCCAACCTGCAAGGTGCCTCATGAAGGGTTCTCAACTCTAGCTGCACATTAGAATCACCCAAGGGAAACCTTTAGACATACGAGTGCCTGGGTCCCATCTCAGATCAACTCATTAGGATCTCTGGGGATGGGGTGGCCCTATCTATGTCTAGTTTCCCCCAGTAATTCAATGTTCAACCAGGGTTAAGAAGCACTGTCCAGCCTGGCCTGGCTCCCACCTCCCCCTGAATCTTCTGTCCTATTCCTTTCACCCTCCCTCATAGTATTCTAGCTTGCCTGGCCCTTTGGACCATACAGGTTTCCTTCCAGGGACTTCCTTGACACTGGCTCTGTCCCCCTGCCAGCAATACTCATCCTCCAGATCTCTCTGGAGTTTCTTTCTCTCATCTGTCACGTCTCACTCAGATGTTATCTGTACAGAAAACCCTTCCTGGACCGCCAGCTAGAGTGGCCACTGCCACGCTTCAGAGAACAATCTTCATCGCATTGGTGTCTGTTCCTTGTATCACCTGTTATCTACGTTCATTTATTTATTTACATGTTTACCCTTCCTCTACTAGAGTGTACACTTTATGAGGGCAGGGGTTTTGTTTATCTTGTCCCCATATTGTCCCTAGAACTGGGCCTGTTACCTTGGAAATAATTTAATAACTAGGTATTAAATGGATGGAGTCAAGGAACAAGATGTCCTAAGTAAGCACACTGAGCAGAAGCCTAGGAAGGAATTTGCTTCAAAGGAGAGAGACAGAAATAGCTTTCTAGTATACCTGAAGAGTTCATAGATCTCAGGGAAAGTAAACAGGTGAGTGGAAGCTGACACCCTGGGTTGTTTGCATACAATTGCAGAGACCACAGGAAATTGTCTGACTCGAGATTCCAAGCATCAGGTGTAAAGGTGCCTTTCAACAAGTTAGGTGACTTACAGGTATTGATAGTTCCGTGTATTTTGAATGCTGACGGTCACAGCACTGGCCATGTATCCTGTTCTTGCCCATCACCAAAGTGGGAAGAAAATACCATTTTGGTAACCGAAGTCTCAAGCAGGAAATAATACAAAGCTCAGAAAAGATTTAAGAAATAGAAACAGGAGAAAACAAAACAAAATCCTACCCGGAATAAGGAACAACTGCTGACTATTGTTTTATACAGAGTAAAAGTTGCTAAAAATCAGATCCCAGAAGGCTATTTAAGAGTCATTTTCCAAAAACAAACAAACAAACAAAAGTCATTTTCCTCTCCTCCACCACGCACAGCAAATCGAGCTGTGCTGAAATCGAGCTCTACTGAAACAGGAGTAGGGAGCCGTCAGGAGCTCCGGCTCTGGGATCCAAGAGAGCCGTGTTCAAATCCCACCCTGTCACTCAAAGCCCACAGGGACTTTAACCGCTCTGTGTTGGCCTCCAGTGTTTATCTCAGAAGCTCACGGGAGGGTGAGAGGAGGGTGGGTGGACCCAGCACTGCACTGGGCACACGGTCACAGGCCGTTTTTATGGCCACCCGCTCTGTTCAAGCTTCCCTAAGTGGTTCGGGGCAAGAGGTGCCCGGGAGGGGCCCTGCACTGCCCTGCATGGTGGGAAGGCCAGCCCCTGAGCCTTCAGCCCCTGAGCCCTTCCCCTCTGGCCACAGACGCTGCAGAACGAGATCTTGGGCCACACGCCCCGGGTGGAGGACGTGCTGCACAGAGGGCAGCAGCTGGTGGCGGCGGCCGAGATTGACTGCCAGGACGTGGAGGAGCGCCTGGGGAAGCTGCAAGGCTCATGGGACACACTGCAGGAGGCAGCGGCCAGCCGGCTGCAGCACCTGCGGGAGGCCAGCGAGGCCCAGCAGTACTACCTGGACGCGGGCGAGGCTGAGGCCTGGATCGGCGAACAGGAGTTCTACGTCTTCTCCGACGAGAACCCCCAGGTCGGCTCGGGCAGGGTCCAGGGTTGGGAACCAAAACCAGCTGAGAAGAAGAGCCAGGGGGGAGGTAGGCTGTCAGGGGGGCACCTGGAAGGCCAGGTGTGTGAGGAGTGAGGGCAGCAGGCAGGGGTCCAGGTGCCTTCAGGATACCCCTCCTCTTGAGAATGTATGATGCATGTACTCCATCCGGGTGCCCTGTTCAGTCGCTCAGTCGTGTCCAACTGTTTGCAACCCCATGAACCACAGCACGCCAGGTCTCCCTGTCCATCACCAACTCCCAGAGTCCACCCAAACTCATGTCCATTGAGTTGGTGATGCCATCCAACCATCTCATCCTCTGTCATCCCCTTCTCCTCCTGCCCTCAATCTTTCCCAGCATCAGGGTCTTTTCAAATGAGTCAGCTCTCCGCATCAGGTGGCCAAAGCATTGGAGTTTCAGCTTCAACATCAGTCCCTCCAGTGAACACCCAGGACTGATCTCCTTTAGGATGGACTGGTTGGATCTCCTTGCAGTCCAAGGGACTCTCAAGAGTCTTCTCCAACACCACAGTTCAAAAGCATCAATTTTTTAGCGCTCAGGTTTCTTTATAGTCTAACTCTCACATCCATACATGACTACTGGAAAAACCATAGCCTTGACTAGATGGACCTTCTGAAGTTGGCTGTGAATTTTAGTGTGTGTATCTATATCAAATCACTTTCACATTATACATTTAACCGTGTAGCATTTCTTACTAATTCCTCTATCTACTCCTATATTGCTTCTAGTTTCTCAGATGTTCAGTTCCGTTCAGTTCAGTCACTCAGTTGTGTCCAACTCTTTGCAACCCCATGAATCGCAGCATGCAGCACGCCAGGCCTCCCTGTCCATCACCATCTCCTGGAGTTCACTCAAACTCACATCCTTCGAGTCAGTGATGCCATCCAGCCATCTCATCCTCTGTTGTCCCCTTCTCTTCCTGCCCCCAGTCCCTCCCAGCATCAGAGTCTTTTCCAATGAGTCAACTCTTTGCATGAGGTGGCCAAAGTACTGGAGTTTCAGCTTTAGCATCATCCCTTCCAAAGAACACCCAGGGCTGATCTCCTTCAGAATGGACTGGTTGGATCTCCTTGCAGTCCAAGGGACTCTCAAGAGTCTTCTCCAACACCACAGTTCAAAAGCATCAATTCTTAGGCGCTCAGCTTTCTAGTTAGATTTGCTCTAACCCAAGAGTTCTTCACGTCTTTTTGTGTGTCAGGGGTTCTATGCAGATGTACTGTGGTGGGAGGGTGTGAGAGGTGAGGTTAGGGGATCTCTAAAAGCTGGGGTGATACAGGAAGTTTTCATGAGGAGAGAGGTGGACCAGGGCCTGGGAGGGTGGATGTCAGGTAAGAATTGAGGGCGTCGAAAGGAAGGTAGGATGCGGGCATTGCCGGGCACCGGGAGTAGCAGGAAGAGACCGCGCAGAGCTCCTGGGGTGTCCCGCAAGCCTGGCCCTCCCACATCTCGGGCACCTCCTGGAGCTGGGCTGTGACCTAGATGAAATGAGCTTGTGCCCTGACAGTCCACTTCCTCCCAGGATGAAGAGAGTGCCATCGTGATGCTGAAGCGGCACTTGCGGCAGCAGCGGGCGGTGGACGAATATGGGAGGAACATCAAGCAGCTGGCTGGCCGGGCCCAGGGCCTGCTATCCGCAGGCCACCCCGAGGGGTGCGTGTGCCTCCGGAGGTGACCTGGCCAGGTCCTGGTCACGCCCCCACCCCTGCCAAGCAGGATCCCTTCAGGTCCACGAGTTTGAGAAGTCTACCTTCTGGACTGCTGGTTGGCCCCAGTTCCCTCTTGCATCGTGGTTTAGTGTGAATTCAAACAGGGCTGATGGAAGGAGGCCTGGTTGGCAAAGAGATTAGGGAACAGAGTAGCAAAACTGCCTGCGTGGTGAACTGAGAGCTCCCATCTTTGGAGGAGTTAGTCTTCTGCATCTTTTAGCCTAGTCTAACTTTGCTTTTTGTGTGTGGTCCAGAAGGTAGGTCAGGATCTCGCAGTGTCTCGGCAAAATCATTATATGCCGTCTAAACTGTTGAGTGGTATGGGTGCAGCGTCAGTGGAGCCCACTGGGTCAGGCACCTCAGGCTGCCCCCAAGCCTGGCCCTGTCCTCAGGGCACCCACAGCAGCCACTTCAGCATCTCCTAAGGACCCCCAGGGACTGAAGAGCCCCTGGTACTGCACATCCCTCCCTAAGGAGCCAAGCAGGCCTGCTGCTGGTGGAGCCAGGCTCAGACTGCCCACTCCCCTGCCAGCCTCCTTGGAAGAACAGTGGAAGAGTTCTCCATCCAGACCAGTCTCTCTGAGCTTCCCAGAGTCGGGGGCAGGGACAGGAGGCAACTCCTGGCAGAGGACACATTTCCTCATCCCCTGAAGCATCATGGTCTAAGGGATGGTTCCTTTTCTCCCAGCTCTTCCCCATGAAAAGTCACTGCCATATCTTCGAAGCTGTGCTCCCCCATGCATCCAGGCCTCAGGGCTGGGAAGGAGGAAGTGGGCTCCTTGAAGCTGGCTGCCCTGGCTTCTTGGCTGCCCCCTCTGAGGACTTTTCTTGTTTTGAATCCCAGAGAACAAATCATCAGACTTCAGGGGCAGGTGGACAAGCAGTATGCAGGGCTGAAGGATATGGCAGAGGAGCGCAGGCGGAAGCTGGAGAACATGTACCACCTGTTCCAGCTTAAGAGGGAGGTGGATGACCTGGAGCAGTGGATTACAGAGAAGGACACGGTGGCCTCCTCCTCGGAAATGGGGCAAGACTTTGACCACGTGACTGTGAGTATCCTCGGCCCCTGCTTGCTTAGTCTCCCTCTGATGCAGCAGACCTGGGAGCTGTCTCTCCCCTTCCACGCTCACACACACACACACATACCTGCCAGGTGCAATGTGCCGCAGTGATGAGGGCTCCCCCGTGTGAGCTCAGGCACCCTGGGGAAGGTGTCAGAGCCCAGCTCCAGGCGGTGGCAGGTGCCATTGGGAGTCTCTGTGAACCCTGAGCCCTGATAACCGATAACCACGTTTCCATCTACCCTTGTCCAGGTGCTCCGGGACAAGTTCCGGGACTTTGCCCGGGAGACCGGGGCGATTGGGCAGGAGCGGGTGGACAACGTGAATGCCATCATTGAGCGGCTCATCGACGCGGGCCACTCCGAGGCAGCCACCATCGCCGAGTGGAAGGACGGGCTGAACGAGATGTGGGCGGACCTGCTAGAGCTCATCGACACGCGCATGCAGTTGCTGGCCGCCTCCTATGACCTGCAGCGCTACTTCTACACCAGTTCCGAGATCCTGGGCCTCATTGGCGAGAAGCACCGCGAGCTGCCCGAGGATGTGGGGCTGGACGCCAGCACCGCGGAGTCCTTCCACCGCACGCACACTGCCTTTGAGCGGGAGCTCCACCTGCTGGGGGAGCAGGTGCCTCTGGTCCCCAGCTGTCCCTCCACCTTGCCCCTGACTAGCATCCCTGGGACCCTGTAGTGTCAGGTCCGCTCCTGGCTTCTAGAGAGGAAATCTCTGGAACAGGCACTCCTTAGAGAGGCAACAGCTCCAGGCAGGAAGGCAGGGAGCAGAGGCTTTCAAATGTTCTTTAGCTTTAGAACTACTTCCCTGGTGGCTCAGATGGTGAAGAGTCTGCCTGCAACGTGGGAGACCTGGGCTTGATCCCTGGGTCAGGAAGATCTCCTAGAGAAGGGAATGGTTACCCACTCTAGTATTCTTGCCTGGAGAACCCCATGGACAGAGAGCCTGGCGGGCTACAGTCCATGGGGTTGCAATGAGTCGGACATTACTGAGCGGCTAACACTTTCACTTTAAATGGAGCCTTTCCCAAAACCCAATGTGAAGTACCTTAAAATGCAATTTATCTGGTTGTCAGAGTGTTACAGAATCATTAGTGAGTCCACATGTAGCACTTTTCTAGCACCAGGTACTGTTCTAAGCAATACACTCAGCCACACTCTGAGGAAGGGAGTAATGTCTTCTGCCTTTTCTAGATAAGGAAAGCAAGGCATAGAAGGGTAATTAAGTTGCCTGGAAACATGCAGCTAAGCATTGGAGCCAGGATTCAGATCCTGGCAGTCTGGCTGTAGACTTTGAACCCTTAGCCATGGGGCTGTTCAGCCTTTCCAAGTGGGAGCTAGAGGGGGGCCCAAGATCAGCCTAGAGCCCCCTCCCATCATGGGGTGCCCCCTAAGGCACTACTATAGGCCCATAAGGTTCTGCAGAGTCCAGAGTGGTGAAAAGGTTGATGGGGGGGGCTAGGTCACTTTGGGGGTGGTCACCGGGCTTCCAGAGGAACAAGGAGAGCTGGGCTCACTTGCAGTCTTGCACTGATGCAGTGGGATTTCAGGAAAAGCACCAAAGTATTAATAGGTGGGACCCCTGGGTCACCAAGAAGGGGACAGCCTAGGGATTTGTCATCCAGCTGGAGGTGCCTTGGGGATGCCAGAGCCCTTGAGGCAGGTACTGCCCCACCAGGGTCTCGGGAGTGAGGCTTCACTGCCCTGGGGCCCGCCTCGAACAGGGAATGGCATCATGAAGAACGATCTGGAACAGGGAGTTGAGAGACGCCTCCAGTCCCAGCTGTGCCCTCTCCAAGCATGCATGACCTCAGCAGTCATGAGCCTCCCTGAAGCTGTTTCCTTGTTTCAGAAACAGGGATAAGGACAGTACCTCTTTGATGAGATTGTTATAGACAGAGAGAGTCATAACAGGTGCTTAGAGCAGTGCCCGGTATATAATTACTCTCATAATCACACATCAAAGGGCACAGAGCCCCTCTCACTCCCAAATCCTCATCAGAACCCAAGGGGCGCTTTGGGTCAGCAGAGGTGCCAAAGCAGGGAGCCTTCCCTCCAGCACCCGAGAAGTGGGGAGCCTCCAGCACCGTCCTCAGGAGGGAGATCCAGAGGAAGCAGACACTCTCATCCATCCTAGGCCCAAGACGTGTCGACCCGGGGAACAACAGTCAGTTTTGCCCCATCACAGGTACAGCAGTTCCAGGATGTGGCCGCCCGCCTGCAGACAGCGTATGCTGGGGAGAAGGCAGACATCATCCAGAACAAGGAGCAGGAAGTGTCTGCCGCGTGGCAGGCGCTGCTCGACGCCTGTGCCGGGCGCCGCACCCAGCTGGTGGACACCGCAGACAAATTCCGCTTCTTCAGCATGGCCCGAGACCTCCTCTCCTGGATGGAGAGCATCGTCCGGCAGATCGAGACCCAGGAGAAGCCCCGGTGAGAGCAGCATCCCCACCCCTGGACGAGGACCGGGATGCCAGCCCGTCCTGGAGGGGTCTCCCAGACTGTGGGCACGCAGGAATCCCCAAGGGGCACCTGAGGCTGGGTCCAGGCAGAATCTTAGTGGCTCAGCTGCTACTGGGAGGACTGACCATTGCAGAGTAAAGAGAATCCTGAGAGTGCTGAGAAACACATCTGTCATTCAGATTCTATCATGGGGCACAAGTGGCCACGGTTGTCAGTAAAAATAAATAGTTTATGCATCAAAAGCTGGGCAGGTCCAGAAGTGGTCACTCTCCTCCTAGCATTGGCTTTTGGGGACCTTTTCCCTAAAACTCGGGAAAGGAGCTCATTGCCTATGAGAGATAGAGGCAGGTATGTGGGCAGTTGGCCAGGATCGGAACTCACTACACACTTTGTGCCCATCTCTGGCCCTCTGCCTCTAGGGCGCCTGTCCTGGTGGTCAAATTTTTATATTTAACGTCTTGACTGAGCTTATAATTCACATGCCACGGCCTCCAGCCGCTTGGAGCGCGCCGTTCGCTGCTTGTTTCACACGGTCACAACTGGACGACCAGCGCCCCTGTATAAGTTTAGGACATTTCCATCACCTGAAAAAGAAGCCTGGTACCCCTTAGCAGTCATCACCCCACTCCTATCTCTTCGCAGCCCTTGGCACCCTCTAATCAGCTTTGTGTATCTAAATTTACCTATTGTACACTTTGCACGTGAGTGCGATCATAGAATGTGTCGTCCTCTGGGACTGGCTTCTTTCACTGTCCAGTCTTTCCAAGGTCCATCTACGTAGCATATATCAGTACTTCATTCCTCTTTATTGCCAAGTGTAACATTTCTGTGTGTGTGTGTGTGTGTGTGTGGTTGCTGCACCCCTGCCCGGGTCCTGACCACTGGCCGAGGGAGGCCACTAGGGCATCAGTGTTCCTGCTGGACCGGGCAGCTGGCAGGACTTCCTGGCTGTCCAGAGAGAGAGGAGGGAGTGGGGTCAGACTCCCAGGTGGATGGGGGGCCCCCCTCTGATTGGGACTTGATGTCAAGTGGCCAGAGTCACCCCAAGTCTCCCTTTTCACCAAACTCCCAACCCTGCCCCTCAGGGACGTCTCCTCGGTGGAACTCCTCATGAAGTATCACCAGGGCATCCAGGCGGAGATAGAGACCCGCAGCAAGAACTTCAGCACCTGCCTGGAGCTCGGCGAGTCCCTCCTGCAGAGGCAGCACCAGGCCTCAGAGGAGGTGGGCCAGCGGGACGGACACGCGTCCTCTCCTGTTCTCGCCTCCACTCCTGCCAGGCCAGACAGCTTCCTGGGAGGGAGCCTGTGGGCCATGGAGGCTCATCTTTCTTTCATCCCAGGAGCACTGGGGCTCTGTGCCGACCCAGGGATTTACAGCCTCACCAAACCCATTCAAGGAGCTGGCTGCTTCAAAGGGCTAGTGGGCTCATAACCCTCCTAAACCCTCTCGTGTGCATGCGTTGGGCTTGGCAATCCCTGCTTCCTGGGTGAGACACATTTAACCCCAGAGAGGTTAAGTAACCTGGCCAAGGCTGCTCAGCTGGCAGGGCCAAGACTTGACACCAGGGCTGTGTGACCAAGGCCAGCCGGCTTTGCAGGGCCCTTCCGCACACCGCCTCCCACAGCGGGGGGAAGGGTTGCCAAAGCCTGAGCTGCCTTCCCTTTCTTCCCGCAGATCAGGGAGAAGCGGGAGCAGGTGGTGTCCAGGAGGGAGGAGATGCAGGAGAAGTGGGAGGCCCGCTGGGAGCGGCTCCGCATGTGTGAGTGAAGCCTGGGAGCCAGGCAATTGGGGAGGGGCGGGTATGGGTGCGGGGAGGGGTGACGACACAAGGCGGTGGAGGAGACGAGGCCCCCAACACACACAACACCACTCACCAGCAGAACTCAGGGCCGGGAGCCTCAGGGGTTGCAGGGAGGAGGTTCATGGAGAGGACCCAGCAGACACGGTGCTGGAAGCCCACCTCTGACAGCCAGCACCCACTCCCTGTCTACCCTCTGCCCCCACCCCCGCCTCCTGCTGGACTGGTGTCCCCATAGAGCTGTGGCCTCTCCCGGGGTCAGGCTAAGGCTCTAGTGCATCCCAGCTGTTTGACCTGTGGTGTGTGCTGCACAGAAGGGGTTCTGTCCTCCGCGGCTGGAGACCGGAGGGGTGGGGAGAGCCCACCACTCGGGTGGAGGCTGCACAAAGACCTGGACCCTCCCATGGCTGCTTGTGCGCGTCTGTGAGTGAGTGAGACAGCCTGGGAAGACAGCCCGGTCCGCCCGCCCACCGGCTGCACGTCTGTCTGTGAGCGGACCTCCCCTAGGCCCCCTAGGTCCGGGGGGCGCTCACAGACCCCAGGCCTTGTTGTCTCGGCAGTGCTGGAAGTGTGTCAGTTCTTCCGGGACGCCTCCGTGGCTGAAGCATGGCTGATCGCCCAGGAGCCCTACCTGGCCAGCCGGGACTATGGACACACGGTGGACAGTGTGGAAAAGCTCATCAAGAGGCATGAGGCTTTTGAGAAATCTGCAGCCAGCTGGGAAGGCCGCTTCGCTGCCCTAGAAAAGCCCACCACGGTGAGCTGGCAAGGGGTGGCCCAGAGCAGTGGACAGCCTTGGGGGTCCCTCCAGTCAAGAGTTCTTAGGCGGTTTTGGGGGACCTGTGGGCAATGTAAAAGGCTGACCAAGTGGGGAGAGCGGGAAGGAAACAGGAGTGGGAGGAAGGATGGACTTTTGAAGGCAAGAGACAAGGGGAGCTGATTCTGGAAGGAACGAACATCAGATATGTTAGGTACAGGGAGCCTCTTTCGGGGAAGGCTGTCAGAGCAGGCTCCCCTCGTGGCTGCTCTGACTCCTTGGCCTTTCCCTTCCCTAGCTTGAGCTCAAAGAGCGCCAGACCCCAGAGAGAACCGAGGAGGAGCCTGGGTGAGTATGGGGAGGACTGGCTGGAGCACTCTGCTGAGGGGGGGCGAGGGGGAGGGGAAGGACGATGCTTCTACTCGAAACAGGCCCCTGACATTTTGACACACCATATGTGACCTCTCACACCTGGGCCACTGGTCAGAGAAATCCAGAGTGTCTGGAGCTTAAAGGTGGAAAAGAGACTTCATTTCCCCCCAGTCCTGGGTGTCCTGGAGTCCTCATGGGGAAGGATGGGAGGCGGGCCATGGCTGCTGCACCGTCGCCCCCTGTTCTGGGAACCAGCTGAACATGTGTCCCAGAGGCCGGGCTGCCTGGAACCAGCCTTTTCTGAAGCATCTGCCTTCACTTTGCAGATTGTGGAGCTGCAGACTTGGCTTTTTTGGGGAGGAGGTTGAAAGCCAGGCCTTGGAGATGGGCTCCGGCCTCCAGCCTCGTTTCTGAAGTGGGACATTGTTTTCCATAGGCTTCAAGAGGAGGAAGGCGAGACAGCAGGGGAGGCTCCCCGAGGTCCCCACCAAGCCACCACTGAGAGAACATCCCCGGTCAGTTCCCTGTCCCGTTTGTCTAGTTCCTGGGATTCACTGCTGCCAGAGACCCATCGTCCCGACTAGGCTCTGCGGGGGCAGAAGGCCAGGATGGGTACACCCCCACCCCCACCCCCAGAATCCTTCCACCACTTTTCCTTTTTTACTTAGCTTAATTTCTAGAATAATTCCCCTCCTCCCCTCAATCAAGAAGAAACTGACATGCCAGCCCACTGACATGACTCTCTTAGTTTGGTTTTATGTGGTCTAATAAATTTTGTTATATAAACACATCCCCATCTCCATCAGGGGGAACAGTTTATACAGCAGGGATGATCCCCTTTTATACACTGTCCTTTCCCCCCTGACATTGTCCCTAACTCAGTACCCCCTGCACACGCACACATCCACATACACACATACTCACAAATGGGCCGTGTGGTTTCCCTGCCCCAACCATGGCATTTAGGGGAGTGAAGTGGACACATTCACCTTCTAGTAGACTCCTTTCACTGAAACAGAGGCCCCTCCCCACTTTGCATCTTCCTGGCCTGATGCCCATGGGTCAGTGAGCTGGAGACAGAGATGATTCTGAGGCAAGAATAGACTTGAGGGAGCCCTTCAGGAGGAAAAGAGAGCCCCGGGGATTCTGCCTCAGAGGTCTCCCACTTGTAGAAGGGAGGATGGAGAGGAGGGGGGTACCCAAGGCCCAGATGTCTCCAGGGCCTTGCCTGGCAGATCCTTTAGCTGAAAGGACCCGGGAAGTCTATGCAGGAAGTCTGGGAGGCTCTGACCCCGGTTTTGGGGAAATGTCCTGGGAGCCACTGACTGAGAAGAAAGCAAGAACCCAGCATGTGCCTTGCATGGCTTTGCCACTGCGCGTCCACCACCTGTGCAGGTACCCAGTTAAGCTTGCCTGAACTTTTAGGAGTTCTTGGTGGAAATTTCTGGTATGACATCAACCCCAGAAAAATGCATTTCCTGTGCAGAATCCCTGTCAGATCTAGATTTCGGCCCTTCCCACACTTCTGAGACACACACACACACGCACACACACACACACAACACAGACACATACTCTGAGCTGCCTCCAGCCCCACCAGAGGCCTCCCTTTCTGAGCTGCACCAGCCCATCATGTCCAGCAGAGGGCACTCCTGAACGCCCTCTGGAGGGTCTCTCCCAGGAGTTCCCTCTGAAGATCCCCTTGTGGCAGTGTGGGGGTCTCCGGTGAACTTCGCCCTGGCCCCTCCTTTCCCAGAGACAGCCTCACTGGAAGGAGAGAGAACTCTGGTGGGGGCTGGCACGGACTGCGGACCCTGGGGCTGTGACTTCCTGCCACCCGCGCTTCAGCTGTGCGTCCCTGTGTGTCTGCGTGCGGTGGTGTCCCAGGTCTGCGGGTTCCTTTGTGACTGCCTGAGCGATCCATCCATTGTCTGTGTCGTGTACGTCTGTGCAAATGTAATTACATGTGCATCAGAGCCACCTCCATCCAACACCTGAATGCCGCTGGATTTGGGGGGAATAAAACCTGCTTGGACCTCAGTGTCTCTCTGGAAGGAGGAGTGAGCCCACTTGAGACCCTTCCCAGAGAGCCAGCCGCCCTGCCAGGTGGGGCAAGTGGCCTGTGCGCGGTACCAGAAGGAGACCAGATGGCAAGTCAATGAACACCAGGCCCAAGGCCTCATGCAAACAGATTTCCTGCCGCCCCTCCTTTCTGAGCCCTTTGTTGAGTTTTCATGAGGATCCACAGAACTCCAAGGGGCAGAGTGGGATACCCCTTTGTTCTTTGATATGAGAAGAGTGGAGAAAGAGTCCCATGCAGGTTGGAAAACCTTTCCAGAAGCTGCAGGCCTCTCCCAGGAAGGCTGGCAGCAGGAAGGTCTGCTGAGCCTTCTCTTGGGCTAGGCTGGGTGCTCGTGCTGTCCTGTGTCTGCAGTCTGGTGTCAGTGCCCCGTGGGACAGATCCCTGCTGTGTGTGGTCTGGTGTCGGTGCCCCATGGGACAGATCCCTGCTCTGTGTGGTCTGGTGTCAGTGCCCCGTGGGATAGATGTGTGCACTGTGGCTCCCCGGAAACCCATCACTAGTGCATGCCAGCTTCCTGCTTGGGGGAGCAGACCAGGCGCCTGAACCCCTGTCCGGACTGCTGCACAGCCCACAGTGACCACCCTGCCAGCCCTACCTGCTCCTCCTTTCCCGGGTGTGTGCACACACACATACGCACAGGCAGGGGCTGGAACGCTATTCCACGCATTCGGTTTTTTCCTCAAGCATATCATTATCATACAATCCATCGCCTCCATCACCTCCTAGCTTTCCATGTTAGAGCATGTTCCGATTTAAAAAAAAAAATCCATTCTACAGGTAAGTATGCAGGAGTGCGTGAGATTAAGAAGAAACAAGTTTTCACAAATGGCAAAATTCCTGGAGTGAAATTTTGGAAGTCTAGATGTTGGGTTCCAGTCCTTCATGTAGAAATGTCGTGAGAGATTTTAGACAAACATCCTAATCCTCCGGGGTCTCCTTGCCCTTTATAGATCTCTCTCTGCAGGATTACAGAAAGTCCAGAACGTTCCTGAATGTGAACCATGTACCTAAATAAAGGGAGGGTTGGGAGAGAAGGGTTTCTCCATTTTCGTGGTGTTCTCAGCTCTGAGGAACCTGGTTCAGTGGTCAGGTGCCAGCTGGCGTGAGGCTGGAGATGGGAAGAGATGGCAAAGGGCTAGGGTGATTTCCTTGGTTGCCTAGGGAAGAGAGGAAGGCAGGGTTGAACTTCTGCTTCTGCCAAGGCCAGGAGGTGGACTGAAAGGCTACCCTGAAGGTGGCCCTGGGGTAGCAGAGGGGGTCCTGGCAGCAGGCTGAGCCTCCCCCCTCCACACCCTCCACCTTATGTGTCTCCCCTTCACCCTGGGTGCGGCTCTGGGGAGGGCTTGGAGGTCCCGCTAAGCACCCTCATCTGCTCGGCTCTGGCTGCCTTGGAATCCTCAGTGTAACATTTGTGGTGAGATGCAGAGGTTGATTTATGGAGAAGAAATGGTATTGCAGAGGATCCGAGCCAACCCAGGCTTGGGGGCCCCCAGCCCCGGGGGCCTCTTCTGTGCCCTGTGCCTGCTCTAGGAACTCTCCCAGTGGAGCTGCTGTAACGATGAGCGAGAACCCTGAAAAGGGTTGGTGCTTCTAGTGGGCTGCCACAGCAAGAAAGAATCTGCCTTCGGGGTTCACTGTTTTGGGGCAAATGTGCCCTGTCTTACTCTGAGCCCCAAGGATGGATTCCTCTGTGGTGCAGGGACTCTGGGGCCAGGCATCTCAAAAAGCAACTGCCTGGATGCGTTTCATTCTCAGGCCTTCATCAGGTTGTCAGGGAAAACTCTCTTAGCCAAGCACAGCTCACAGACATCACTCTTCCCCATGACCTTCCAAGTCTGCCTGCAGCTGGCTTCCCTGAGGGAAGACTTGCCAACTCATCTGGGATGAATAGGAGGGTCCAGACCCCCAGGTCCCTTGTCTGTCCCTTCCAGAGCCTTGGAGGTTGATGTGGCTTCAGGCAAGTTACCAGCACTTTCGAACATGAGGGATGGTGTCCCGGGACTGAGTGGGCACTGGATTGCAGCTGCTCACCTTTCAGCCAGTGCCTGGTGGCTCCAGCTGCTGTCCACACCTTAGCAATACCCACCCACCGCACCCCCCACCCCCAATCCCCAGCTCCAGCCTCCGCAGCAGGCAGCCTAGAGCTTTAATCAGCTGCCAGAGGCCAGACTCTGACGTCCTTGGAGGGAAGGGATGTGGGTGTGGACGCAGCAGCTGTGCTGCTTCTTGCCTGAGCAAGCTCTCTCCATCCTTTCTACCGGATTGTTTCTCCCCTCCCACTCCGAGGCCGAGCTGAGCTGCTGGTTCAGGCGTTTTTGCAGCGAAGGTAAATGGTGTGTTTGTCCATAATGAGCAGACCCGGTCGGGAAAGAACATCAGTTTTCCCATGAACCTGGGTGTGTCTGTCTCCCCAGAATGCCTGAATCAGCGCGGCAGGGCTGTGTCTGCCTACAGCCTGGCACCACGCCCTGGCACTCTGGGGAAACTGGCTCTAGGCTCTTTCTGGACATCTGTCCGAGGCTGGGTGTGCCCCACTCTCTATGCTGAGGTTGGGCGTGATCTTCCCAACCCTGCTGCTCAAAGGCAACCAACCCCTAGGTTTGTCTGCCAGTCCATGTTTCAGAGCATCCCAGATCTCGATAGACCCAGCATGGGACTCAGTTAACACTGAAGGCATCTCAGAAATGGGGTTGGAAGTTGCCAACTAGACCGCTGGGTGTCAGATCCAGATGGGGGAGTCAGTGTCTTCCTTTTGGTTTGAATGCCTGGCTCAGAGACATCAAGCAGCTTCCAGTTCCTCGTGGCAGGGACCTGAAGAGCCCACACTGGTGATAGAAATGGTGAAGACAGCCCCTGAGGAAGCCTCATTCTTTCCCCTAGGATGGTCATGGGGGAGACCTTCCCTGTCCAAGGGGACCCTGCACACTGCCCTCCCTCCCCCTCACTTCACCTGGTGGCCTTCTGCTCTGCATCCCTCCCTTGTCTTCCCTGGTTTCCAGTGACTGGACTCTCACCACAGTCCTTCATCTCTTAGTTCAGTTCAGTTGCTCAGTCGTGTCCGACTCTTTGCGACCCCATGGACTGCAGCACGCCAGGCCTCCCTGTCCATCACCAACTCCCAGAGTTCACTCAGACTCCTGTCCATGGAGTCGGTGATGCCATCCAACCATCTCATTCATCTCTTAAACATCCTCCAGAAGAATTCTAACAGTCGGCCCCCAGGGCACAGGGCTGAGCCACTCTGCTGCCCTTCCCACTCTTCATGAGAGCTTCTCCCCTCGGCCCCCAACCTGGAGGACTCCCCACCTGGCCGGCCTCAGCTCTTCCCGCGTGTTTCCCTCGTTTAGAAACAACTCTGTTCTCTCTTCCGGCATTTGTCTCTGCTCACCCTCTGTTCCCATCTCTCTGGCTGCCCTCAACTCTTCTCTTGCAAACAAGTGTCTTTTGAACAGTCTTCCCAGCCTGTCTGCTGAGAGCCTTCTCACCCAGACAATGAAAGCCCAGACCACAGACATTTAGGGAAGGAAGAAGTTCTCGGCTGCAGAAGTGGCCAACTTCCCCTCCCTGTCGTCTCGCGGGGCTATTTGGTTGCCTGAGGTATTCAAGCCTAGGTCTTGTGTGGCCCCCAGCCCCTCTTCTGGTCCTTTTCGGCATGGCTGTGACACAGTTCCGCTGCCTCAGCTCGTCAGCCACGCATCTTCTGTAAGCCAGACTCCCCTTTAGACCATGAACCCCGTTGGATAGCCCCTTTTTCCCAAGCAGTAGTGCCTCCCGGTCTCTTGCAGCAGGACTTAGTGGGAAGAGCTCAGGGTTTGGGACCAGACCACTGCATCCTCAGCTTTCACTCAGTAGTCGTGTGACTCTGGGCCCGTTACTCATTCTCCCTGGCCCTCAGTTTCCCTCGTCTATGAAACAGGCGTACTGACGCCCACCTCTCAGAAAGGGTGAGGACAGCAAAAGAGAATATAGGTAGAATGCCCAGCAGGCGACTGTCTTCATTTTCCCTTCACTCTTTTCTCCATCTCTCACCACAGTCCTTCATCTCCTAAACATCCCCCATAAGAATTTTAACATTCGTTGCCAAAACCCTCCCAAACCAGCCTTCCTGCAGCGCCCCTCCCCGGAGACCCCCTACACACACTCAAGGCGCAGTTCTTGCTGTGAGGTAGGTGGGCAAGACCTCTCACAACTAAGGTCCAATAGTATTTGTTTGGGATGCATCCCCATACCCCGTTTCTCATTTACCAGCATTTCCTTCAGAGAGAAGTTCACATGCATTTCCTTGCTTGTTCATATATCTGGTATCACCGAGCATCTTCTAGAACGTCTCAGAGACCCTGTGGCCACACCCCAGGTGGTTTTTCTCCCTGGCTGGAGAGTTGGTTGTCTGTGTGCGGGTCCCTTATGCCACCTGCTGGCTAGGTCTGGAACTACACCTTCAGCCCCTTTATTCCGCGTAAGAAATGGACCCATCCTGTCCCCCTCCTTTTCACCTTCTTGAAAGTCCTCTGGGGAGGAGACATCTGCCTGCTTTCCCCTGCCCAAGTCAGCTTCCTAGCAAGGCAGGACCCTACAAAGTCAAGCGTACAAGACTCTGCAAAGACTCTGAGGTGGCCACGCCCTGCCCGTCAGGAGCTCAGGCCTCTCCTTGTCTGATTACAGTTCTGTGAGGTCCTAAAAGGCTCTCCTGTCTGTGCCCTTTCCTCCCCTGATGGTCCCACAGCAGCCAATACTGCCTGTCCCCTACCCTACTCCAGCAGCCAGCACACACACCTAGCTCAGATGAGCCCTACCCACCCACCTCAGATGCACCCCACACACCCATCCACCAGTCCCCTGGGCCCCCAAACCAGGGAACAGAGGCTCCAGGCTTATTCCAGGCGCCATCTCAGGCCCTTCTCTCTCCTGCTCTTACTCCCACTCATGGTCTAAACTCCCCATCCATTCTGACCCGACACCCAGAGTTTCTCCCAAGTGGCTGGATCCTCCTTTTTTCAGAGTGTCCCCAGCTCCTCTGGGCAAGGGCTCTAGGCTGGGCTACCCCTCAGGTGGAATCTATGCATCCTCCTGCTGACCGAAGGGCTGGAGCAGCACGCCTGCCTTCTGCCACGTATCACGGAGGATAGAAGGGAGTCAGATTGTCTCAGCTATCCAGGGCCTTGGAATAGAGCCTGCCTGTCCCTACAGCACACAAGTAGCCGACCCCCTCCTGGTGTCTGCTGTCCTCTGCCTGCAGAATCCGTATCAGAGTGCAATATGGTTCCTGGGACAGCAGAAGTGCCTGCCCTGCTCTCTTAGAAGCCGGCACAGAACATATTCACCCCTGGAGACTATAAAAGGAGGACCCTTTTGCCCAAGCTATGCCCCTGTCTTTCTCCTGTGTCCCTTCCCCCAGCCCAGGAGGGAGAGAAGCCCCGGGTCTGAAAGGAGCAGCTGCCACCAGACCCCTCCGCCTCCACCCTCATTCTTGGCTCTTTCCTCCTCAGGCCTTAGCCTTCAGGGTAGAGAGGCGAGGATGTGTTTTAAATTGTCTCCATGTGAACAGTCAAGGAAACAGAAGAAATCTTTGCGTACATCGGAAAACCCCTATTTTCCAAAGCCCACCCACGACCTGGCTGCTTAACTTTTGATCACACTGGCCATGGGCTCTGACTGTCCCTGCCAGGGAATGTGGATCAGGCACCCATCAGGAGGAAATACACGAAAGGTGAAATTAAGTCGGGAGGCAGTCCTGGAAAAATGTGTGTTTTCAGAGGAGACTTCCCAAAAGGAAAGGAGCGTGGAAATGAAAGTATAGGAAGAGAATGTGGACACAGAAGCCTGTAGTAAAACCAGTCCCAGGAGGGCAGAGGCTGAGTGAGGGGGTGAACAAGGCCGAGAGGTTCTGCTGGGTTTCCCTCCCAACATCTGCCAGGGCATCTTCCATGACCCACCAGGGAGTCCGGAGACCCTGGCCCATTGCCAGGAGGAGCAGAAGGGCCAGCTGGGGAGAGAGGATGAAGGGCTTCACTACCTCCCCAACCTCTATGCCTGAGTCAGAGGGTTGGCCTGACTGGGTGCACAGAACCCAGGCTCCCAGACTCAACCTGCCACTCCTGCCCTTCCTCCCTGCTGGAGGATGGTCCAGGCAAGGCCTTAGGGCCTCCAGATCCTTGTGGTCAATTCTGACTCATTGCCAACACTCAAACATATAAATCCTGCAAGATGCATAAAGATGGGTGTGGCCCAGCCACAACTCTCCAGAGGCTCTAAGACAAGGAAAAGATAAGAACCCTAAGGACGTGATAAAAAGTCAGGCCTGCCCAATTCTTCAGTGCATACTCTTAACTGGAAATGAAAGCTGTATGACCCTGGGTAAGTCACTTAACCTCTGAGCTCAGACTGTCTCATAGATTGAAGGTTTTAGACTAGAGTAGTGATTTTCAACCTTTTCCAGCCATATTATTCCTGTCTTTAAATGGGATCTTAGGGAACCCCAGATTAGTTTGTTGACTAGTCCTAATTTAGAAAAAGTTTAGTCGCTCAGTCGTGTCCGGCTCTTTGCAACCCCATGGACTGCAGCCTACCAGGCTCCTCTGTCCACGGGATTTTCCAGGCAAGAGTACTGGAGTGGGTTGCCATTTCCCTCTCCAGAGAATCTTCCCGACCCAGGGATCGAACCCGGGTCTCCCACATTGTAGGCAGACGCTTTACCGTCTGAGCCACAAGGGAAGTCATTTAGTCCTAATCTAGGGGATGCAAACATGACCAGCTTTACCTTTCTTCCAACCACTGCCGTCAAACATCTCCACTGAACCTCCGCTTCCCATTCCTTAGTGCCAGCTCTGGCAGACATTGATCGTTTTTAACTGTTAAAAAGTCCAATCAGTCTCTTTCAGTTTGAAGCTTTGATCTGATGTCCAGAATGGTACCCAACTCCTCTCATTCTCCATTTCTCTATTTTGGATTTGATCCAAGGTCTGAAGGACCCACAGTGGGAAACATAGTGTCTGCTCTTTCCTGGCTCCTCCCCAGCACTCTCCTGGGCCTCCATCTTCAGCTGGGACAGAGTAGAAAAGAGGGCAGTGTCTCCTTACTGCCTGAGGTGGTTCTAGTCCTCCTGGGCTTTCAATGGCCTTGGTCCCCACCTGCTTGGGGACTACAAGACCCTTCCCACCTGGTGCTGTAAGGTCCTCAGCAATCAGACCTTTGAGGCAGAGTTCTGGACAGATGTCTCCAGCTAGGCTGCCTTCCTGGGTGCTTATTTGGCACATAGGAGACCCACCCATTCCTGTCCCAGCTGGCATTCTTGCGCTGCACTCGAAAACAGACTGCCCCTTGTTCTCTCAGTCTGTCCTCTTCTCTCTCCTGCTGCAGTGGCACAAAAGTGGGTCAGCAAGGCTCTGCATAAGGAGGTACCCAGCCAGGGGACAAGAGTCTGCTTCCCCTTCTCACAGGCACCTGAATACAGCCCATGGTTCCACTAGAGGCCCCTCACTTGGCTTGGGTGGGAGCTGGGAGGATCCTGTCTTCCATTCAGTTCAGTTCAGTTCCTCAGTCGTGTCTGACTCTTTGCAACACCATGGACTGCAGTACACCAGGCCTCCCTGTCCATCTCCAACTCCCAGAGTTCATTCAAACTCATGTCCATAGAGTCAGTGATGCCATCCAATCATCTCATCCTCTGTTGTCCCTTCTCCTCCTGCCTTCAATCTTTCCCAGCATCAGGGTCTTTTCAAATGAGTCAGTTCTTCCCATCAGGTGGCCAAAGTATTGGAGTTTCCACTTCAGCATTAGTCCTTCCAATGAATATTCAGGACTGATTTATTTTAGGATGGACTGATTGAATCTCCTTGCTGTCCAAGGGACTCTCAAGAGTCTTCTCCAACACCATAGTTCTAGAGCATCAATTCTTCAGCGCTAAGCTTTCTTTATAGTCCAACTCTCACATCCATACATGACTACTGGAAAAACCATAGCTTTGACTAGACAGACATTTGTTGGCAAAGTAATGTCTCTGCTTTTTAATATGCTATCTAGGTTGGTCATAGCTTTTCTTCCAAGGAACAAGCGTCTTTTAATTTCATAGCTGCAGTCACCATCTGCAGTGATTTTGGAGCCCCCCCCAAATAAAGTCTGTCACTGTTTCCCCATCTATTTGCCATGAAGTGATTGGACCAGATGCCATAATCTTAGTTTTATGCCTTCCATGGAGAGGTGCAAGGAGGCAAAAGCCACAGCCTTTCCCTGGGGCATTGACTCCTTAGGTGGTGATTCTTCATCAGCACACTTGAGCGCATGAAAAGCTTGTTAAGAAATACCAATGCGCAGACCCCACTCCAAGCTAGTTAATTCAGCATCCTGAGGATGGGTCCTGCGCATATTTTGTTAAAGCTCTAGAGGTGATTGTAAAAGGCAGCCAGGGTTAGGAACCACTGCCCTCCTCCGGCAAAGCCCTGCCAAATGAAGGGGGCAGGACCAGTTATTCCCCCCATGAGTTGGGAGGGTCTGGGTTTCCCTGGTGGCTCAGTGTAAAAGAACCCACCTGCCAATGCAGGAGACATGGGTTCAAATCCTGGGTCGGGAAGATCCCCTGGAGATGGAAATGGCAACCCACTCCAGTATTCTTGCCTGGGAAACCCCATGGACAGAGGAGCTTGGTGGGCTGCAGTCCACGGGGTCGCAAGAGTCAGACACGACTTAGTGACAAAACACTAACCTGTAGACTTAGGGCCTGGTGCCCAGACACAAGTTGAAGGTAACAAACAAGTTCTCATCAACTTCCCTGGTGGCTCAGATGGTAAAGAATCTGCCTGCAATGTGAGAGACCCGGGTTCTACCCATGGGTTGGGAAGATCTCCTGGAGAAGGAAATGGCAATTCCTTCAATATTCTTGCCTGGATTCTCCAGTATTCTTGCCTGAGAGAATTCCATGGACAGAGGAGCCTGGCAGGCTACGGTCGCAAAGAGTCAGACACGATTGAGCGACTAATACTTGAGAGTCGTACAACATCCTAGTACAAATGTTTTTTTCTTCTATCTTAGCAGCAGAGCCCTTTCGTCATTTGAAATCTGACTTTGAAATCTTGTCAGAGCTCAGGTCTAACTCAGTCAGAGTTGGAGCCTCTGACAGGAAGCCAGGGTGGGCACCTGCAGTTGGGCAACAAGCAGGGTCAGAAATCCCCTGGCCCAGCCCCTTCAGCTCACTCTAAGGACCTTCTGCTCCTATTGAGGTTGGAGAAAGAGGGAGTTTGGGGAAGCAGGCCAGGTGGACACCCACAGCAGGTTGGGGAAGGGCCAGGGTGGGTCAGGGAGGGCAAAGAGAGAGGAACCAGACTCGGGTGAGGCCTGCTGACCTCCCCTGTTCAGCCGAGAGTGGCCGCCCGGGTCTGGGCCCTCAGCAAGGTGCGCTCTTCCCATATGCCCTGGAGCAGGGGGAAGAAGAGAGGCCATGGCCCCAGGACTTGCAGCCGCCACCCCCACCAGGGCCCCACGAGGACGGGCAGGAGGAGAAATCCAGCACAGATGAGAGGCCCGCCACAGAGCCCCTCTTCAAGGTCCTGGACACACCGCTGAGCGAGGGCGATGAGCCTACAACGCTGCCGGCCCAGCGGGACCGCGGGCACAGCGTGCAGATGGAAGGCTTCCTGGGCCGGAAGCACGACTTGGAGGGGCCCAACAAGAAGGCCTCCAACAGGTGTGTCGGGGAGGGGCCATGGGGCCACAGGATGCGCAGGGCTATCCGAGCAGTCTGTGGGTGAGGAGGCCCTCTGCCTCTACTCTGAGAGTTCCTGGGTGCCTTCTGAGCCAACTCTGGGGGGCTACTTGGCATGGTGGGAAAGCCTGTCTTCAGCTGTGGGCTTGAGTTCAAATCCTATGACCTCATACTAGTTACTCAGCCTCTCATTTGTAACATGGGGATGGTGGGGGCAGCCTGGTGCAGAGCAGGAGAACACTAGCTGGTACTATGCCAGGGCAGGGTAACAGGTAGGTCTTGGCACTAACAAGACCTACCTGTCCTTGATCCAGTCCCCCTTTTTACCCAGTCTGGGCCTCAGTTTCCCCAGCCATAAAATAGGGAAGGAGAAAGAGCTGACCTATATGCCATCTGGAGGGCCCTCCTAGGAATGATATGACCCTGAGGAACTCATTCAGAGGCAGTCGTGTCCTTGAGTGTGGTCTACTCGGGGGATGCCGCGACTCAGAGTCTCTAGAGGCCTCTGCCTTCAGGCAGCGGTCCAGGGTCTCAGAGAAACAGGGCAGTGTCAAGAGGTTGAAGCCAGCTCTATTCCCAGGGCCAGCTGGCAACATACAGAGAGCCTGGCTTGGAGGACACACCAAAGTTATTTCAAATTCCAAAAATGAATTTGGGGCCCGACCACCCTGAAGAGGTTTATTGCTTTATATGGAGGGGCTGCAGGAGAGGGGAAACTAACATGTATAAAGTACCTACTATGCGGCAGGCATTATGTCAGGACTGACAAAGTTTTCACAACCACCCTGTGATATTGAGGTTTCATTTTCCAGATGGGGGAAACCATCTCAAAGAGGTTGTCCTTTGTCCAAGGCAGGATTTTACTCCTCCTTAGCAACTGCCTTACTTGGGCTACCAGCTCAGAGAAGTTGATGAGGGCCAGGTCTGAGCAGAGGATCCCTGAGCTGGTATCGGAAATCTGGGATTTGTGGAATGGCTCTGCAGCTAGCTTTGAACGGGTCGAGTTCTCTCTTTGACCTTCCAGTCCTTCTTCCCTATGTGCTCTGCTAGTGCTCCACCTTTCTGCCCTCAAAAAGGAGTGGGGGAGGGGGTGGTGAGGAAGAGGAGGAAGACGCGCTTAACGCTTCTCATTGCCCAAGGACAACGTGCTCTGTATTTGTCAAAGAAGGAGCTCAGGTGAACTCCTTTATGAGCTCACTTGTTGGTTGTTCTCACCAAGCCTCCCATTTGAGTTGAGCATTGATTTGCGCAAATACGTTCCTTTCAAAAAGAGCTAGCACAGTATACCAGGCATTTATCATCAATAAAACAAAATACTCCTACCACCAAAACAAAACCCTGCTCTGTTCATGTTACAGTTCTGTGGTGAGACTCATGGGCTGTAGTGAGACTCAAACCCACTCCAGTATTCTTGCCTGGAGAATCCCATGAACAGAGGAGCCTGGTGGGCTATACAGTTCATGGGGTCACAAGGAGTGACACGACTGAATGAGCACAAGCGCGAGTGAAACTCAGATATGCTGGTGGCTAGGAACGTGCTTTGGAAAGTTCTTTACACTGTTGGTCTGACACTCAATAATTCTAGAAATATATCTCAAGGTAAGATCAGAGTTACAGGAAAGATTAAGGCATCAGGATGTGTTGTTGCTGTTGTTCTTTACAGTTGTGTCCGACTCTTTCTGTGACCCCATAGACTGGTATTTCCCAGGCGAGAATACTAGAGTGGGTTGCCATTTCCTTCTCTAGAGGATCTTCCCAACCCAGGGATTGAACCTGCATCTCTTTCATTGGCAGGCAGATTCTTCACCACTGAGCCATCAGTGGGAAGCCCCATAAGGATGTTTATCACATTGCTATTTCAATTGTGGATAAATTTTCCAGTATTAAAAGGTCCACCAATATAGGGATTATTTTTATTTGTGATAAAATACCATTAGATCAGATCTGATCAGTCGCTCAGTCGTGTCTGACTCTTTGCGACCCCATGAATCACAGCACGCCAGGCCTCCCTGTCCATCACCAACTCCCGGAGTTCACCCAGACTCATGTCCATCGAGTCAGTGATGCCATCCAGCCATCTCATCCTCTGTCGTCCCCTTCTCCTCCTGCCCCCAATCCCTCCCAGCATCAGAGTCTTTTCCAGTGAGTCAACTCTTCGCATGAGGTGGCCAAAGTACTGGAGTTTCAGCTTTAGCATCATTCCTTCCAAAGAAATCCCAGGGCTGATCTCCTTCAGAATGGACTGGTTGGATCTCTTTGCAGTCCAAGGGACTCTCAAGAGTCTTCTCCAACACCACAGTTCAAAAGCATCAATTCTTTGGCGTTCAGCCTTCACAGTCCAACTCTCACATCCATACATGACCACAGGGAAAACCATAGCCTTGACTAGACGAACCTTTGTTGGCAAAGTAATGTCTTTGCTTTTGAATATGCTATCTAGGTTGGTCATAACTTTCCTTCCAAGATATCATATAGCTATTAAAATTATTTTCAAGAAACATTTGAGGATTCAAATATTTGAGGATGGGGAAATACTCATGACATAGTGTTAAACTTAAAAGTACAAAATAAAATTGAATATACAGTATAATCCAATTTTAGTTATATATGTGAATAGAAAATAAACCAGAAGGAAATACATAAAATGTTAACAATAGTAGACTTTGGTAGTAGAATTACATGCAGATGATTGGTTTTTTTTTTTTTGGCCATGCCACATGGCATGTGGGATCTTAGTTCCCCCACCAGGGATCGAACCTGCACCCCTTGCATTGGAAGTGCCAAGTTTTAACCACTGGGCTGCTAGGGAAATCCCACATGCAGATTATTTTTAATTGCAATTTTTTTAGCCGTAAAAGGTATTACTATGGATCATGGTAAAGTTGGTGTAGTTAAAAATGGTAAAGCTGTGGGAACTGATTATAGAGATGCTGTATCAGGACTGTGGCAACCCTCTCCAGTATTCTTGCCTGGACAAACCTGTGGGCAGAGGAGCCTGGCGGGCTACCATCCATGTGATTGCAAAGAATCAGACGCGACTGAGCAACTGAGCATGCAAGTGAGGACTGTAGGTGAGCTGCCTGTGTGTACCTTCACAGGTCCTGGAACAACCTGTACTGTGTGCTCAGGAATAGTGAGCTGGCCTTCTATAAGGATGCCAAGAATCTGGCCCTGGGGGTGCCCTACCACGGGGAGGAGCCCCTGGCCCTGAGACATGCCATCTGTGAGATTGCTGCCAACTACAAGAAGAAGAAGCATGTCTTCAAGCTGAGGTGAGGCCCTGCCTGTTCACCGCTCCTTCCCTAGTGGCTCGATCTGGCCTAAGTGGCCAATCCACTGTATGTGACCAGCTGCAGGCCTGAGGTGCCCCTCAGGGATTTTTCAAATAAGAGAGGCTGGTGGTCCTGATTTCCGCCTCTCTCAGAAAGCACTGTGCTGCCTGATAGGGTCCTGGTCATGGGAAAGCTCGGGGAGCTGGGGGGTCAGATCCGGAGGTGGCCACGGGGGAATCCCTTTGTCCTCCTAGGCTGAGCAACGGCAGCGAGTGGCTCTTCCACGGCAAGGATGAGGTAAGTGCAGGGCTGCCTGGCCCTGACCCCCGCCAAGGGGCAGTTGGGAGGGACCCGTGCCCCTTGGCCTCAAGGCTCCCTCAGAAGGGGTTGTCCTAGAGGCAGCCCGTCCTTTGGGGGTCCTGACCTTCCCGCCCTGCAGGAGGAGATGCTGTCCTGGCTGCAGGGCGTGAGCACGGCCATCAACGAGTCCCAGAGCATCCGCGTCAAGGCACAGAGCCTGCCCCTTCCCCCCATCACCGGCCCCGAGGCCAGCCTCGGCAAGAAGGACAAGGAGAAGAGATTCAGCTTCTTCCCCAAAAAGAAATAGCCTCTCGGGGGCCTGGCGAGTGAAGCCGGTGCGTCGTTGGGACGTGCGGGGACTAGTGCCTCCCTCCTCGGCCGGGCCTTCCTCCCACCCACTGCCCGGCTGCTGCCGCTGCCTGCCGCCTGCCTGCTCTGAGCTGCCGGCCGGCCGGCCGGGCGCGGGCCCAGCTGCACTGCGATCGCTGCCTTCGCCCGCCAGCCTGGCCCGGCCCGGCCCACGCCTGCCTCCGCGCCCGCCGCCCTGGGGCCCCGCACACAGCGAGCGTAGGCTCCAGGGACAGGCCCCCAGCTCCGCGGGCCCTCGGGGCTTCTGACTCTGGGGGCAGGAAACGATTTTTGAGGCCCACACCCTCCTCTCCCGACCCTCCTTACGGGGCCGAGGGGAGCCAGTCCCCACCCCGCTATTCCCACACAAGCTGGAGAAGAAGGCTTGATGGGGGTTCTTCAGATGCTGAAAAGCGAAAGTGAAGTCGCTCAGTTGTACCCGACTCTTAGAAGCCTTCTCCGTCCATGGGATTTTCCAGGCAAGGGTACCGGAGTGGGTTGCCATTTCCTTCTCCAATGGATCTTCCTGCCCCAGGGATCGAACCTGGGTCTCCCGCATTGCGGGCAGGCGCTTTACCCTCTGAGCCAGCAGGGAAGATTCCTGAGATGCTGCCCACTCCCAAAGCAAGTGTTGCTTGGGGTCCGTCCCACACAGTCATAGCCAGGGGAAGAAAAAAGGTTCCTGGGAAGGCCCGACCTGCCCGCTAGGGGCATGAGGAGGGAGTCTCTGGGCCAGGGGCCAGGGGCCGCTGCCTCCCCACCTCAGGAGTCACTGCAGCCCCTCCTCCCACAAAAAGAGGGGGTACTGTCCAAAATCGATAGGTCCTAAGTGCGAAGGGCCTCCCGCCGCCTCCAGCACCCCCTTGCTGCCACTGGGCCAGGCGGTGGTTGGACCCTAAGCTCTCAAGCTGGCCCTCTTTTTTAAAACTACAGCTAGAGTTTAGGGCTCAGGCCAGAAGGAGGCAGATAAGACTTCCACACTGCCCCAGGCGCCACCTCTCCACCCTGGGGTCTGCCGCACTCCCAGTAGCTGCTAGACCAGCAGTACCCCACTCAGACCCCAGGTCCCGGAGGGAGACAGGGCAGGTCCCCATACGAGATGGACACTGCAGCACCTGCATTAGAGCATCCCAAAGCCAAATACTCCATGAGTCCTGGCTGCAGCTGGCACCACCTGAGGGTGCTGGCTGAACCGACAGCAAAGTTCACGACCTGTCACCCTGAGGTGGCAGATGCAGCCACACCTGGGTATTACAACCCATGTAACAACCCCAGGAGAGCTGGGACAAATGTTGGGGCCGGAGCCATTAAGATGTGGCAAGTACCCTCACACAGGTCCTCCTGAAGGGCCTGGCCAGAGTCAAGGGGCTACATGGGTATCTACCCCCCAATCCTGGGTACAGCCAAAAGGGGCCCTGCAACCTCTCTCCCCAGGGATAACCGTCCCTATGCTGCCAAAGTCAGACATCTGGAGGGAACAGACCACTGGTTCCACAGGATTCTTTCCACCACCCTCTGAAAGCAATACAGCTCCAGCCCAGCATCTTAACTTGGGTTAGGTCCAAGAGTTGAGTTGCAGGCAGCAGACACTCCCCTGGGCAGAGCAGAAAGGACCCTGGGACCTGCAGTTGCTGTTTCCATCACCTTCCCCATGGGAAGGAGCCTTAGACACGCTGAGACGACCCCCCAGAACTGGGTGAAGCTAAGACAGAAACCACAGGCATAAGCATCTGGAGTTATTAGGCCCTCCCAGGAGCCCTTAGTGCTCGAGATCAATTACTACTATGTCAAGGGAAGGCAACTTCAGCGGACAAGAACCACAGGAGGGAAGTTCTCTGACGGGGCCTGACACATGATCCCACCTTGGGAGCCAGGGTCTTCATGTGTCCTCTGTCCACCTATCCCTGTGGCCCTCTGTGCATCCACAGGGAACCTAATCTATACCACTCGCCAACCTCTCTACACATAGGGGAAACCAAGGCAGGAGGCAATGAGGTAGTGATGCTCACCTGGCAATAACAAAGGCCTCAAGCGCACCTGAAGGCATGTCCTGCTCCAGGATAGCCTGTTCCTTGCTGAAGAGCAGGTGGTGGCAAGTCTCTATCAGCTGCCCCCATGGGCCAATCTGTGGGAGCCAAGACACTAGGGGCCACCCTCTGCCCTCCACATGTGCTTCTGAAGTGAGGAATTTCAGCAAGCAACTCCACAGTCCCAGGAATGAAGGGGCCTCAAGGAAAAGCTAGGATTTTGCCACCCCTGAGCCCCTGGACTGGGCAAGGGCAGCAACCAGCTGCATGTGACCCACCATCTACCACCAACTTCCCATGCACCCTTCTCCCACATCACACAGGCCCCAAGACCCTTGACCAACTGGAATGAAACTGCAGGCACCCAGCTTTGGGACTCTGAGCCACATGGGGGGGGTTAAGCTCCTGGCACCCTGGCAAGTTTTTTTTTCCTCCTTTTATTTTCTACTTTGCAGTCTTTTAACAGTATCCCCAAACAGCTCCAGTCCACACCAGCATATCAGGCTTCCTCCCCAGGGCAGTTTAGAGGAAGCTCCTTCTGGGCATGGTCAGGTGGTCCTCCCACCCTCTCTTCTTCCCCTTTGTCCCCCTGGCCTCAGTGGACTGTGGCTGAGGGAGGTCAGGAGGGTCCTCGGGAGGCTCGGCTTCCCTGCCACCCCACCCCTCCTTCCTGCCTATCGGAGGGCACGTAGAGTCCCCAAGGGTGGCCCTGGATCTCCTTCCTCCCCTCAGTGGGAGGGGGCAGAGATCCAGAAGACCCCATGGCTCGGTCCCTTGGACAAGCAAGCTCAGGGAGGATGCAACGGAGGAGGCGGCGGCAGACGACTGCAACCCTGTTGGGCACAGACCTTGCAATCTGGGGCTGGCCCTGGGGCCGACCGGGTCTTGTCCTCCACCTGCTCAAATGTGCTTCCACGAACCACAGGAAACCCATTTACTAGTTTTTCTAATAAATCAATAATGCTCCATAATTCTATTTGGCCTATATCCCTTTGAACTGGACCAAAGAGGGCTGGTTGAGTAAGCAAGGTGGGATCTGTGAACCCAGGACCACCATGGAGACAGAGGTACAGCCAGGCCATTGACTTGTCCCTGGAGTCTCATAGAAACAACTCCTGCCAGGACCCAAGTCCTGTGCTTCACTTGTGACCCTGAGAAAACACTTATTCATGCATTCAGCCATCTTGTGGGCCTGCTACAGGCCTTTCTGCATGGAGCACGGGACAGAGATCTGAGTATCAGAACCCACACGCCTGGGGTTCATTTCCAGGGTGAGTGTGCTTTAAGTCCCTTCAGTCATGTCTGACTTTTTGCGACCCTATGGACTATAGCCTGCCAGGCTCCTGTCCATGGGATTCTCCAGGCAAGAATACTGAAGTGGGTTGCCATGTCCTCCTCCAGGGGATCTTCCCGACCCAGGGATCAAACTTGCATCTCTTCTGTCTCCTGTATTAACAGGCGGGTTCTTTACCTCTTGCGCCACCTGGGAAGACCATCATCTCTGGAGAGGCAGTTTCAATTGGTCTGGGTGAATGAAACCTAGGCATTGGCATTTTCCAAAAAGTTCCCTCTCCAGTGATTCTAATGGGCAGCCAATAAGAAACACTGAGCTGGTTCAGGGTTCCCACATAACAACCTAGAGGGCTGTGTATGGATCTGCTGGGGAAAGTGTTCATTACTACCACCTCCCCCAAGCCTTACCCCTTGAAGAGTCTGAGTCAGAGTTTGAGAAGCAACAACTCATCCACCCCCTTCAATTTATAGAGGAGGGAAAAGCAAGAGTTTAGGTGACCCAGCCAGTTAAGTGCAGGGCTGGGTCTCCTAACTCTCACTCCAGTGTGTGACTTCTCTTTATAATCTGACTTGCCTGGTAGGAACCAGCACGCTCCTCGGCAACTGTGCAAGTGGCCACACACCATTCCAGGCAGCTGGTAGAACGTGGGCCAGACCGGCTCGGCTTCTGCCCAGGGAAGGCCTCCTCTTGCCTCTGATACTTGACCTCATTAGACTCAGCAGACTCATCTTTAGGCTGAGTCTATCCTCCTAGGTCAGAAGACCTGCAAGACAGCTCTCCCACCTGGCCCTACAGACCCAGTCCTCCCAGGCAGACAGGGTGAAACAAGGCTGGTCCACCAAGGGAAAGGGGCAGAACACCCAGTTAGAAATAGGGAGGCATTCTTACCCGTTGGGAATCAAAGACACTTTTGCAAATGAGATGAAAAATGAGGCTCCATCTCAGAAAACACACACTTGTACCCCTCACCTGACACTGCAAGCCACCTAAGATATTCCTAGGTCCTAAGTTTAGAATCCTCACCCCCCAGGATGCCTCTTGGGAACCTGAGAGGGAGAGAATAAAAGGCACCAGTCATGGAAACATCTGTCTGTTAGAAAAACATCCCACCCTCCACCTCACCCCTTTCAATCCAACTTTGGCTCTTGGGGAAAAGAGCTAAAGGCCGGCACGGTCACCACTAGACAGGACGCCAGGCTGTGGGTAGACAGAAGCCCGTGGGAGTAGAAATAACAGAGAACAAGCCCCCTCCTGCACATTATGCTGCCCCAGCCTCCTCTACCAGGACCTGGGCCTTGTGGTTTGAGAGCATGGCTGCATACTAAGTACACGTGGAAGCAAAAAGCCCAAGTCCCACCTTCCCCTAAGACAGCCCTGGGCACAATCGACCCTTCCCAACCCAGCCAGACCCCAGGAAGGAGACCACACACAGGTTGGTTGGTCAGCAGTGGTTATTACACCATTGGCAAATAATGAAATGTGTACATTAGCAACAACCACAGGGCCAGCAAGACAACCCACAAAAGTACCTGAATAGAGGCCACGAGACTTTTCCTGGGAGGGGAGAAGCAACACACACACACACACACACACGCATACACGCACGTGTGCACGAGAACACTAACATACCACAGAATGGGAAGCAATAAATTATGGGCCTCGTGCCTGCCTGGATCCTAAGAAAAGGCACAGTTAAAGAGCAAAGCCTCCCCAGGCCAGCTTCCTGTGTGTCCCCTGGGTGGGCCCTGGGTCTGGCAGTGGCCAGGCAACGCTGGAGGCCTGAGCAGGGCTTGCTCTCCCTGGGAACAGATGAGCTTAAATATCTGGCGTCTTATCAGAACTATATACAAGAAAAGTGGCCACCCTGGCCTCACAGGGGAAAGGGGCTCATATGGGCCTGTGTCAAGTCGCCGGCAAGTCCCGGTCCATGGCAGGTGCTCTCCCAGGGGCGGCCTTTCTGAGGGCAGGGGAAGGGGGTCAAGTGAGGAAGGTGAGCCCAGCTGCGAGCATGAGGATGCCGTGGTTCCTCCCTCCCCCAGGACTCAGAGTCAACCTGTGGAGTTCAAGGCCTGGAATTTCTCCCTCAGGTCCCGCACTCTGCCCTGCTGGCTTCGGTCCGCTGGGTCCCTGGGACCCTCTTCCTTAGGCCGATACTCCGCAGACTCCTGCAACTCCTGGTCCTTCCCCATCTGGGCAGCTGCAGAGCCCAGTCCCTGCCCGCTGGCCGCCTCCAGCCCTGCGGCAGGGCCAGGCAGGGGCCCCTTCTCCATGACAATCATCCGCCGGTTGTCCTCCAGCATGAGGTCTGCGGTGACATGCAGGGCCTCCCCTCTGTCGGGCTCACTTGGGGGCGACTCCCCCAGAGGCTGGGGCTGGGCCGCCTCTGGGCTCACCGGGGCCCGCCTAGCCTTGAGGCTGCCGCAACGGCCCAACCTGCCGGAGGGAGCCAGCTGTGGCTCCCTCATGTTCTCCGGCAGCGAGCGGCTCCGGTTGACTGGCACTTTGCTGGGCCAGCCGCCCTTGGTCTGGAGCACCTCGTCCAGGGAGGCGTACTTGGAGCAGAGCTCTCGGACGTCAGGCCAGTTGAAGGTCTCAGTGTCAAAGGGGCTTCGAGGGCCATGCCAGGCTCCCGGTGGGGTGGTCCTTGGGCTGGTGGCCGAGGAGCTGAAGGAGACACGCTGTGGCGACATCTCCCTGGAAGAGCCAGGCCTGGGCAGTCTGCGCTCCTGGACCGCGGACTGCTTGTGGTTGGAGAGAGGTGGCCCCAGCTTGCTCACACCTGTGGGAAGAGAGCAAGCCGCCTGAATCCCAGAGCAAGAGGACGTGAGGGCTCTCTGAACTGGCTACAGCAGCTCCCCTTCTGGGCAAGGGTGGTTGCTGGGGTTTGGGGTGTGATGAGAGAGAAATCCCTTTTACCATCTGCAGCCCCGTATCAAAGGGAAAATGAGAAGAAAGAAGAAAAGGCGGGGAAGAGGAGTCAGGAATCAAAAGGAGGAGACAACTCTCTCTTTTTTGCTCTCCTGGAAAAGAGACCCTGTGCCCTTGGGCTTTAAAGCAGCTCCAGGGCTCACCTCAGCCCTCTTTCTGGTATAGGTTCTGTAGGGGGTCACTTCCCCAGAAGCCAACTGGCTCCTAAAAGGTGCTCCTGACTCAGGCTTGCGGGAAAGGCCCCCTCCCCACCCCGTCGTACCTGTGCCGCCGGATGGTGCGCCAACCTCCTCCTGCACCATGGGGACGGTGGAAGCCACCTTCTCCCAGTGCAGCGGAGGCCTGGCTGTCACTGATCTGCTCTTGATCCGGAGACTGTACTGGCGAGCCAGCTGGTAGACCTTGTTCTTGACTCGCTCGCTCACGTGGCTATCCATCACGTGGGAGAGCTGCAGGATGTGGGGGTGCAGCGGGGTCACCAGCTTCCCCTGGGCATCACTGCTCAGTTCCCTCACCAGCTCCTTCAGCTCCCGGGCCAGGTGGGTGGGGCTGCGGGGCTCGGTGGGGGAGGCGCTATCTGGGGAGGCAGCCGCTGACTCCTCAGTGATGGCTGCCAGCTCATGCTCCTCCAGGATAAACAGGGGCTCGTGCAGGTCAAAGCCGTTGGCCTGGCCTTGGCCCGGCCCCTTCGGAGGGCTCCCCTTGGGAGCCTCCATTCCCTCCCAGATCTTTACCATTTCCGAGGATGGGCGGAACTCAGCATCTGTGATAGGAGCTGGGTCCCCAGCGCCAGCCTGGCCTGGTCCTGGGCAGTCAAAGAGGGCCACCCGTGAGCCCACCTGTCTCTTGCGCCCCAGTGGAGCCTGTGGCTCCGGGTCTGGCTTGCGAAGGCTGTTTATTCTGGAGACCGAGTTTCTCACAAGCCCTTTGGGGATGAAGGAGAGGCTCTCCCGGCGCCGGACACTAAAGCCTGCATCTTGGTGCTCTGCATTTTCGTAGTACCTCTTGATTCTGTCCAGCAACTGCCGGTCTTGAGAGGAAAGCTTCGATTCCTTTGGGCAAGAAGACCTGTCTGGCTCCGCTGGGCAGCCTGGGCCCGGGGCCTCTGTCCCATTGACAGAAGGTTCGCTCTCTGCGGCCATCCCAATGCTGAGGTCCACTTCTGGAAGGAGCTGAGAGCCCAGGGAGTCTGTGGTGCCACCACGTGGGGCTGGGCCCTTCTCACCATCGTCTAGGCTGACCATACTGCTGCTCCGGCTGGTCAGCCTTGGGGTCCCGAAGCCACTGGACTTGCCGTCCTCCAGGGCCAGGCTGCTCCGCCGAGAGACGCTGCTGACGAACAGCTCGGCAATGACGCTGGCCTGGTCCAGCACAGAGGGAGGCAGGAGGCTCTCAGGCTCCTGGGAGGCCCCCACCTCCTCCTCGTCGTCCTCGCTGCTCAGGGCCTTCGGGTCCTCGGTGCTCTCGGCCACCATGAACTCTGCCATGTCATCGGGGGGCTCCAGCCCCAGCAGCAGCTGGTGGGGGTCAAGTTGCATTTCGAGGACCTCCGGGGCCTCTGTGTCTGAGGGTATCTCTTCGGCGCTAGGACCTTCCACGGAAGCAAACACCTCCTGCTCGGTCCCAGACTCGGTGTCTGGCTCAACCTAGGATAGCACAAAGGGCTCGCATGAGACAAAACCCCCCCTCAGGGGACCTGTGGAATGTGTGGACAGTGCGGCCTGCTCAGTGCCTAGTGGGAAGGGGCTGCAGTTTAAGAAGCAGGCAATCAGATGGAACAGCACTCAAAAGTGCGGCAGCAAGGAGAGGATGGCCCTCAGTCACCCTGAAGCTGGGGTGCTGGGCCCATGTCCTCAAAGCCAAGGAAAATTCTAGGAATACAGAGTGGTAGCACCTCTCAGTGGTAGTCTCCCCGAGTGGTACAGGGACAGGGTGAGAACATGCAATACTGAATCAGATCCACAGCCCTAGGACGCCCCTTCCTCAAGCCCTAGTAGTGGGGAGTCTGTTCTGGGTTGAAACTTGGGCCTGAATGACTCCCATGAAGGGCCAGGGTCTCCTGTGTGGGTCAAGATCCAGAGGGCAATAGGACCATGTGCTGAAATCCCATCAGAGGATGAAGATGGAGATGCAGTTCCTACTAGGCAGCCTCCACCTTTGTGCCTGACTCTGCCTTTGCCCAGCAGATGGCAAAGGAGGAAGCAAGGTCGGCAACTCCCTTCTGACCACATCACAGGTCATTTGAATCGTAAAATCAGCCAGTATAGGCGGCTTTCCAGAAGATTCATTAGGGAGAAGACAAGACAGCACTCTAAAATCTGAGGAACCAGAGCTGATTCCAACCGTTCTAGTCTAGCATCTGCACAGCGGGACCCAGGAGCGAGGCCCTGGGTTGGACACTGTCCAACACAATGACTGCCAGCCACTCGTGACTCCCGAGCATCTGAAATGCGGCTAGTCCACGCTGCAAAAACTTCACACCGAAAAGTACAAAGTACCTCATGAGTAGCTTTGATACCATGTGTTGAAATGATAATAGTCTGGATATACTGGTTAAATAATCCTTTACTGAGACTGCTAGAATATTCAAAATTACACGAGGCTCACATTCTATTATCATCAACCAGCACTACTCTAAACCCTTTTCCAGTGTCACACAGGCTATATAAGTCTTGTCCTGGCTGTGAGGATCACCTTGGGAGTCTAGATTTCTTGAAATTTTCCTTGTATCTCTGGGAAAGCAAAGGATTCTGTTGCATATAACCCACAGATAGCGATGGGCTGGTGGTGGGGGTGGGGAGGAAAGAGTGCAGGCTTCTGGGTCACAGACCCAAGTCTAACCTGAGCTCTGCCCCTTAGAAGCTGTGCAATGTCAGGCACGTCACCTAACCTCTCTGAGTCTCATTCTCCCTGGTAGAGCTGGTTCAGAAAACAGAAGGAAGAAACAGAACACCAGGCATATAGAAGGTGTCCAGTAGATATCAACACCTTATTCCTTTGCCAGGTGGGACAGGCATGATTTAAATGTCTGGCATGCTGGCAGGGCAGGGCCTTATGCTCTATGCAAGGAGGCCTGGACAAGAGGACCTCAACTCTGGTCACTTCCAATAACTGTGTCCCTTGGCAAGAGACTGCATCTGCCCAAAGGAAGGGGTGCTGCTGCCACTTAGTAGCTTCAGTCGTTCCCGACTCTGCGACCCTGTGGGCTGCAGCCTGCCAGGCTCCTCTGTCCATGGGATTCTCCAGGCAAGAGTAGGTTGCCATGCCCTTTCCTCCAGGGGATCTTCCTGATCCAAGAATCGAACCTGGATCTCCTGAACTGCAGGCAGGTTCTTTACCATGGAGCCACCAATGAAGCCCCAGAGGGAGGGGTACTGTTTTCTAATTCAGAGTAAGAAGCTGTCTGTCACCAAGCCACATGCCCATAGGCCAGACAGGTTTCCTGAAGGCATGAGAGTCCTGGGAAGCAAGATTCCCTGTCCCCATGGGCCTAACAGGAGAGCCATGTCTGAAAGCCCCGCCTACAAAGCTGGAGATCTGAGCTCAGGAGGGTATGCACAATCCCTATTCCACCTGCTGGCCACTCACCTCTGGCAGGGAAGTCACAGACTCAAAGTTCAGGCACTTTTCCTCAGGAGTTGGAGACAGGCTCCTGGTCCTCCCGCAGCTCTTGGGTTCTTCAGACTCCCTGCGTTCCTTCCCCTGCAGCAAGCAGAGGGCAGTCATCAGCTTCCAGAACAATAGGGAGCTGGTCCCTTCTGCATCCCAACCCTGACAGCACCTCTTGAGCCCCAAGGGGGTTGGGCTACACTGAGATCCAGCGTTGGACCTGCGCCATCCAGAGTCGGCCTGAACTGCCAAGTCTGGGAGACTCAGAAATCCCCACCAGGCATGCATCCCCAGTGTGCTGACCTCCCCGCCACCCCCCAGCCTGCCCCATTAATCATGCCCACTGAGTAGCATGCTGGTTAGCTCCAGTACTGGAACAATGAATGCCAGGGGCTCACCAGGGCGTGACAGCGAGCCAGGGGTTAAGAAACGCCATTGGCAGGAATGAAGGAACAAGGACGGAGGGGTGAGGACAGCAGGGAAGGGGACTCACAGATGGGCATGCACATGCCAGGAAGCATGCAAGGAGGAGGGGAGATCAAAGAGACACCTCACCATAGCGCCCCGGGAGAAAAGTAAAGCGTTGGCCCGATAGTGCCAGCAGTGGAGGGCGGCCAGCAGGGAGCTGGCAAAGTCGGCTACCTGCTCCGCCACTGCCAGGCTCTCCTCCTCCTCCTCCTCCTCCTCCTCCGAGCCTGAGGGCTCTGGCCTGGCCCCCTTCTCGCTGCCTTTGTGCCCAGCCAGGTCCTCCAGAGAGACCTGAAAGGCCTGCTCCTCCTCCTCCTCCTCCATCACCTCCTCCTTCTCTTCCTGGGCAGCCCCTTCGGCCTCCAACTGCAGGCCCCGAGCACAGGGGGGCTGTCCAAAGTCCAGGAGCGTGCCAACACTGCCCGCGTGCTGTGCAGAGCACAAGGCCCCCTCGTGACCAGGCTCTGGGCAACCCCCCTCCTCCTGCAGCTGCTGGGGCTGGGGAGGCTTCGCATCTATAGACACCCAACCTCTGGGCTCCTGAGTGGTGAGGGGGACTCTAGAGGTGGGAAGCTGGGCCTGGGGCCTGGGCAGGAACTCAGGACCCAGACAGGCCCGCCTGCCCCAGGGAGAGAGAGCAATATGAGAGGATCCAGGCTTGGGCCAGCCACTGGCAGGCTGCCACCCCAGGAAAAAGGTACAGAAGGGTACTCTGGGCTTATTCATCTCCAGGACCCTCAAGACAGAGCCTGGTGCCCAGTAGGTGCTTGACAGGTGTCTGCTGAGTAAGTGACGATGATGAGGGCTGAGCCGGGCAGTTCCCCCCAACCTGTCCACAGTCCCCTCGCCCCTGGCCTTACCTTCACTCTTGTGGCTCTGGCTGCTCCACCACCGCCAGATTCCGGCACACGGGCGAGGGGGGAGGGAGAGGGGAGATCAGTGAGCAGGAGAAAGAGCCCCCTTACACAGGCCCGAGGCCCAGGACCCCCTGGGAAAGCCCTCATCAGGGGCTCCTGCTCCCAGAATCTTCACAGGACTTCCAAAGGAATGACTGATGGCACAGGAGCCCGGGGTGGGGGTCACTCGCTCCTGCTATCAACCAAGGACAGGGAGACAGGGTGCGAGGCGTGTAGGGGGAGAGCCCCCCTTCCAGGGAGAAACAGAGGCCCCTCTTCACCGTCCATGTCGCCCCCACACTGCTGGTCGCCCACTCCTCCCGCTCACCCTCGCCCTAGGGCTCAAGGGGATAGCTGACCACCATTCCCTCACTCACCTTTCTCACTGAGTTGCCTGAACAGACGTCTGGTCGGCTCTGAGGAGGAGAGCAACGGGCAGAGTCAGTGCAGGCTGCAAACTGCCTGGCCTGGCCCAGGCCCCATACTCATAGCGCCACTGGCCCATCACCAGCTCAAAGTCCACTCCAGCAGGGCCCCTGTGGCCCCGGGGCATGACAAAGGCTGCCCTCACGCCCAGTCCACAGGGAGCCACTGCCCACCCCGGCTTGGGGTGCTCTGCTGTGACTGACAGCCCCCAGAACGAGGCCTGCCCACTAGCCCTGCTGGGGCCCTCAGTTCTGGTGCCACTGCCCCACACTGTCCTCTTGAGAATGATGAGCCTCTCTTGAGGGCCCTGGCCCCCACCTCAAGCCCCACCTCTCTGCACAGAGCACATCAGGGCCTTAGTGACACCCAAGCCCCTTCACAGAGCCCCCACAGGAAAGCAGAGGTTGCATCCAACTTGCTATGGCCTTTAAGGCCTGGCACCACGAAGCCCTGCTGCTCAGCTGGACAAGGGCTGCCCAGGCCCTAAGGACAGAATACACCCGTTAGGCCGATGGTGTCAGCACCTTATCCCCAGCCTTTCTGGGGACAGACCTGAGATAGAGAGGCCAGGATGAGAGGACAGGTCTAAGGAACCTCTCTACAGAGCCGTGCCCTTAGCCCCTACTGCCCTCGACCGCCTGGCATCAAGTGGCAGCCCCACTATAAACTGGGAGTCAGAAGGGAGCTCTCCTGAGGTGCCTCAGCTGTTCCTGGACAGGAAAGCGTATTGAAGAACTGTTTTTTCTAAATGCGCACAGGCACACACACCTACCTTCCACCTGCATGGAGGTAACCAGACACCTAGTCGTTTTTAAAGTGAGAAATACAAAAGGCTCTACTCTTTCAGTTTAAACTGTGTAATCAGGAATATGTAACAAGAATACTTAAGATGATGACAACAGCACCTTATTTACCCAGAGAGTGTACTTATCTGCCCATCCCAACTCTCTGCACATATGAAGCAGAAATAGGCCTGGAGGCAGTCACAACAGATGACTGAGAACAAGTACTCACACTCTCCCACTGGCCCGGATCCTCCCTCTCATTGACGTCCTGACTGATGTTACACACATTTCTTACACATTCAATCGATTAATTTGTAACAGAAGAGGGAAGAAGGAAGGGCTACTACAGAAAAGCATGCGGACTAATAAGAAGGAACACTGTTCAGTGTAAAGGCGGAACTGCTTAACTGCTCTGTTGTGTCTGGCTCTTTGTGGCCTCATGGACTGTAGCCCGCCAGGCTCCTCCTCTGTCCATGAGTTTTTCCAGGCAAGAATACTGGAGCGGGTTGCCATTTCTTCCTCCAAGGGTTCTTCCCAACCAAGGGATCGATTGAACTCGTGTCTCCTGCTGCGTCTCCTGCATTGGCAAGTGAATTCTTTCCCTGATGGCTCAGTGGAAAGGAATCCATCTGCAATTCAGGAGACTCAGGCTCAATCCCTGTGTTGGGAAGATCCCCTGGAGGAAGAAATGGCAACCCGCTCCAACATTCTTCCCTGGGAAATCCCATGGATAGCCTATGGAGTTCACAAGAATCAGACATAACTTAGCAACTCAACAAAAACAACAAAACTAAAACACAAAAACAAAACCCAACTGTTCTAGTGTTTACAGGCTAAAACCTCAGCCTGGGGGAAACGTCAGCTCTGAAACGGCTCATTTCCCGAGTGCCTCGCTTGCTGCAGCTGATGTTATGACAGGTAGTACTGTTATTACCACTGCCGCCACTTACTAAATACCTCCACATATTGGAAGCTTCCAAGTCAAAGCTATGGCAAGTTAAGAGGTAATGTTAGAGGGATGAGAGAATTACAGAAGAAGGGACAGAGAAGCAACAGGGGCCAGAGACTTAGGAAGTAACACTCCCAATTTGAGGCTTTTAACACATGGCATCAAAGACCTTTTGCAACCATGGCAAGTTTGCCTAAGGTCTGAGATCCAATAGGAACACCACCAGACAAAACACACAAGAGCTTTCCAGACACTGCTCAGCTTCATCCTCCAGAAAAACCGAAGGTTCTATGTCAATCCACACAGGTGTTCAGGGGACCTGTGGGTCTTGCCAATCAAACCCCACGCACTGTGGGGATCCCAGCCAGGAACCAGCTCCCATCACTACTTAGTCTTTCTCTTTAGGGGTCTCTGAAATGGTTCTCACCCCAATTCCCACCTCAGGTGGTAGTTTGGCAAGTGCCTGGCCAAAACCAGATCGATCCCTGGGCCTCAGACCGAATGAAGAGTGTGAAAATTGACACAGAAAACACACACACTCATCACTACAAGGGCAGAGAATAAAAGCAAGGTTTTCTCTTTTCAATAAATGGTTCATTTCAATACCTCCAAGTACACAGCAGCAAGCCCAGTCATGGAAGAAAACCCAGGAAAGGAGAACAGAACTCTTCCCTGAGACCCAAAGTAAATATTTCCTGTCTGGATCTGGTGCCACTTGAAATCCAACTCATTTTCCCCACGTCCTGCCTCTGCTCTGTTCCATAACTGGGCTGTGGACCATCCGTGACGTCCGAGCATTACTCTGGCTGACTCCCAGTATTCCAAGTGGCAAAGGAGGAAGGAGTCAATTGTGGGGGCGCTAAGAAGGGGTGCCTGGAACAAGCGTTCCTAGGGCCTTGTAAAAGGAAAGCTGTCCAGCCCTGGGTAGGCAGGAAGGTGCCAGAGGTGCCTGGTGGAAGGCAGGAGGCTCCAGACATACCCATCCACACCACACTTACCCCCACCCCCCCATCCCTTCCTGGGATTTCCAGAGAGGTGAGAGCCAGCCCCAAATGCTGCTGTAGAAGGTTGGTTCCCCACTTGGTTAAAGGTCCTGAAAAGAAGCCTCTGTGCCCACCAAGTCCCTGCCTTACCAGACTGCCGGCGCCCCTGGTGCACGTGGGCGGACACGTCATCCTGGGAGCCCTTCTTCAGGCGCTCTGGGCTGTGGCGGTACCGATTGGGATCTGCACCCAAGAGAGACGACCAGACCTTTAGGATACCATCAGCCTTGGTGTGGACTCTGCCCACCCCCGACCACAACTCTGCTGCCCAGCCCAGCTCCAGGGCCATAAGCCTGCAGAGCTCTTCCAACCTCTCCGCGCACCAGGAGTGCGAGGCACACAGCGTCCCGCCTGTCATCAGCACCAAGCCCTGGTCTTGCAGCAGACCCCCAGCCTTACAGAAGGAACCTCCCTCATCCTCCCTACTCTCTAGACTAAGTATCCAGCAAAGCGCCCCCAGGATACAGTCCGACCAAGAGACAAGCACCATTAGGGACGAAGCAGGCAGGAAGGGTGAACTTACAATAGGAATCCATTTCCAAGATGGCTTCTTTGGCCTGGAAGGAAAGGAAACCCACCTTGTGGCTACCTTGCTATGAGCCATTTCTCCCTCGGCCTTGCGGTACCAGGGCCCCCCACAGGGCTGGTACAGAGGACTGTAGCATCCGCTGAACTGACCCCATTGTCCAGTGGGGTCAGTGTCCAAAGGTGAGGCCCAGGGTTCCCCGGAGCTGGCTCTGAGGGACAGCCACTCCCGGCCCCCCATCAGGCGCCCCGGGAACTCACCTTCTGGGGGATGGTGGTATGGTGGTTGTCCAGAATGAGCCTCTTGATGTGGTGAGTCCACCTTCGTTTCTCCTCCACCGTTTTGGCCTGGGTGGGCCCAACAGAGAAGGAGGGGGTCACCATGACAGGCCTGAAGCCATCTGGCGTGGGCTGGGCTTCCGCCGAGGGGGGCAGAGGCAGAAAGAAGGCTGGGGGTGCTGAGGCTCCCTCAACTCCTCAGCACAAGCCCGAGAGATACCCCCAAGGACCTCTGCCTTCCAGGGGGAGACTCCAAGGCTCCCGCCACTGAGGGAGGGGTGGGTCTTTTCCCAGCCTGCACCCCGCAGACCCGTGGGGGTCTTGTCCTGGCCTGCCCCTCACCTGGATGTTGTATTGCTGCTTGCCGTGCTTGTAATGCGTGACGGTGAAGCACAGGGACTCTCGGGTGCTTTCGATCAGCATCAGGGAGGAACACTGGGAGGGCAGGGGGAGATGGCAGTCAAGCCCGCGGCGGGGAGCCAACCGGGGACCCCACCCCTCAAGGCCGTTGGGGGAGGCAGGGAGAGTATTCTTCTAAGGCTGGAGCTGTGTCCACCCCAACCTGAGGCCCAGCCAAGTCTGGCGCAGAGCTGGAAAGTGGAACTGGCCCGTCAGGAAGGCGGGAAGCAGGGGAGGAGGAGGTGTGGCCTGGTTACCGGGATGTGGCTCTTGTAGACAAAGTGGCCGCCCCGCTTCTTGGTGACGAGCAGCGCTTTGTCGAAGAGGAAGAAGGTCTTCTCGCTGCGCACACGGTGCACGCGGAACGTGCCCTCCAGGACGAGCTCCCCGTAGGTGGTCAGGTCTGGCCCCGTCCAGTTGAGGAGCAGAGACTGAATCTCCTGCAACAGAGAAGCCCCAAGCCCCAGGGTCAGGCTGCTGGAGACCCTGCTGGGACCACGCAGGGCCCCCTGGAGTCACCGCCTGGGTTTCACAGAGACACGCCGCACCAAGGGCTCCCCCCAGAGAAGCCCATCTTCAAGGACACCACCCCTCAGCTCGCATTTCCTCTTCTAAGCCTCTTCCTGCCCGAGCACCCCTGCCTGCCCACCCCTCCAGCTCTCAGCTCCAGAGCACCTGGAGCCGGACCGCATGTTCGTGCCTCCTCTTCATGTCGTTGATGTACCAGGCCACGCATGTCATGGTGTCAATGGCATCCTCCACCACCTCAAAGCCATCCTCTTCCTCATCAAAATGCTTGGCGATCTCCTGTGCGGGGAGCGGGAGCTTAGGCTCAAGGGCCCTTCCCCTCCCTCAGGCCCCCAGGTCCTCGGGAGGAGCCCCGGCTTACCTGGAGCAGCAGGTGGTACTTGAGGATGCGCTGGACCGGCTTGAGGAGATAGGAGCCCAAGGGCAGCGAATGCTGCAGCAAGTCCTGCTGGTCTCGGAAGAACTTGGCCTGCTGCTTGTCTTGCATGCACTCGGTCAGGGCGGCCACCGAGCTGCCAGTGGGAAAGGGGCCATCACCAGAGGGGGTCTGGAGGGGGAGGTGGGGTGCTCTGGACTCGCCAGATGGCTCTGCCTCCCCTCTCCATCCTAATTACTCACTTGGGGTAGTTGTTGCAATACTGAGTGTAGATATCAAACTCTTGGCTCTAAAGAAAGACCAAAAACAGTTATTTCAGGGAGACTCGCATTTGCCTGTAAGCCTGGGTGTATCAAAGGCATGGCCCTGGGTCCCGGAGCACACTCTCCCCAAGCATCTGCAGATTCATCTCTGTACCCATCCGTCTCAGACATTCCATCCACCCAGCAGCCCCCAGCGCCACCCTAAATGCCCTTGATATTCAAGGCAAGGCACCCAGCACTTCCCCTGGAGAGAGGTCCCTAGCAAGGCAGAATGGTGCCAGGACCCAGCCGTGCTTACCCTTTCCACAAAGCAGCTGGCCACGGCCACGGGGTCACTGTTGCAGCTGTCCAGGTCTCTGAGTAGCTGGCTAGGTGAAGGGAAGGTGGTCATCAGACCGTGGACCACTCACAGCCTCCATGGTCACCAACACACCCCCTCCCCAACCTCCTGGTGCCCAGACACACATCAGCCCTGGTGTCAGTGAGCTCCACCAGGGGCAGCAACTATGGAAAGGAGCCAGCACCGCAGCAAAGATGGGGGCAAAACAGCCATGCGCTCCACCAGCAGGAGAGGGAGAAAGCACACCAGTACCCACCTCGGAAGGGGACACAGCTCCTCTGCAGGCAGGAGTCAAACACACAGAACCAGACATTAAAAGGGGAAGGAGATAGGGAGAACTAGCAAAGGGACCGAGGCCCCCAGTTCAGAAGGGTGCAGAAAATGGGAGAGACAGGGTGAGTCCCACCACTGCTTGTTCTGAGACGGGGGCACGTGAGGAACACCCGGCCTCCCTTCCTGTGCTACTCCTCACCCAAGCCCACACCCTCCGGTCCAAGTCTCCCCTGCATCGGGCCTCCCAGCTTGTCCAGCAGTAAGTCCCTCTGCCCATCTTCAGGGGCCTGGGGCAAGGTTCCTCCTATCCCGTCAATGCTGCCCCCATAAGCTCTGCTCCTCCCAGTCAGTGCCCTCTCCCTGGGGAGTCTGGGGGCCCTGGCAGCCACTCATGTGTGATCTTCGTGGAGCCCTTTTGTCCCTGAAGCAGCCCCTCGCCAGGCCTTGCTCAGCCTTCCTCTTCACTCCTTGCCGGGCTTGTATGTTCCCCTACCTAACGGGTCAGATCACCTCCAGGGAGCCCCATCTTCCCACGGAATCAGGGGGAAGGTGGAGAAGAACGAAGAGATCTGCATGTGGGGGACCAAGATGAGAGGGACAGGGGAAGAGCTTCAGGTGCAAGGGTGCAGTAGTCCCTGAAGGGGCGCTGGCCCAGCCTGGACCCAACATGAACACCGCCTCACACGAGCCCCTCTGCCCATCAGGTAGCACACTGGGCCCAGGGCACACAGGCCCAAAGGCCCTCTCTCCTCAAGAGAGCTAACTGTACAGGGAGGGACCACTCTTCCCCACTTCAGCGATCAGACCCTGGGCGTGCATCACAGCCCCCGAGTAAGATCAGGGACATCGGGGCCCCTCTCCAGGCCCTGAGATGGGGCTCACAGTAAGAACATGGGGTGTGTCAAGCTCACTCCATACCTGTTCAGTGCATAGATGCTTTCTATGTTCCCAAAGAGGGCGCTGACTTGCTCTGGGTTCAGCAGCCCTGGCGTGTCAATGATCTTCAAGAGGTAGTCCTGCGTGGAGAGAGGCGTCAGAGCCCAGCAGCGCCCCCGGCACAATCCGGTCCTGTCCCATCGCCCCACTCGCCAGCCACACCTCATTCCTGGGCTGTATTTTCCTGCTGTGACCATTTCACAGATGTCACCTACTGCCCTGGGACGGCTGGTTCCTCCTCACAAATAATAATACCCACTTGGAATCGCAGAATGTGACCTTCTTTGAAATAGGGTCTTTGCAGATATAATGATTAAGGATCATCAGATGCTACCACACTGGATGTAGAGTGGGCTCTGAATCAAGTGACTGGTGTCCTTGTAAGAGGAGAGGACACAGACAAACTCAGAAAAGGCCATGTGAAGACAGAGGCAGATAATGGGGGGACACAGCTACAGGGCAAGGAACAGCGAGGGTTGCCAGCAGCACCCAGGAGCTAGGGGAGAGCCCTGGAACGCACTCTCCCTCAGAGTTTCCAGAAGAAACCAACCCGGCCAGCAGTCTTGAGTTTTGACCTCTGGCCTCCTCAACCAGGACAAGATAAACGTATGCATCTTCAGCTTCCCCTGTGTGTGGCTGCCTGTTAGGCAGGCCTAGGAAACGAGCACATGTCCCTCCAAAGGGCAGAGAGCTTCCTCAGCAGCAGCCACACAGTCACCTCCTCCCTTGCCCCTCCCAGTATGAAACGCTCGCGTTGGCCCTGCAAGGCCCTGCCTCTTCAATTTACAGAGGAGGAGTCTGAGGCAGGGGTTACGCAGGTGCCTAAGACCCCACAGGCAGGAAACAAGAGGAATCTGGGCGCTGTGCAGGGAGGGTCCCAGAGCCAGTTTCTTCATTGTGGCTCCCTCTTGGCTAAGCACAGGAATCCTCACTCTCCATGAAGGGTGCCTACACCCCAACCATCCACAGAAGTTCTGCTGGCCCAACTACTGACGGGACCCCCAAGTCACAAGGTGGCATGAGCGGCCAGCAGCATCCCCAGCAGGCGCCGTGAGAGAAGCAGGTTCTGGAAGCAATATGTCAGGGAGAACTTTCCTCCTCCCACGGATGGAAGTAGGGTTTTGCCCAAGAGCTGGGCCACAGGAAGCCAGAGGCCAGCCCCAGCCCCGGAAGAGAGGGCTGTTCCTCCGGAACTCAGCTCCCCGAAGCCTCACCTCCACGATGCTACGCAGGTCCCGCACGTACGTGCGCTCCGTTTCCACGATTTCCCGCACCACCCGGCCCAGGTAGCCGAACTTGTCCCCAGGCGCCACCGGCCGCGTGCGTTTGCTGAAGGGCGACAGGGACCCCCGCATGTTCCGCCAGCCGCTGGAGTTGTTGTTGCTGTTGGGGAGATGCTGGCCACACGGGGAGCCCTCCCCATTCTCAGCCAAAGCCTCGGAGCCACTGGGCTCCTCCATGGCCCCGCGACTGTCGCGAGAGGAGCCCGACGAGGAGGTCGTGGAGGTCAGGCTCGCCGGCCGCTCCTGGCTGCCGTTCTGGTGGAGGGAGGCAGAGACGGGCATCCTGGCATCGCTGCCTGGCGAGGGCGTTCCAGGGAGGTTCTGGGCAGGACAGACAAAGGGTCAAACCTCTGGAATCCTCGCAGAAACAGAAAGTAAAAGGGTGGCTGCCAGGGGCTGGGGGAGGAGGGAATGCGGAGTTACCGTTTAATGGATACAGTTTCAGTTGTGCAAGATAATGGGAAGTTCTATGGATGGAAGATAGTGATGGATGCACAACAATATGAATGTACTCACTCAATGCCACTGAACATTTTAAAATGTGGATTTTATGTTACATGCATTTTACCACAATTTTTAAAGCAACAATTCTGAATCTCAAGGAGGTCCCTTCCTTCCAATTGTATGAGCATCTACAAGGATGCCCAAGTGACATTCCTGCTTGTCTCCAACAGTGTCACCTCCATCCTTCCCAGAGTGGAAGAAAGGTGGACCACATCCCGGATCAACCAAGGGCTCATAGAGCTGAGGCCCCAGAACAGCTGGCAGCGGTCAGGGGTGCCTTCTGATGGAATCTGCAGCCCAGCCCCCCTGCTCCTGCAAATCACCCAGCCTCCCAGAGCCTCTGCTCCTCACCACCTCCCCTGAGGCTGTCCCCCCGCAGTAGGCAGTGAACTGCTGGATGTACAGCTTGGTGCCCAGCACAGAGCGACGGCTCCATAAACCATCAGAACAGTGATAGTACTGGCAGTTGTCAAAAAGCACTCCCCAAGTGTCCGCTGGTCAAGGATCTGGCTCTTAAGAACCTATATGCCAGAGTATGTGGGACTGCAAAATCTCTGGGGCACCAGTGGCTTAACCACGAACCTGAAACCTTCTGGATACTGACGGGGAAGACAGAGGAGATGATGCAAAGGCTGAGCCCACGTCACCTCCTTGCCCCAGTCCCTGGTGCTTGCTTCTGACTCAGCCAGGCTCCAGGGGCACAGGAAATTCCCCAGGGCTGAGGCACGGGTACGTCTCCCAAACTCCCTTCAGCACAGCAGGTCAGGGCAGCATAGCACGCAGGAAACTGCTCCCAGGTGAGGCAAACATAGCCTCAGGCGGACTTTACTCCCTAAACAGATGGGGTGGCTCACAGATAGGCCAGCCTGAAGCAGCAAGCTGGGGAGGCAGGGTGGTAGCTGTGGCCTTTGGGAAAGTCAAGGACACTCCACCCCCACCCCAGAGCACCAAAGCCCATCAACATCACTTTCCAGAATGTTCATTTGACTGCTGTTTCCCCAGGAAAAATGTTTTAAAGCATCTGTTCCACCCCTACTGTCCCAATGCCTTCCACCCCTAGCGCTAGGACTCACAAGTGACTAGACCACAAGTTAGAGCTATGAGAAGGGTCGAGACGGTGCTATCACTCTGGCAATCTTGAATTTGCCCCCCTGGTTTTCTGTGCCTCTACCCCAACTTGGAACCAGTGTCCCCACCTGGGCTCTGGCTTTTGCAAGTGTTCTCGCTACCTGGCCATTACTTCCTCCCCAACACCCACGCCATACCCACGTCACTTATACCAACCCTTGGGTCTCAGTGAGAAGCCGCATACGCCCAGAAACCAAAACTGGGGGCCCCTTCTGTGTACTCTTACAGCACCCCAGGGTTATCCCTTTTGTAGCACTCACTGTGTAAGACTCCCAGCCGCAGGCAGTGACCTAAGGGCGGGGGCCTTAAAACGTGATCCGCAAATGGCAAATGGATAATGATGGTAGATGAACCAGTATGACTACCAAGCTAAAGTCAGGAGCATGGAGACTTGTTTGCCATGCATGCTAGCCCAGCGAGGACCCTCCCAAGCACAGCAACTTCCCACTGCATGTCTCAGCTAAGGAGGGGATTCCCTCCACGTTGAGTCTCTCATCTTGCAGATGAGGACACCGTGGCAGCACTGGAGCCAGTCCTGACTGCTCCCTCCTTCCAGATGCAGTCAAAGGATTAACTAACAGGATCACCTTGGTGAAACCGAGCATCTCAGGAGAGCCCCTGGGAAACAGCACTGCTGCTTTCTCCTGTCTCCTCAGAAGAGCCTTTAAGATGAACCAGCTAGTCATTTCTACCCACCGGTGGCCTGTTGTTTCAGACAAAGAAAGAGACCCGAACTCCGCCCCAGCCCTTAACCCCAGGTGCGGTGGGACTCGCTGAATAGACTCTGTGAAGTGATTGACCCTCTTGTGACTTAAAAATCTGTATATCTCAGCAGTGATTATTCATCTGTCCATGCACCATTTTATATAACAGTTTTGTGTTTGATTTAATTCAGCAAACCTATATTGAATATATGCTGTGCATCAGGAAATGTGTCCTTCAAAGCAAGTGCACCATCAGGCACACCCCACCCCCCTACCCCGTCTCCCCTCCAGCCCCCGAGGCCTGTCAATCCCAGCTGGAACAAAGGGGTAGGGACTTGTGACCTAAGACCTTTCCCAGATGAAACCTGGGGTCAGTCAGCCCCTGTGGGGATGCTAAGCGGAAAAGGCCCAGGTCTCTAATGGACTTCACAGCTGGCCAGGTCATGGCCTCAAAGTGAAGGATTAGTCACAGCCCCCGACCTCCACCCCACACACAGTCTCTCAAGAGATTTCTCTCTAAAGGGTATCTTCGAGGTCACTCATTAGGGACTCCATCACCATAGGGTCCCCATGCACACTTCAAAAGCCCAGGAACTAATGCATCTTTTCTACTTGGAGAAATTTTCTCTGACTTCACACAGCCACCTGCCTGCAAACCAAGCTCATATTTTCATAGCACCCATGCCCAAATCCTCCTGGGTTTAAAAGAAAGCATAATGGCTAACAGCTAAAAATGGTCCAAGTGCTGTAAACATAACGACGCTTTTATCTCATAACAACTCTATGAGGTCAGTATTATTATTATCTCCATTTTACAGATGCAGAAACTGAGGCCATAGAAAGAGCATGCGGTAGAGCCTGGATCTGGACTCAGGCACTCAGGCTTCAGTGTGAGTGCTCATCTGCCCCTACCCACTGATGGCTGCCTCCCTGATGGATTTCACACCAGCTAGAACCACAGCAAAGGATTAGACACAGCCCTAGATGCCATGGCTTTGCCTCAGCATAAACCATGGGGAACATATTAAGACATAAAGGTTATGGTTTTTAGTATTTTACTTCCCTCACAAAGGCCAATGGAGGTGGAAAAAAAAAAAAAGAATTAAGATTCCTTAAGGCTATTTCTGAGTTAAATTCACCCATTCCAGTCCATTTCAGTTCGCTGATTCCTAGAATGTCGACATTCACTCTTGCCATCTCTTGTTTGACCACTTCCAATTTGCCTTGATTCATGGACCTGACATTCCAGGTTCCTATGCAATATTGTTCTTTACAGCATCAGACCTTGCTTCTATCACCAGTCACATCCACAGCTGGGTATTGTTTTTACTTTGGCTCCATCCCTTCATTCTTTCTGGAGTTATTTCTCCCCTGATCTCCAGTAGCATATTGGGCACCTACTGACCTGGGGAGTTTCTCTTTCAGTATCCTATCATTTTGCCTTTTCATACTGTTCATGGGGTTCTCAAGGCAAGAATACTGAAGTGGTTTGCCATTCCCTTCTCCAGTGGACCACATTCTGTCAAATCTCTCCACAATGACCCGCCCGTCTTGGGTTGCCCCATGGGCATGGCTTAGTTTCATTGAGTTAGACAAGGCTGTGGTCCTAGTGTGATCAGATTGACTAGTTTGAAGAAATGGAGTGGCCATCATGGTCAACAAGAGTCCGAAATGCACTACTTGGATGCAATCTCAAAAACGACAGAATGATCTCTGTTTGTTTCCAAGGCAAACCACTCAATATCACAGTAATCCAAGTCTATGCCCCAACCAGTAACGCTGAAGAAGCTGAAGTTGAACGGTTCTATGAAGACCTACAAGACCTTTTAGAACTCACACCCAATAAAGATGTCCTTTTCATTATAGGGGACTGGAATGCAAAAGTAGGAAGTCAAGAAACACCTGGAGTAACAGGCAAATTTGGCCTTGGAATACGGAATGAAGCAGGGCAAAGACTAATAGAGTTTTGCCAAGAAAATGCACTGGTCATAACAAACACACTCTTCCAACACCGAAATCAGATTGATTATATTCTTTGCAGCCAAAGATGGAGAAGCTCTATACAGTCAGCAAAAACAAGACCAGGAGCTGACTGTGGCTCAGACCATGAACTCCTTATTGCCAAATTCAGACTTAAATTGAAGAAAGTAGGGAAAACCACTAGACTACTCAGGTATGACCTAAATCAAATCCCTTATGATTATACAGTGGAAGTGAGAAATAGATTTAAGGGCCTAGATCTGATAGATAGAGTGCCTGATGAACTATGGAATGAGGTTCGTGACATTGTACAGGAGACAGGGATCAAGACCATCCCCATGGAAAAGAAATGCAAAAAAGCAAAATGGCTGTCTGGGGAGGCCTTACAAATAGCTGTGAAAAGAAGAGAAGCGAAAAGCAAAGGAGAAAAGGAAAGATATAAACATCTGAATGCAGAGTTCCAAAGAATAGCAAGAAGAGATAAGAAAGCCTTCTTCAGCGATCAGTGCAAAGAAATAGAGGAAAACAACAGAATGGGAAAGACTAGAGATCTCTTCAAGAAAATCAGAGATACCAAAGGAACATTTCATGCAAAGACGGGCTCGATAAAGGACAGAAATGGTATGGACCTAACAGAAACAGAAGATATTAAGAAGAGATGGCAAGAATACACAGAAGAACTGTACAAAAAAGATCTTCACGACCCAGATAATCACAATGGTGTGATCACTCACCTAGAGCCAGACATCCTGGAATGTGAAGTCAAGTGGGCCTTAGAAAGCATCACTACAAACAAAGCTAGTGGAGGTGATGGAATTCCAGTTGAGCTATTTCAAATCCTGAAAGATGATGCTGTGAAAGTGCTGCACTCAATATACCAGCAAATTTGGAAAACTCAGCAGTGGCCACAGGACTGGAAAAGGTCAGTTTTCATTCCAATCCCAAAGAAAGGCAATGCCAAAGAATGCTCAAACTACCGCACAATTGCACTCATCTCCCACGCTAGTAAAGTAATGCTCAAAATTCTCCAAGCCAGGCTTCAGCAATACGTGAACCGTGAACTTCCTGATGTTCAAGCTGGTTTTAGAAAAGGCAGAGGAACCAGAGATCAAATTGCCAACAGCCGCTGGATCATGGAAAAAGCAAGAGAGTTCCAGAAACACATCTATTTCTGCTTTATTGACTATGCCAAAGCCTTTGACTGTGTGGATCACAATCAACTGTGGGAAATTCTGAAAGAGATGGGAATACCAGACCACCTGATCTGCCTCTTGAGAAATGTGTATGCAGGTCAGGAAGCAACAGTTAGAACTGGACATGGAACAACAGACTGGTTCCAAATAGGAAAAGGAGTTCGTCTAGGCTGTATATTGTCACCCTGTTTATTTAACTTATATGCTGAGTACATCATGACAAACGCTGGGCTGGAAGAAACACAAGCTGGAATCAAGATTGCCGGGAGAAATATCAATAACCTCAGATATGCAGATGACACCACCCGTATGGCAGAAAGTGAAGAGGAACTAAAAACCCTCTTGATGAAAGTGAAAGTGGAGAGTAAAAAGTTGGCTTAAAGCTCAACATTCAGAAAACGAAGATCATGGCATCCGGTCCCACCACTTCATGGGAAATAGATGGGGAAACAGTGGAAACAGTGTCAGACTTTATTTTTCTGGGCTCCAAAATCACTAGAGATGGTGACTGCAGCCATGAAATTAAAAGACGCTTACTCCTTGGAAGGAAAGTTATGACCAACCTAGATAGCATATTGAAAAGCAGAGACATTTCTTTGCCAACAAAGGTTCGTCTAGTCAAGGCTATGGTTTTTCCTGTGGTCATGTATGGATGTGAGAGTTGGACTGTGAAGAAGGCTGAGCACTGAAGAATTGATGCTTTTGAACTGTGGTGTTGGAGAAGACTCTTGAGAGTCCCTTGGACTGCAAGGAGATCCAACCAGTCCATTCTGAAGGAGATCAGCCCTGGGATTTCTTTGGAAGGAATGATGCTAAAGCTGAAACTCCAGTACTTTGGCCACCTCATGCGAAGAGTTGACTCATTGGAAAAGACTCTGATGCTGGGAGGGATTGGAGGCAGGAGGAGAAGGGGGCGACAGAGGATGAGATGGCTGGATGGCATCACTGACTCGATGGATGTGGGTTTGAGTGAACTCCGGGAGTTGGTGATGGACAGGGAGGCCTTGCGTGCTGCGATTCATGGGGTTGCAAAGAGTCGGACACGACTGAGCGACTGATCTGATCTGATCTGATCTGAAGGCTATTTCTAGACCTCCTACTACGTGACCTTTGCGCATTTACCTTTTCCTTGGAACGACACAGAAAAACACAGATTCCTGGTCAAAGGACTGAAGATGCTAGAGAAGGGAAGCGGCAGGAGGGCACCAGGATCAGATTATAACTCCTCGGATGACGAGAGAAGCCCTGCAGTGACCAGGAGACCTAGGTTCACAAGGCTCTCGTTCTCTCCCCTGGGCAAGAGGACTTGCTGGAAAAGAATACAGAGACCCAGAAAGGAAGGGTAAAGAGCAAATGAGCAGTCAGAGAAGACCAGGCAGAGTCCAGGTGGGACTGTTAGCAGACACCATCAGATAGTGAGGGAAAAGAGACATCACACCCAGTGTGAGTGCCCTCTGGTTCTAAAAACCCAATCTCCATCCTTCTGCAGTGTTCCTGCCTGGAAAATTCCACGGACAGAGGAGCCTGGCAGGCTATGGTCCATGAGATCGCAGAGTTGGGCACGAGTGAGCAAGTGAGCACACACACACCTTTCTGTAGTGGTGTTCAGGCCCCCCAGAGACAGTGGAAGACCTGCCTATGGAAGGGCTCCCGGGTAGAGGCAGCCTTTCCTTCCTCTCCATGGACTATCACATCACCCCATATGGTAAGATTCACCCCAAGGCCAAGATTGGAACTCAGGGGTCTTTAAACTCATCTTGGAAGACACTGTCTGCTGGGACAGTGGGCGCCTAGAGGAGGTGACAGACAGCAGCCAAACCCCAAGCCACAGCCCACCGCATCACCAGGGTCTCCAGCTCCCTAAATATCCCTCCTCACTGACCTCTTCCATCTTTTAACAGGAATCAGTCCAATCAATCACCAGTCAGTAAGTCAGTCTTCTAGAAAACTTTGTATCTCCCACACCTGAGAAACCCTCTGTGACAGGGTCCCTGAGACCTTTCTGATCTGCCCCATAAGCTGCTCAGACATGCACCTTTAAGAGTTTGGGTGCAGGAAAGAAAGGGAGATGAGTTTCTTTTCTTCTTAACTTTCTCTAAATTTAAACCCAATCCACACCCTCCCTCCACTCACACCTCCTGGGGACCTTTCCTGAACATCCCCAGGCAGGGAGGCAGGGAGGCAGGCAGGCAGGCAGGCAGGCAGCAGCAGGCCTCTGAGTTTCCCAGGACGGCTGACTGGGGCCAGGTTCCACATCCTTCTCCTCCCTGCGAGGCCTCAGCACCGTGCCCCCGATCTGACCCGGCCTCCTGCCTCCAACAGAAAAAAACAACCAGCCAAACCCACCAGAGCCCCCATGTTCTGTCCTCAGGCCTCTTGTCAATAAGGCAGTAGGACCCTGCTCCCCAACTCCACCCCAGCTTCAGAAAGAAGGTCCCACGGGGGCGCTCACATGGATGGAATCTTCTGGACAACCTCTGCTTCTCTAGTCCTGGGAGTCCCCAGGTCTCACTAACACTCCCTTCCAGCCCTCCTTCAGGGGCCGGCAGGCCAAGAAGGCAGTAAGTAGTCTGTGCAGGAGGAGCTGTGCAGGCCAGCGCTCGGAGATACTCCAGAAAACATTTTGCTTCAGAGAGGCTGGGTCCAGGTGTGGAGGCGGCTGACGTCATCCTTTCACCTACTACCCTTCGCCCCACACCCAGGAGACGGAAGGCCGACATGCCACACCTGCTCTGGAGGCAGATGGAGCGACAGAGGAGCTCCCCCAAAGGCAACTGCTCCAAAGTCCAGGGGCCCCAGGAGGGAAGGGGAGTGGTCATCTGGTACCTGCCAAGTGGGCCAAGTCCTTCCCTCCCTGGGGAGCGCAGGCGGCACAGCCCTCCTTCTCCACCTTCTCTCATCTCCCAGCTCCCAACACCTGCTAAGTATTCCAAAGGTTCTTCAACCCGGGCAGCCACAGCCTTTGATCTTCCCCTCATTGCACTGTCAGGATCTGCTCATCCATAAGGTAGCAGAAGGGAGATACAGAGAAATGCTCCAGCTCTTCCAGACAGACAGGGCGGGAGCAATGTGAACTTCCAGAGGTCTCACCTCAAGATCCTGAGCCCAGGTGTGCTATACGTGGGGGCATGCACATGCGCACACACACACACACACACACACACACACACACACAGCTCAGTATCACGAGGGTCTACACATACACACACACAGCTCAGTATCATGAGGGTCTACACACACACACACACACACACACACACTGAACTTCCAGAGATCTCACCTCGAGATCCTGAGCCCAGGTGTGCTGCTACACACACACATACACAGAGCTCAGTATCACGAGGGTCTACGCACACACACACACAATTTAACTTCCAGAGGAGCCCAGGTATGCTACACACACACACACACACACACACACACACACACACACACACACACACACACACACACACACACACGCTGCTGCCCAGCACTGTCCCCACAGAAGCCCAGCTCCTGAGGATCTATTCCTATGGTTCTCTGGGCCAGCAGAGGGTGGGCAGAGGTGGGTGAGGTCACACCAGCAGAGGTCACCTCTTGACACACCCTCGAGGCTTTCCTGAGGACAAGGAGGATCCCTGAGAGGGGCTGGCTCTTTCCTCTCTCCCTCTGACCCGCCTGTCCCTCCCTGGGGACTCAGGGGCCCCAAGCACCTAAGGACAAGGGAAGCTCTCCAGGGACTGTGTTCCTTGTGAGCAACGTGACTATCACAGAGGCTGTGCGAACTGTGTGACCAGGGTTTCTGGGCCACCCAAACCCAGGCCAGCTGGCTCAAATTCCTGTTCCCTCATGAATTCATTTTCCCTCCTGAATTCCTTTTCCCACCACCCAGGAATAGCAGGGGGCCACCAAGTGTGCCTGGGTCAGCTGCTAGGAAGGACTCTGGTTGCCAGTGGAGCCCTCCCACCTGAATTCTGGGACAGAGTCTGGGCCTACAGACTAAAGTCCAGAAAACTCCCTCGGCCTGGCCTTGGAAGGGAAGGAAAGCCCCTGGCATCTCATGTCAGTGGGAGTACTGCTCACCCACATCTCCCTGTCGCCACCACGCACAAGCCCAACATCTGCTCATGTTACTTCTCAAACCTGCAAGGTGTCCCAGACATTCTCTCCCTCCCCAAATGTGGTCCAATCATCATCCTCGGAAAGGCCTCCCCAACCATCACCAACCCATCCAACACACACAATGATGCAGGCCGAAAATGCTTCCCCACCCAGGAATATCTACATCTTAATCCCTGGATACAAAGAGCCTCTCTATGTAGCTAACCTTATATGGCAAAAGAAATTTTGCGGGTATGATCAAGTTAAGGATCTTGAGATGGGGAAGACTGTTCTAGATTACGTGGGTAGGCTCACGGTAATCACGAGGGGCCTCACAAAAGGGAAGTAGCAGGAGTCAGAAGCTGATGTGACAGCAGAGGCAGAGGGACAGAGCGAGAAACTGGTCAATGCTAGGCTGCTGGCTTCGTCGACGGAGGAAAGAGACCACAAGTCAAAGCATCTAAGCAGCTTCAGGAAGCTGGAAAGGACAAGCAAACAAAATTTTCCCTGGAGATTCCAGAAGGAAAAGAACCCTGTAGGCCCAGACTGACATCTGACCTCCAGAACTATAAGATAATAAATGTCTGCTGCTTCATTTATTTTTCACTGTGCTGGGTCTCTGTCGCCGTGTGAGCTTTTCTCTAGTTGCAGCGAGCAGGGGCTACTTCCTAGTTGTGTAGTGGGCTTCTCATCGCAGAGGCCTCTCGTTGCAGGGCAGGGGCCCTAGCACGCTCAGGCTTCAGTAGCTGCGGCTCCCAGGCTCTAGAGCACACAGGCTCAGTAGCGGTGGCGCAGGGTCTTAGATGATCCGTGGAATGTGGGTCATCTTGGACCAGGGATCGAACCCGTATCCCCTGCATTGGCAGGTGGATTCTTTCCCACTGAGCCACCAGGGAAGTCTGCACGGGTGCTGTTCTAAGGCACGAAGATGGTAGCGTTTGTTAACAGCAGCCATGGGACACTAACACACAGACACTTCTCTGAACTCCACTGAGCCTGAGTGTCGCATAAAGCACAGGTCCTTGGGGTTCTCATGTGCAAGCTCTCCTTCCAGACTAGACAGTAAAAACCTAGTGGGCTGGGCCTTCTTTCACCCCCAGAAGGCAATGCACGCACTAGGTGTTCAATAAATTTCTGCACCTCTCCACTCCCACAGTAGTCAGACGAAAGACAAACAGTGGCCTCAGTCAAGACCTGAGACAGTTCCTCCTTGTCTAATGAGTTTCCAATTAGTCACTGCCAGCAAGTTTCCGATTCACCAAGAGGCATGCAGGAGCAGTGACTGCCCATTCACCCCAGCAGCCCCACACTCTAGGCCCCAGAAGAGGGACTGGAGCAGGGGCATAGCTGCCCTGCCATGCCACATATTAAATGACCAGCCACAAAAACTGGAAGAAGAGACCACTCTGGAGTTTGAAGAGGGACTACAGCAAAAGGGCCCTACAGATATCCCAGGAAAAGCAGTCCACTTTCATCGAAACTGAAGGCAAAGGAGAGCAATTACTGTGGATGAGAAATTGCTATTGCTCATAGCCAGGGTAGGTCACAGCTTGTCACTAAGCAGGAAAATGACACAGACACAATGTCCCCAGAAGATGGAGGGGATGAAGACCATGCTAGAAATCACAGACACCTCCAGTGTTCTCAGAGGCTTCACCTCTCCCATCTCTAGAGGCTCACAGGACCACCCCTCCTTATCAGCAAAATTAAGAGACCCAGCCCCACAAATTAACTATCTAGTTGCTCCCCGTACACCCACTATAGGGGGTGCTTATTTTGAGGCCACCAACCTTGAACCACACCTTTAAGAGTTGCAGCATTTACTATTGCATCAGATTCAAAGGCATTGGAGAATCCAAGGAGAAAAAGTGGGAACAGAGGGGCCCACTGGATCTGAGTTCTCAGATGAGGAGGAGAGAATGAGCAAGTATCTCAGTGCATGAGAGTCCAGAGAGCAGAGATTAAATGCAGTACATGGATTCACAGGCTTTGGAGTCAGGCAGACGTGGTTTGAAACCCAGTTACTCTGTCTTACTAGCTATGGGTGGCCTTGGGCAAGTCACTGGATCTAACCAAACTTCAAGTTCCTTTACCTGTAAAATAAGCACAGCAATACTACCCATTTCACTGGTCTCCAAGAACGAGAGGACATGCAGTATACCTTCCATAAATGGTAGCAATGAGAAGGATGGATGAGTTACTATTTGTCCATAAGCATCAGGATAAGAGATTTTTCTGATGAGTGTCTAAAACAGTAGACCCATATCTCAAGTCAATAATAGAGATACAAGTTTAATCATGTACCACCATGACCTAACCCTCCCCTCCCCACTTCACCCTGATCCTGCCAATCATCCATCATCTATGATCCCAACACAGATTTGGACCATGATCTTTTAAGGGCAAATATAAAGCAATTCAGCTGGAAACGGAAATGAGTCTGATATCCAGGCCCCACAGAAGGTCAAACCAGAAGACGAAGTTTGAATGAGTCAGTCCTATGCTGTAGCAGGCAGGGCGCATTCCTCTGGGTTCCGCAGGGAGAGAGCTGGAGAGGAACAGGCCATGCGGAACAACAGGCCTGAGCAGGAACAGAATTTAAGGTACCGTGAGGTAGGGAAGCGATTGGTGGAAACCATCCTTGACACCCGTCCTTGGATTTTAAAGAAAACATGTAATGCAACTCCAGGGTAGCCAAATGAGAGAGCCAGGACTTAGAGGGAAAAGCCCCAGTGTTTGCCCATTTCCTAAATCACAGGGAATATCCAAGAGGGGAAGGCAGCAGAATGGACCTGAAGGGCCCTGGGACTCCAGCCAGCACGGCTCAAAACCAGCGTTAGTTCTACTCCTAACTTGCTGGACGACGGGGAGCGGGGCAGTGAGCCATCTGTACCGCAAGGTCTACCCACTCATTTAGGGATAAGACAAACGGCCCTTCCCGAGTCATGAGCTTCAGAATTCACTGCTCAAGTATATTCAAGCACTCACTTTGCACAAAGGCACTGTGGCAGCCTTGTGGGCTAACACAAAGATGAGTCACACAGAACCCGCTCTGGAGAACAAATACTGCATCAGGAGAAACCGGACAAGCACATCAATGACAAAGGGAAGCAAGGACTGCCCTGGCAGTCCCATGGTTAAAGTTCGGTGCTTCCACTGCAGGAGGCACAGGTTCGATCCCTGCTGGGGCAACTAAAATCCCACAAGTCATGCTATGTGGCCAAAAAAGAATACTACTACTAATAATCGTTTTTAAAAAATAGACATATCAACAGATTATCCACAAAGCAGTGCCTCAAGTACCAGCACAGAAATGCACATAAACTCTGCTGACGGAAGAAGGAGAAAGTGTCACCTGGGGGACCCAGGCAGCTTTAAAGGAGTGACATTTTCGCTGTGTCTTGAATGATGACAACGCTTCTGCCAGGTGAGGAAGAGCCCTAAGGACATCTGGTACAAGCGTAGCAGCAAGGGACAGTGGAGTCCCCAGAGGACCTGGACCACACAAGGACCCTGGGCGTCCGCAGCAAGGGGTGGGCACACCCGGGCCCGGCCTGGAGCCCACCACGGAGACTCGGGACACCAAGTGAGAAACTACCCTTAAAATATACAAACTGCTAGGTGGTGCTGTGGCCGCAGGGGTCTACACAGCCAGAATGTTCATGAAGCATCGAGAAGCCAAAGAAGATGCTGGCTGTTTACAGAGAGCTTCAAGGACAGAAAGAGATGGGGAGAACGTGCTAGGAAGAAGGATGACACCTATCCCAACCCCTGAGAAGGGGGAAGAAACAAGGCCCCCAATAAATGTGGAGATA